>NC_090941.1:813788476-814388476 GCF_040938575.1 Ambystoma mexicanum | reverse complement strand
GAAATTGCATTCATTTGAAGATTTTGCAGAAAAGACCACAGCCAGTTGCAGGAACCCCTCTTTAATATTGCATATGGCAGCATTTTCTGAACAGGCAGTGTTCATGGGGCACACCACGGGGAGACCAGAGAATGCCCTTACAATTGGTCATGCTCAGGTATGGAAAGTGAAACATGGACTTTGGGAGGCATGCTAAAAATCTGCCACCAAAGGAGGGGGCTTGGAAGCCCTGCAGAAGAGGCATGGGACTCCCCAAAAGGTAGGGTGCAGTCACATGGGCTCAGTACAATTTTGCCAGTCCAGAATCAATGCTGGAAAAAATGCTGGTAATTACGGCACTCACATTCATTCCAGGTAGGAAAATCACAAGTCTGCCGGTAGGGCACAGGGATTTCTCGACAGGCCTGACATGCCGGTAGATCAAGCCCCTGCCGGCAGATAAATGCCTGAATCACCGGCACTGTCATTCATGGGAATGGGAATTTACTGGCACTCTGCTGACCATAATATCCCATTAATAGCGAGATATCGGGCGCTGGAAATGCTAAGCCAGGTTTACAGGTATCCCGTCAGAATTACCAGTGGGATACTGGTGTGCTCTAGCACCTTGAAGCATCTCTTGTTTTAGATGGAATTATCAATAAAGATCTCAGACCAAACAACCGGACAGACTCAAGGACAGACTCAGGAATATGGCAAAGTACTACTTTATTCTTCATTTACTAAAGCAGGGTCATGTGGCAGACATCGGACTGATGCTTGCACACTCACACATGAATTTGATTACACCCCAATATGCGTCATCTATGATATCATCCTACTTGGCAAACCATAAAACATATTAGCGGGAGGGATTGGATTAGGGGAACATATCTACTTGTAGAAGGTATACAGGTTAGTACTTCATTGGCTGTTTCTTAACTGCAAGACAACCCTTGAACTACCTCTACGTACATATAATATTGATTATAACAAACAAAATGATCTATGCAACATTGTATAGCAGGTTGCTCCATATACCCACTGATTGGTTGGTATTCCTACCCAACCGTGGACTTTCGACTCAGCTAGCAGCACGTAAGGGAACCGAAACCCAGGTGCTTGGATTACGTCAGATTACTCCCCACTTTCCCAATTAGTCCATCATCTCTCATCAGTTCATCCATGACCCAAAGTATACCATCTGCAATTGACCTTGTAGCCTCTTCTCTTTTCTAGGACATTCGAAGGAGTAAAAGTACATCACTCTCTTCATTTGAGGCTTAATGAATAGCCCTTGTTTTCAACTGTTGGGTCATGTGTGAAGAGACCTAAAAATTTGCCAATTTCAGCCTCTTATTTACTGCTATTTGATTTAATTATGCAGGGTGTCATTGCTCCTCTTGGCCTCTAGAGACTTGCTCACTCTACCAACCATTGACTTTATACACTTTTAATTGCCCCATATTTGGCTCTTGCAGACTCATCCATCTGCCTCCCTTTATGCATTGCAGCTATTCCTTACAAATAGCCTCTGATCCCATGCCAATATCGACTCCTCTTGTTTTGCACATGTCGCTGTTTTTCCAGTGTCTCCTGACTCTCCAACCCTGATCAGCTTCTGAGGTAGTTGAATTGAGTATTTACATGAACAGGCATTGATTTTCCAATAATGGCCATCCTTGCCACGTTATACATTCCTCTATAGCAAGCTTCTATGCATCTTTTCTACCTTGCGTTACTGCATATTTACACGGATTGGTCAGCAAGTTACTTTATCTTCTTTTGCATTCATGATGACGTTATCGCTTTGTACATGTTACTCTTCTTACTTTAGTTTCATGGTTACTCTTCTGTGTTTTCATATCGTTTCAGGTCCTCTTGGCCCCCTTCCAGTCCTTCAGAATCATTATTAATGTCTATCTAAATGGTACCATAATGGCCCCTGGGCCTCAGCCCAACCTCCTACTATTTGATAACTGCCACCCTCCCCTCATCAACTTCCTTCCTTCTCCTGCTATTCCTGCTACCACTTCTCTGGCTCCCTTGCCAGCTACCTCTATCCTGGCTCCCCTGCCACCTTCGGCCTCAATCTCTCTTGCTCCCTAGTCATCAACTACCTCTGTGGCTCCTCTGTTTCCTCCTCCATTTACCTCTCAGGCTCCTCTGCCACGTCCGGTGGATACTACTCTTCCCTGTACAGTAGTATTTCAAAAGTGGCAACCTGCTCTACATTGTTTTCCTCAATTCTCGGTCTTCTGTCAAACACTCCTCTGACATCTGCCACCTCCTTGAACTCCTGGACCTAGATGTACTCGCTCTTACTGAGACATAGTTTAAGGCTAGCTCTGTCATGATTTTTGACCCACTCCTCCATGAGGGCTACAAGATCCTCTGTGAGCCCAGGCTTAACAGGCCCAGAGGCAGAGTGGCCCTAATCATTCCTGAATAAATACATGCCTCGATCATCTCCACTCAAACTACTTCTCCATTGAATGCCTGGTCTGCAGGCTTTCTATCTCTCCTGGCTTCTCTCAGATCTTGGTCACTGCCTATAGGCCACTTGGCCAGGTTACCCCCTCCTCTCTGAATGAACTGACCTCACTTCTTCTATCCTTTCCTCTACCTTCCAGCTTCTCCACCTTGGGGATCTGAACATCCACCAGGAAGCTTCAGATTATTCTGGGCTTTGCCTCAACTTATCCAACTATCTGTCCCTTCCGACTCACTCTGCCGGGCACTCCTTGGATTCTCTCATCTCTTCAGATATCCACCTCTCAAATCCTCTCACTACTCCTCTCTCCTGGACTGTCCACTCTCTTCTTTCTTCTCACTTGAATCTTCCTGTCTCCTTGGCAAAGGCCCACCAAGCACTGCCACCTTCCTTCGCAGTTATTCGACCTATGAAGCAAGTGTCAGTGGCCGCCTTTGCCTTCACTTTCTCTCCACCACCTATTCCTGTGGCTGACTTCAACTTTCTATTTCCAACACTCTGGACATCCTTGCCCCTGTCATAAGGATCCACATGCACATGAAGTCTGCCAAAAAGGGCAGCTCTTGGAGTGACTGCAAACTGGCTACTCTGAAATGTAAGTGCAAAGTAGCTGAATGGAAATGGGGAGTTTCGGGTACACCCTTTGACAAACTGGCCTGCCGCCTATTCCAAAGGTAAAACAGACTCTCCATCTTCTCTTAAAAGAGGGTCCATATTCAAGCCTGCATTTCTGCAGCCTCTAACAACATGGCCAAAATATTCAAAATCTGTAAGGAACTGACCAATCCTATTGCAGTATCTACCTACCTCTTCTACACCTACCTAGGCCCTCTGCACAGCCATGGCCTCCCAGCTAACCATACACACCAAAGATGTTGGTTGCCTCCATGACCATCAGTCTGTCTTTGAGCAGCTAGAGACATGGAAACTGCTCTCCTGTACACCCGTGAAGATATGCTCTCAACCTTTACTCTAGCTGTCCCCCTGTCCTCATTCTCTTCGATCTATCCTCTGCTTTTGACACTGTGAACCACAGTACCCTGATCACTCATCTCAGTGGTACCCTGTGCATCACGGATCAGGGTCTGGTGTGGATTTCATCTTCCTCTTGGACCGACCTTCCCAGGTTCAACCTGGGTCCTTCAACTCCACCACCTCTCTCTCCACATGTGATGTTCGCCAGGGTTCTTTCCTCTCCCCCTGGCTTTTCAATGTCTACCTGGCCCCTTTGGCTCTCTGGATCTCTATCTTTTCCTCTAACTTTCAGTGTTATGCAGAATACATGCAGCTCTCTTTCAGGCTACCTTAGGCCTCCTCCTTGCTCATCCCTGATTGTATATCCCCTAATCAGGCATTGTGCACCTCTAATGATCTCTGCCTTAATGCCATTAAGTCTGAAATACTTCTCATGTTTTCCCCTGCTCCTGCTTTTCCCCTCTCACTCTGGCCTGCCTCCCTGGACCTTCTGCCCTCACCCACTTGTCAGGCAAAAAACCTTGGGGTCATATTCAAGTCCACTCTCTGCTTCTCTCCACACATCACAGACTTTTCCAGAAAGGCCCATTTCCAGCTGCACCTCATTAGAGGTAATCTCCCTTTTCTTACATACTCCTCATATTGGAAAGTTGCCCTCTCTAACTCAGGACCTTGCTGCCCCAGTGTCAACCAAGAAGGAAAAACTCTTGTCACCCATGGTCAACCCCACCCTCAGTTCCTCCTTTGGGTCTGGGGTAATAGATAGAATCAAGCACATCAAGTAACTTTGTGAGATTTCCTATTGCGGATCCATGTTCAGTCCTGTCCCGGTGAAGGGATTCCCTCCTACTACTGTCATACCCCCTTTCATGGGTGCTGGTGGTGCCTGCAGCAATATGTTTGCGTCCCATTGTGCAGTTGTGTTCTGTGGTACTTGTGGTTGCACTTGTACTTGCTGTGTATGAGGTAGCATTGCCTACTGTGGTTGCTGCATTTGTGGCTCTACTGTCTGCTGTGGTTGCTGTATTTTCTGAGCTTGTGCCTGGACTTGTACATACTACGTATAATCCTGGGCATTGTAATCTTGCTTTGTGGCGCTATACAACGGAGGGTATGTGGCTCCCCCTTTTGGGCCAAACAGCTGCCAATTCTGTTGAATTTCACCCCTACTTCTGCAAACCCTTGCAATGCATCTGGGCTTTCCCCATGTCCAACACTGTGGCCCTGCTGCCCTGAATTGTGGTGGTCCTCCTTTAAACCCTCCTGGATGTGGTGCTTGCAATTCAAACCATCTCCCTCTATGTGCAAACCCTCTTCCCCAAGGGGTAACATTTATATGCTCCTCTTCCCATAAAACTGCAATTCCACCTTTGCTGAGTTTGTTGTGGTTCCTCTGCATTCGTATCTTCCCTCTTGCATGTTAACACTGCTCCTTCTACTGCTAATTTTGACAATTTCCTTTCAACCAACTTCTACCCTTCTACTTTTCTTTCCACCACTTTCTTTAAGTCCTTCTCTTGTTTTAATCAACAATTTTCTTTAATTGCATCCGTACTTTTTGGGGAGTCCCTGACTTACAATGTGATAAGAAATTGTGATATTTTTGCCCACCGCTTCCCTTGTTTCGAAACACCACTTCTATGATCTCATGATCACACTCATGTCTGATGTGTCTTGGAATTGTATTCTGAGAGCAATTTTCAAAAAGTGCCCCATAATGTCTGGTATTATGTGCAGTCACCCCATGGTTCCCTGCACTTTTCCAAATGTCTACTGATTGTTCACCCAACATGGCAGCAAACAAGCTGTTCATGTCCACAACCACCAGAGTCATGCGAGCCATTTCCCTTCTAACTCATGAATCCACTTCCCTGCTCCAGCTGTAACTGCAAGCACATTATATATGAAGTTATTGCTGTCAGTCTGTTGCCAGGGTACATATTGTGTTAGTCCCCTGCCTTTCTGTAATAACTGGAATTGTGTCAGTCTGCTCCTGCGCGCGGGTGCTCCTGCACCCTTTATCTTAGTTGGCATTGCTGCCAATTGAAAAATGTTACGAGCTGGTAGATCCCTTAAAATGTTTAAATGTGATGTGATCTATTCCACACTCATTGGATGTCTCTCTGACAGCAATGGATCCCTTATGGGCTCCATCACGTCCTCCTCCAAATCTATCAAATCTATCTCTCTCCCTACATGGGCACTTATCAAAGGCACTTGTGTAGCTTCCTCATCTCTGCTCTCATCATCAAATTCCCATTCTGTCTGTCTGTCCTCTTCCTCTACGTCTTCATCCTCCTCTGCTTCCTCAAACTCTAAGCTTCTGAGGGTCTCTCTGACATACGTCCCACTCACTGTCTCATCCAATACATTCCTTCCAATACATTGCAGGGACTTCCCCCAACTCTCTCTTTTGCTCACAACGTCTTGTCTGCTCCTCCTTGACCTGTCATTGTCCCTTCTCGTAATGTTTCCTTGTTCTGTCAGTCAGTGTATTTCTGTTAATCATGTCATCTATTTCGCTTTGGCATCCCTCCATCTCTCTCTTCATTTGTTTTACTTTCCCTTTCTCGTTCTTCTTCATGTTTCTTTTATCATTCTCTTTCTTCTTCCAATTTCCTCTCTACCTCTGTCACCTGTCGGTTCCCATCCTCCAGTGCCTTCTCTTTAGAATTGTCTATGACTTTTTCATCAAGTTTAAGTATTATTAGCCCACCTATCCGTTTATCTGATATACTTGTCCTCCCATCTCCTTCTCCCTGTATGCCTCTTACTCCTTGACATCCTTCCTCTGCTTCTGTTAATTTTGCTTCCAAACTATGCTGTGCATCATATTCTACTTGTTTTGATAATGCTATTTGTTGGTTCACCCTTTCTCTATTTATGTTGTCATCATCACTATATGTGCTGTGGGCACATATTTGGGGTTGGTATGCCCTGCAGCAGCCTGTACAGTTGAGGATGGGACATATGGTAGAAGAGGAGGAGGAGGAGGTGGAGGTGGAGAAGCTGTTGGTGACATATGCCCTTTTTCAAATGAGTACCGTCTTGAAAATACAGCCTAAATGTTTTGCGTGCCAGATCTCTAACCCACTCAACATGGTAACTGAGAAGCTTGTCTTTGTGTCTTTGTATCTTGGAAGTGGCTTACAAAAATGAACAATGGGGTTTTCATCCAACATAACAATATAAGACACAATTTACCAATTGTCAAAAAGCACTGCTTCAGCTATCCCATTTTTCCTTCTCTTTCTCTAAAATGTTTCCCTACAATATTGACACCCACACGTCTCTCTCCAAGACCACATGTTCCCAACATCCTTCTGCTGAGCAGCACCAACAAAACACTGCTCACACTTCAAGCTATTTGATCTTGTTAATATCACAAATTCACCCTTCTACTAACAACAACAAAACTCCTCTATTGCCCTATGCTATACCACAACAAATAAATGGCACCAACAAACATTAATATAAATCAGAAGTACAGATGTCTTCCCATTACGTGGGGTAACCTTCTCTTTATTTCTTTGCCATTATTTCCTCGACTATCCGCAAAACTCCTAGAGAACCATCCGCTGCTACCAAGTGTTGAAGAGGGACCAAAGTTGTAATAGCATGAAAAACAATGCTCAATAATGGAGTATTCAAAGTGCATGGAAAAAAAAAACAACAGCTATATTTACAACACATAATAAATTGCCGGGACAACATACAAAAGGCTCTAATTGTTACAATAGGTGTTAGTGGTTTATAAATGAAAAACACATCATCCATGACAATATACTACAAAATTGGTTAAAAAACCTATGAACATCTTAGGTTGGTTAATATCCCAAGCAACATATACATTCTATAAGTGCTAGTTCTATGATTGGATTAGACATATCTTATTATTCCACCTGAAACCAACTCACTACAGATACTACTGTCATTACATCAATAAACTCAGTTTACTGTTTGGCACAGTTCACTATCAGCCATACGGCTAGAGGGATTCTTATTGGTTGGCCATTTACTTGGACACTTAGATGAGACATCAACATATAATAGTGACATATGGTGGGAGTAGAGAAGTCCTTGATCTGCAACAATATCATTTAAACACACTCCCTACCATTCCCATCTATGTGCCATATATTTTTCTTTTGTATTTGGTCGTATGTCTGTGTGAGCAATAGGGAGTCCTGCAAGTGACTTATCTCTCCTTGGGTCCTAATGAATAGGTAGTGTTCTTCATGTCTTAATCATGTGTTAGGGGATTGTGCTGGAAAATGATTTTCTTCTTATTTATTGAATATTTAGCTAATTCTACTGTGCATGTTGTATTTGCTGTGAGCTCTTGGGGCACTCTATAACTGTTTTCCATTGGGTCTTCTGGCATACTATTCTTGTGCACGTGGACTGCAATGAATGTCTGTCCTTCTATTAATTTGATTACCTTGAAAGGCCACTATTTCATCTCCCCAGAACTGTTATCTCATCTCTGCGTTCTGCATGCCACCTACACCATTCTGCGTGCCTGACCTTGTCATGTGCTGCAAATTGCTGTCTGAGCAACTCCAGAGCTTCTGAAATAAATATGTTTTTATGGATTTAACATCTCATCTGAGGTATTGCTAACTTCTAGACCTGCTGCAGCCTTTCTTCTAAGAAAATGGCGGTCTCCTGCATTTTTCTCCTCCATGTTGGCGACCCATATTTGCATGTGTTACCGTTTATATTTGTCTTACGTGTCTACCATACGTTGGTTTACTCTGCCTGTATATTCGGCATATGAACTGTCTATACTTAAATCTTCCCTACCATTGTAGTGACTCTCTCTCTTGGTATACTGGAGACCCCCCCCTCCAGTGTTTTATACAGCGCGCTACTTGTACTTTTTGTTATTTAACTATGAACCCTTGGTGTTGCGCAACCTGAAATACTTCTTTATGGCAGAAGTGTATTCATTCATTCTTTATGGCATTATGTCTTACAATCTCTTTCAGCGTGGCTCATCTCTCTCCATTAGACTCATGGGGCAGTAAGGCTGCCTCAGTTGGTATAATTTCTCACCTGGATGGCACTGGCAGGGAGCAGGGGCTGGAAGCAGTACTTGCATGCTCACCTGAGTAGGGTTGGTGGGTGTTACCTGCATATTCGTCTGCCCCGTTACATTTGGCTTGGTTTTTGACTTCTGGTTGCTGACATCCCCAGCTGCAGCTGAGAAGCAATTGATTCTCTTTATCCCTTTAGGGGGGAATGGACAAGAATCTGCACCAGTGAGAGAGGGGAATGAGTAGGCCAGCAGTCTGTGCTGCAGTACAGAGAAGGAGCCACCTCACTTGTCATAGCCTGAAGACAGGGCCACGTGTTGGATGGAGAGCATGTGGAAATCTGTTGAATCCAAGAAGCAAGCAGAGAGCCGAGGGCAGATTCCCCAACCAGGAAAGGAGTCACTGCCAAAGTGGCATGCACGTGCAAAGCAACCCTAACACTGCAGCCCTGTCCTCGTGTGACAGGACCCTACCATGAGGCAGTTGGGACTGTGGTTCTGCAATGCCTGAAGACACTGCTTCCCCAAGACACACTGCCTCTGGAACACTGTTGTGCAGCTGATGAGAAGGAGCAGGTGGAGGGATGAGAGGAACAGAAGAAAGCCACAAACAGTTGAAACTGTGAATGTCCCTAGAGAGAGCGAAACCGAATTAAGAAAGTGACTAAGGACTGAAAGTGAGAAAATACTGAGAGAGGGAGAAACAGAACTAAGAAACCATGAGGGTCGAAAGCTGAGAGTATCCTGCAAATTGGTGAATGTGAATTACAAAGCCGAAGGTCTGAGTGGCCAACAAGCAGATGAGGGGCTGCCATTGTGAATACTCAACAAGTGTATGAACAAAAAACAGGTAGCAAATAGTCTGCCAAGTCATATAATTCATGTCAAGCAGAGAACGACAAGAACTGCATTCGTTCTGGTAAGGATTACCCAGAGACCTATTGTGATTGTCGAGGTCACAGAGTCCAGAAAAACAACTAATGTGATGTGCAGGTGTTCTGAGTAACCTTTTCTTTAAAATAACCCTTCTGTTAAATTCATCAACAAGCTTTGGCCTGAGAGCCACGGAGTGCTAACGACAGCAGCGTGTGGGGGTCAGAATCCAGCCACCTGAAGGCAAAGTACAGTGATTCTTGACTGACTTAGACTATGTTATATTGTTTAGTTTTAGTGTTAGGGATTGCATTGGTTAGAATAGGTTTTGGACTGAGGACGAAATTTATGTGAGGCATCCTGACAAGCTCCAGTTTATTTTCTTTGTATTTAGGGACTAATTATCATAGACACATGGATAATGTAGGTTTCTTTTATTTTTATAAAGACCATTGAATAATGTCTTCTTGTCAGTCTCCTATGTCTGACCTAGCACAGTACCCCCATTCCATAACATGTCTGCAATTGTGGCACAATGCCTTTTCCAAACGTATAAGTTAAAAAACATTTGTCAAAATGCAAGCAAAGAGTTGGGAAACTTTCATATCTTTTTAATTCAACGCAAGGTTCATGGTATTTATCTTGTTCATCTCTTGGTATTTTGCCTGAATTAATGTTATACCTAGATCAATGTATGCAATTCATTTGTTTTTGTTCCATTTGTTTTCTTTTCAATTAATCACATTCGGTCTATAACATGACACTGTCAGCTAATTACAAGCACAACCCATCACAGATGGGTCTTTGCTAGATGAAAACCCTCTTCGAATGCTTCAAAGTTCTGAGCCCTCCACAGAATACCTTTTTCAAAATCAGATCTAAGAAACATATAATTCACGCAAAACGCACGTGCTGAAAGGCTAATTTCTAAGTGCTTATGCTTGCTATTTGCAACCCACAATAGATGCAAAAACAGCAAAAATCACAGCACAACGTTCAAGACATTTTGTCCAGCAATTACATTACCAGGACACTGAGGAGACACAAGGAAGCCGTACATCCTCTTTGACCCTCAGGTAAGCTTACATCAAGAGAACTTCAGGCTAAGTTGGTTGGATCTTTCACTATCTTTCACTATCATGTGTTAGCACAGGGGAGATGTTTAATAAAAGCTTATTATTCCTACACAGGTACCAAACCTGAAAGAGGGAGATGTTCGCTGCTGCAAGGGTGGCCTTCTGCTAGATAATCCACATCTGCGTCGACAGTGCATGTCCTCAGCGGTTGTACAGGACAGCCTGTGGGTGTAATGGGAAAAGGATGTCCGACTGTATTGTTATACATTTTTTTCTCTCAGTCAGTGCGTTGGAAGATTTATATATCGGCTTGTGTATTCACTTGCCTCTGCTTGCTGATCTTAACTCTGCTGGAACCCAGACCTGAATAGATGTTGTCTCAAAAGGGCCATGATACTAGAAAAACACGTGATGTCATTAGTAGTATTTAGTGGCATATTGGATAGCCCTCCTCAGGCTACCCTTGAAGTAAATGGGCACATCCCCATGAATGCATTTGAAGATGGCATTCTAAGCTGAATTATCTACTACTAGAAGCCGCAGCAGGCTCCTGTGAGAAGCTGGCACGTGAACAGCTTTCCTAAGTCCAGAAAAATAAATCTGCTTTGAGCCACCTGAAGTCTGTTAATAGGTTTCATTGAAAAAGTCCACAAAGTGTATCAAAACTTCCCATGCAACTAGTCAGGCTCCTACTACAACTGAACAAATGTCCAGTGACACATCCCTAATAACCACCCAAGATTTGAAATAGTATCCCTTGTAAATTACCTGGACCTTCACCAACTATGAAGTTTCAGCGTTTAAACTGAGATGTCAACTTGAAGCAGTATTAAAGAAGGGGGTTGGAATCCTTTGTAATATGACTGGTTACTTGTGTACACCTTTACCTTTGTCAAAAAGGCAACCATCAGAAGCACCTGAAGCACTGCCAAAAGTAATAGACGGTTCATGAAAGTTTTAATTTGGAAATATTTTAAATGGCTCTTCTTATGATGTAATGCAAACATCGGACTTCGCTTTCAAGCAGGTGGTAGCTAAACATTTGCCAGGGGGATAACAAGCTTTAGTTGGCCAAGCGTTAATTGTCACATTGCTTTTTGATAATGCAATGTCAGCTCATCCCATCATTGTGAAGTAGAATTCACAAGCATTGGATTCTTTACCCACAAATAGGGAACGGGAGCTTGGTCTAGGCCGTCATGAGACTGGCTCATTTTAACTTACCGATGATGTTTTGTTGGCATTACATATCCACATGCAAATGACTTCAGCTCTCCATGGTAGAACTGTGGAGAGTTCTCTGATGGTGTACTTTTCTGTTACAGGAGGAGACCTGCTATCTAATGGGCAGTAGTAAACAGGCCCCAAAGAGCAACCCTAATCCAGCAACAGTTTCATAATACCATGGATACAGTTCCGCTTGCACATTTACTTCTTGCCCTCCCTCCACTCTTTCCCCAATGCATTCACTCCCAACTCGCAAAGCCTCACTCCATATGTCCTCCCCCAACTAAACAACCTTGTCCAAATATCAGACTTCTACCTTACAATGCACCATAACACACCTCACTGTGTGTATGACAAATTTCACAGTGCTTCATTTGCAAAAAAAGAGTAAGTGCCTGTGTCACAACCGGGCGGCATCAACCTGGCCACTGTTGCGATCATTTAAATGGAAATGATCTCTATAATAGGGGTCTGGCGAACTTACTATTTGGCGTCGCGTAACAAGAAGTGGTGATAAAGGGCTCTTCTTAAAGCACCACGGCAAATATTTCCCTAGTGCAAAATAAATACATTTTGGATGCATTTGTGCATCAGAGCAAAGTTTGCCCTATTGCTAATACCATTCCTTATTAGCACTAAGGCAAACTTTGCCCTGGTGCAAAAATTCAGTAGAAATGCATCTTTTGTGTACTAGGGCATTTTCTGCCCTGGTGCTTTTAATATGCCAAACTGGCCTTGTCATGGTGCAGTAGTTTTCTAGTGTGTGCCACTGTTTTTAAAAATAGGGCAAAGTTTGCCCTAGTGCTAATACCATGCAACTTTGCCCTTGCCTTGGCGCAAAGTATCTGTAATCTGGCCCCAGAGCTGCAAGTTGTCACCTTCTAACTCTTTGTTATTCCGGAAAATAGATAACTAGCGTTGCCATGACAGTGTAGGTCATCAGGTTCATGAGTAACAATGAGCCAGCCGAGGGTGCAGAAACACATGGTCAGTGCCCACTGTTGTTGCTTGTTGTATGACTAGGATTAACAGTTAAAATACTAAAGTTGCCTAAACATCCCACCATAATCAACCTTAGTCTGCGATTACCAAGGCTCAGAAATAGGTATCACGCCTGAGCCCTGCAAACACCCCAACAAATTATACAGTGCATAGTCAACACCATAGAAAGATCAATAAACTATGAACAAACACTTGTCTTTTCAGTTCCTCATCACCACCCCCACATAGTGGGCAATACCACCCTAAATTTCCTTTTTGGATAATAAACCCCCAAACACATATGCCAAGTACATGGAAAGTACACCAGCACACAGGACGCTTCTGACCTGCACCCACCAACAGCACAGGTTTCAAAACTGCCCCTCCGTCTATCACACTAACAACCTCACCCTTCTCTTTTCAGGCATATCCTTACACAATGAAGCCAACACAATGGCAAAAGGACACTTTACAAGATGATTTCATTATTGCTATTATTATTATTATTTTGTAGCATTATTATTGTTATTATTATGCATAATGTCATCAACAGTTTCTAACTATGAGTACTGGATTGCAGAGATCATCATTCAGCCATGCTTTTTTTTAAAAACATGTTTAATCTTTGCTTGGTTTGATCGGGAATGTTCAATTGAGGATTTCCATTTGGTATTGGACCAGAGCCATTATTTTACTTTCTATAAGCGCTGCAATTTAGGGACAGATAAGGGGTAACTTTACTGGACCTGTTTTGCTATAACAACCGTGTGGACTATTTTGCTACTAATTTTTATTAACATGTTTGTTAACATATTTAATGAATTAGAAGCTTTTTTGAATATGAATGGTTAAAGTGAAATACACAATGGCTTCTAATTTCGTCAGTCCTTGTCATATCTTCACATTCCCCTTAATCTCTCTTAGCCAATCTGACTCGGAAATTAACTGGGATAAACTACATCCCAGCTCCCTCTGAATATGTTGAATGGGACTGCACTGTAAGAGTGAATATGGTGTTTTGGAGCCACATGCAGAGTTCACCCCTCTGTTAAGCAAAGGGGAGGACAAGAAGGTTAAGGGAGAATGGTGTTTAGATGAGGATGCACTGAGTGATGTGCATAAAATTTGAAGCACTTAGAAGACTAGAAACTACTGGAGAAACAGGAAGGCTTTTTGGATAATATGAGTGTCCGTATCAGAGAGTTAAGGATGTGCTCCAGCACCATGAAGTATCTCTTATGCTAGATGGACTTACCAATAACGATTTAAGACCAAATAACCGAACAGACCCAAGGAATATGGCAAAGTGCTACTTTATTCCTCAGTTAATAAAGCAGGGTCATCTGGCAGACATCAAACTGGTGCTGGCATACTCACACACAAACTTGATTACACTGGGGTCTTATACCCCAATATGCTTCATCTATGACATCATCCTACGTGGCAAACCATAAATCCTATTAGCGAAAGGGATTGGATTAGGGGAACATATCTACATATAGAAGGAATAGGGTTTAGTACTTCATTGGCTGTCTCTTATCTGCAAGGCAACCCTCACACTACATCTAAATAGTATAATACAGATTATAGGAAACAAAATGACAGCATAGAGTTATAGCAGGTTGCCCCATAGATTCACTGATTGTCATTCCACCCAGCCTTGGACGTTCGACTTGGCTAGCAGCACATGATATGATATGATATTTTATTTGTATCACACTCATACACAAGTGTTTCAGAGCACGACACAAGTGTTTCAGAGAACGAAAATATGAGGAAACCAAAACCCAGGTGCTTCATCACATCAGATTACGCTCGGTCACGTGTGAAGAGACCAATATGTCAATGTCAGCGTCTTATTTACTGCTATTTGGTTTCATTATAATGGGTCTCATTGGTCTTCTTGGCCTCTAGAGACTAGCTCACTCTGCCTTGCATGGACGTGATACACTGTTAATTGTCCCATACTTGGCTCTTGCAGATGTTTTCTTCTTCCTTAATCTGAGAGAAATATGTCTCATGTCCTTGACTCATCTGCCTGCCTCCCTTTGTGCTTTGCAGCCATTCCATAAAAATAGCCTCCTTGATCCCAAGCCAACATCGACTCCTCTTGTTTTTCACACAAAGCTGTTTTCAGCGTCTTCTGACTCTCCAACCCTGAATGGCTTCTGAGGTAGTTGAATTAAATATTTACATGAGCTGGCATCCATTTTCCAATAATGGATGTTCTCGCCATGTTATATATTCCTCTATAGCAGGCTTCTATTAATATTTTCTACCTTGCGTTACTGCATATTCACACTTATTGGTCAGCAGGTTACTTTATCTTTTCATAATTACTTTATTGTTTCATGCATGTTTCTCTGGTAACTTCAGTTGCATCATCACTCTTCAGTATTTTCATATTGTTTCAGCATGGCTTCATATATCTTCTTTATGACATCACTTTGCCCAGGTCAGATTTCACTCAGCGCTCCATGATGTCGAGTGGTGCGTGTTCACATCCTTCCAAACGACATCTTTCCACACTTTTAGTGTGTGGCTATATTTGATATTGTTGTCTGAGAGCATATTGTCTCTCATACTCTCGATGAGGTATGGGCATAACACATGGAGTCCCACATATAGCCCTTCTCCTGATGTTCCAGTATGGTAGCAGTGAGGGGTCGGGAGCTAGGGAAAATGTGTCCATCTGCTTCTGGTGTATTATGAAGTGACATGTGAAGAAATAGAAGAGACACAGTACAACTGAGGATACCAATGGCAGATGTAGATAATACTTATTGTGCATTAGTGAGACACATTAGTGCATGAAGAAAACATAAAAGATGTTTTCTGAGAAAAATGACGGTTAGGAAAGGACACATGTACATTGATTAGCAGACTTGCTGCATGTGGATGATAAGGATAGAGTGAAGGAAATGTTTGGTAGCAAATACTGAGCCGTTTCAGCTTATTGTGCTTATTGTGGGTAAAATATAGCCCCTGGATGCCAGAAATAGAGAGGCCAGAGTGATTTGTAAAGTCCCATTGAAGTCTAAAGTCAACACATATATGGTGATGTCAGACATGAGGCCTATTGAACCAAAAACGTGCTTAAATCTCAAAAGTGTGAAGATATGCACAATGCATTTCAGCAAAGAAAAGAAAGACATGTGGCTGACAATGTTGTTTTACTAAATCCAAGGAAAGTTACACTTTCTACTTAAAGAGACAAATATCAGTGTGTACAATATCTTTATGCAACATGAGACTGTGATCCCGAAATCTCAAGTGAAACCAAGTTTCTTGCATTTATAAGAAATAAAAGAACTTCCCTTTTCCTCCTCCTAAATAACAATACGGAGCGAGAAGTGCCTACTTGGGTTTAAGATGAACGTGGTTTTGTCATATAATTGCCCTATACATATGGATAATCCAGAAGTGAAGCACATGTCTTTTGCAACTGTGAGATTGAAGAACTAAATTGCACATGGATATAAGGCCTAGGTGCCTTATAACATGTCACGTAAAATGCATTGTGTGTGAGTTAAAGGCTATTTCTTGTAGAATTCTACAGGCAGCTGGTAATTTTCCTGAAATCAAACTTTAACCTCCAAGACCTTTCCTCTGCTGGTCCTGGAGAGGGAAGTCTGGTTGCCAACAATCAATCGTTCCATTGCTTAAAAATATAAGGAAATACACTGCCCTTGATGGAAACCACAGTGGAAATAGAGAAAGCCCTGCCTGTCTTTCCAACAGACGTGACCTTAAGGTCACAACTCCCATAAAGTGTTCATTAGAGCAGCAGCCAGGGCCATTACAAGTCCAAGAAGGGATAGGCTAAGATAAACATGATCCAGCATCTGGCTGCTCCCATGCTTAAGAGAACAAAGGTGGGGGGCCAGAGTGAGTTAGGCACGTGAGGCTGGAGTTTAGCTAATGGAAAAATACATTATAGTGCATACAAAGGGCAGCATATATGCCACAACACTCATTCCAGACTTTTATTAAAAGTGGCAGTAACCCCATTTGAACCATAACAAAACAAGTATTGTGTGATAAACATAACCGAAGTTACTAAGGAACATTTGATTTGGGCCTTCCCTTGATTCTAAGAGATTTGAAAGTTGGTGTGAGGATGAAGGACAAAATTAACATGGGAACTATGAAGTGGCATATTCTTCACTGATATGGCTCCTGAGTAAACTAAGAAAACATGAATTTTTGCATCGGAAGGGTGTGCCGACTTCAGATTAGCATCATCTGATTGGCCTTACAGTGTAGTTCTTAAAAATGTATCCATGCATGTAAAGATTTGAAAAACAAGGTACTTGCCATGTTGATAGATTTTCAGAGTTTGCACATGCCAAACCCACATGTCAGTTTGGGATGACACAGCTTTCTCTTCCCATAGCGTTCCTATCTCACACCCCTCATCTCCTTGTCGTATTAGCACACAGGTGAGAGATGGATAGAGAAAACCAACCAATCCCTTTTGCGGGAATCATGAAAAGTTGTGATGTCATTTGCCCTGTAAGTAGACCAGTATTGCATTAGAACTGGGCTTTTTCACTTTCCAGGAGCTAACTGCTGCAGAACTCTTGTGAGAAACACCAAACAAGACAGGCCCCCAAATCTTGCACTGGAGACAGGGACCAGGAGATGTAGAAGCTGACTGCGACCCCTTGGAGGAGCCAGTAGGGACTATCCTTGACTTACACTCTTGCTGACCCAGAGGTGCCCCGCTGTTCCCTGGTGCCCATTACAAGGCCTCTCCTGCAAGTAAAACTATCCCAAAGCCATAGATTGTGTAGGCCATGCAAGTATTGGTCTAGTTATTGCCTCATAGAAAAATACCCTGTTTGTCTGTTTAGATCCTTAGCATATTTCATGAAAGTAAATCACTTAATTCCCCAACAGAAATCAGGGGATGTGTTTTGTTAGCATTCAAAACAAGCTCCTCACAGTGTGTTTTGAGCCGATATAGACATAAAAATTTGATTTACTATTTGTAAGAAAACCCTTGACTTCAGTACAAAAGAATTCATCCCCAAATCCCTTTTTCCAGGGTGCAAAACGAAATTCCCCATTGATCCATATCATTTTAAATCAGAAGTGTGAAGCCTTGTATTTCCTTTTGCATGTGTGGTGGAGAAAACAAAATTGTCCCTTTTTTCGCATTGTGCTCTGACCCAAACCACAAAGCCCTGCCTGTTCTTTTTAGATGTGGTAAAACAAATGTTCCCATTGTTTTTCTTTCCCTCATATTGCACCTGTGTTAATAAGTGAAAAAAATGCTTCCCCTTGAATCCCTTTTCCAAAGAGTGTATTTCTATCAGAACCCAAAATAATTTTCCCAGTGTGTTCCCACTCTCTGCTGCTGGCCTTCAATTCAGAGGGGTCGAGTCTAATTGATGTTTGGAGGGTGGGGATTGGTGGGAGAACAAGTATTATAACCAAATCAGCAATTACTATGTGTTTTGAATTGTTCTTTTTCTGTATTGGTGGGTGATTTGAAATGAAAGCTGCAGGAAATTGTGATTGCAAATCTCAGTATTATCTCTGTGTTGGTGCCGTTACGCAAGTCCTTTTTGTTCTTGTGTTGCCATAGCATTGGTGGCTGTTAGTCTGTCAAATTTGGTTTAAATAAATTAATAAATCTATATTCTTACTACACACTGGCCTGGTTCCTAGTCCATTGTGCCACCGGGTATTTTTTGGGGTTGGGTGCAAGACGGGTTGGAGGCCTTACCAAATTGAAAATGAATCAAAATCATAGTGATTTGTTGTGCACCACCTTCATTGGGGGGAGAGGAACTCCCTGAGTTGAGTGTGACCGCGTAATAAACCGCTACATTATCAACAGAGAAGTCCATGCGAGAAGAATTCATATGTAAGTATGTGCTAGGATCTGTAATAGCCCAGGGCTAGCTGTCAAGCAACAGAGCTCTGCACAACAAGAGGATAAAGAAACCAGGTAGAATAATATGGGCGCACGAAGAATGAAATATTATTGAGGTTACCCTTGGAAGGACACTGAGGCATGGGATACAGATGGTGTGAGAACGAGGATACATCTTAAGAAGGGAAAAGCAGAGGCAGTCATCTCAGCCAGTGATACATAAGTACAATCATGCAAGTGTGCAGGTCGCAGTTTGGTGCCTTACACCTATGCTTAAAAGGTTGGAGCATAGTTTGGGAGAAACAGTTTGCAATGCTTTTATCTCTGCATGGTACAGAAGGTTACTGGTAACATCAAGAGGTCACACTTGACATCTCCTTCATATAGCCATTAGGTACTATCGGCAGAAGGTTAACAGCTGCAGTTAGAAACCTAACCGAATGATGCTGCCCCTTGCAGAATATGGGTCAACATATCAGGCAAATAAAATCGAAACTAATGTAGTAGCTATACAATACACCAGACCTATTGTCCAAATGAAATCTTCCAGCCTGCAGAGAAACATTCAAAACACAAATTGCTTGTTTAAAAAAAAAAATAGAAACGCCTGGACGCATAAATATCATTGTCACAGAGAATTTGAAAAGCAGATCCCTGCAAAACACATTCTAACAGCGATGCAATCAAACGGCAGCATGCATATTTTATCATTATATTTTTAATAATGATTGTCATGAGTTAAAGGTACTGCAGAATATACAATATCTAGAGTGAAGGACTCCCAACAATAGTATGGAACACAAAGGACTATGCCCACAGCCTATAATCATATAGGGATATTCTTCAGTCACATGTGTATAGGCGCGTTATAAATGCCATATCATATCATATCATATCATATCATATCATATCACATAGACACATTAAATTAAACAAACACAAATGCAAAGAGAATGATGCATGTGTATGCATGCAAGTGATACTTGCCATTCCTCTTTAACTCACTTAAGCTATAATCACTCAGAATCGGCTGAATCCTATTAATCTAAAAATGGGATCCTCCAGATGGAAAGTAGCATTGATCATGCACTTTTTCTCGGGTTGTGTGTTAAAGTGGGGAAATCACTACGCAGGCAAATGCATCCATATCTCTAGAATAGTCACGTGTGAGAAAATGTGCACACAATTCAATTAATGTGAGTGCTGTGTGTCTTGTAGGTCATCAATACATCGTTCACGGGCCACTCCCCATGAAATGTTATTACGCCATTCAGTATTTGTGTCCAATAGGTTGTACACGACTTTCTGAGAATGCATATTTTGGGGGCCACCTACAACAGTGTTTTTGTCAAGCCAATTAGATCGGAGTAATCTACAACAAAATTGTGCATAAGCTTTATGGAAGTTGAAGTGTCTGATGTTTCAATGTAAATGTTATTCCAGTAAGTCCCTAGTGTTGGACAGGAACAGTATTGTGTGACATATTTGCACCAGATGCTCTACTTCCATCATAAATTGTTCTCGGGGAAGCCTGTGTCAAACTGTCTTTTGGGGGCTCATTACCAGTGAAGGAGAATGTTAACATGAGCAAAGTTTAGAGCCTCATTACGAGTCCGGCGGTAACCCGCTGGTGCTAATGCTGGGTTGCCTTCAGTCTCGGAAACACCACTCCGGCACCTGATATCCCGGTGCCACCGGGACCTTCCCGGTGGCCCGGGATATCAGGAGCTGGAAAATGTAGTTCCCCATTCCCGTGGAGTACTAGGACTCCACGGGAATGGGTTCACTGAAGCACTGCCACCACTATCAACTGTGCCGGTGCTTCTGTGAAAACTGCTGGTGGGTGCCGTTACAGCCCCCGCCCGATTTTAGTGTGGCGGTCTGGAAAGGGTGCTGGTACGGTGCGACCAACACCCTTATTGCCAGACTGCCACACTTGTAATGAGGCTCTTAGTCTCACGTCCTTAAGAGCTTAGACATTGTGACTATCAGTAACTATTCCCCATTGGGCATATGTAAGTTAATGGTTATGTGGAATAACTCATTGAGGTAACACCTCCAACATTGCCCCATTCATCATAAAGGTCGGCTATTGAGCAACTTAAAAGGGGCTTCACGTACAGTTTAAGTGTTCTTTCTGTGCAGCAATTGAGCTGCAAATATGGCCAGTTCTGCTTTAGTCCTAGGGGGAAGACACTTACTTGAGAATTGAAAGGCAAAAGCTTTCCTCCAACACATAAACCACCTTTACGTTTGGCACCTTTTTTAAATCATTTTTTGCAGACTCAGGTATGCCCAGATAGGAGCAATCTGCAATCATGAATTGGAGTGATTTAATCAAAACAAGATGGTGTGCTAAATTGAAACAACACACAGCAATAGCAAGTGAGCAGGTTTGACAGGAGGTTAAACAGGTGAACCATTTTTATGTGAAATGCAATTCGACTTAACATTGTGTGGTAATGTTTGTTGTTGTGAACCCAGTTTCTCCATCATACCTCCTTTGTTTCTTTGTTGTCTTCTTTAGTAAGCTATGTAACACAACTGGTACATGCTCTGTCACAATTCATTGTTTATCGACAGAGGTCATTGAGAAAGAGTGTTAACACCAGTCTTAATTGCTGAGAAGCTCTTTATATATTAATTTCTTTCAGGTTCAGAAAAGAAGAATACTATTGACCTTCTCTTTATCATTTCATTGTAATGCCTGATGAATGTGAAGTATGCATGACGTGGCCCTCTAAGTGAATATGATCTGATTCCCTGACTTGCTTGATTGCAGCTCGGTTCTGTATCTGTGCAGTACCACTATCAGCCCAGGTCGTGGCCCTGCCCATGGTGCATAAATCCTATGCCAGCAAATTGGTTTACGTGCAATGGGGCCCTCAAGACGATGAATGAGGTGCATGCCTCGTTACTCACAGTAGTGAATGCAGCGATGCTGTGTTTGCTGGTGTCCACTTTGCAGTGTGGCAGGAATCCCAGCATAAAATAGTCTGATACAATGTAGAGCCGACTTTAGGGACACGTGCTATGTTTTAACAGGAGTTTTGAATGCACCTCGGAAGGCTGCACCCCTGGAGACAAAGTTATAGTGGTGCACTATGGACTGCCTGCACCTGCTCAATGCAATCCGTATTCATGTAGTGCCTTTCAACAGCATGTGTGGTTGAAAGCCATGGATGCCTGTTCTTGTGTGTATGGGCACTCACAAAGTGTCTGCCTTCATTCACGTAAGAAGCACAAGCTGTCACTATGTGAACGGTATGATTACCTATAGCCATTGTGAATCTCCACGTTATAGATTGTCCCTCGAAGTAGTGCGTTTGAATTTGCAAAGCCAGGAAATGTGTACATCTTTCACTTGGAAAAAACAAATCACTTTGATGCATCCAAGCCTATGTTAAAGCAGCTTAACTCCATTCCATAGTTGAAGTGAGTGTTAAGGTTGCACTTGTAGTGGCGTGGAGTGAGTGTTTAGAGCGTTAGAACTGTCTCCTTTGGATTGAAGAAGCAATGTATGAAATAGACCGGTCTGCGTTTCTTCTCTAAGCTGATTGTCAGCTTGTTAATCACAAGATACCATCTCATTACGTTTTGTAAAGCACATAAATAAATAAATACATGAATATCCCTTTTCACACTTCCTGTCTGCGCACTTGCATGACCTTGAATTTACTAAGCCTATCAGGTTTGTCTGTCATGTACTCCCTCTGTCTCCCCTCCCTATCTTGGTTGTGTCTGAAATACTCATACATATGCGCAGAGATGACCAGCCTTTTTTGCCTCTGTATGTCCTTCTCCCTCTCCCCTACCTCGCCACTCTGTTTCACACACTTTTCCCAGTAGAAGTGCCTCTGGCCTAGTATGCTTATTATTGGTGTTAGATCATTCAGAATCTTCAAGGCCTAAGAATGACAATGATATCCCCTCGTTCCCTTTCCGCCTTGAAGCGCTTTGAAGCACTTCCCTTGTGTATAAGAGCTTTACAAATAAACAATTCCGATTCCAATTTTCCATGTTTTTCACCTGTATAAGGGATCCAGAGGTTGCAGCTTGTACTGTTTATTTATTTTTATAATTATGCAGAAGCAATTTCCATAGTAGGAGGATTTAAAAAAATCAACCATGGTTTACCTAGATCAAAGGTAAAAAGAAACAATCAACTGATTACTATGTCATGACAGCTGAGAATCGAGGCTGTGTCACTGGAGTTGTTTTACTGCTCTCTCTGGAATCTGGAAGAGGAGGATAGGAGCGGGCCTGCACTAAACGATCAAGCCGCACCGTTGCTCCAGACATCGGAGGGCAAAGATGGAACCCACCACTTCACCATACCACACCACTCAAGATCAGTCAAGGCTGGTTGTGGTAAATGTCTGACTGGTCTGTGCAATCGTTAGGTGTGACTCAGAGTTACAGGAATGCACCCCTATACACGTTAGCCATGCTAGCTTCAGTTGTAATGTGTACCATGACATGGCATGGGGAGGCAAGGAGTTCTTTGTCTCTTTCCTCACCTCTTGTAAGAATCTAAATCTGCCACACTCCATCATTGGGCTCCAATATATCATTTGTTATGGTGCATATGCACTTGTGTGCAGTTGTGTGCTTCACACTTCAACGCGTCTTCATTGGACAGTCTGAAGTACTTTCAGCTATGGAATTGGACTAAACAGGGAAAGCTAACACCATCTTAAAACTCACCTCAAACTCTTTCACTGTGTGCCTAAAGTCAGATTACACACATATAATGCTACGTGGAACCACTACATCACCATTTTAATTTAATGCAGATGGCATTGTTCTGCGTTTGGAATTAAGCTACACTATTTGAAGTAAACATTTTTACTCCAATCTAAAAATAGAAATACATATTGTTCTGATTTCAAAATACATTTTTGGTAAATACCTTATAATTATTGTCTGAGTTACACCCACCAAATACGTTTTTCCATCTCTTCTCCAACTGGACCAGCTCAACAATTAATTTTCTTGATTTATTCTTTGCAAATTGAACCCTTACACACGAGCTTAACATCACAAGAGTTTCAAACTAACGTTATGAGGAAGAACATTTCCAAAGATGTCTGAAAAAGCTCCAGAAACCAAACCCTAATAAGAAGGGGCTCAAATGTGGGGGATTGTGCACATTTCTAGTTAGTCACTCCATCTACCTGCTGCCTGGCACCTCGAAATCCTTCCCTCAAGTCAGGCTATAAATCTGGGCTTGCAGCTCAAACTACACCTCAGACCAATGGTGATGATTATCAGGAACAAAATAAGTGAAACTCATAAGAGCAAAGGATACTTGAGAGCAACCTAAACCAAATGAAATAGAGACCCCTATCCTCACGTAAAAAGCAGTAGCAACATGGCTGGTGAAGAGAAGCAAGAGCGTCCTGGGAACAATTAGATGCGTTCACACCCTGTGAGAAAAAGAGCCCTTTAGGCATTGAGCAAATACAAATATTGCCTTTACCCACTATAGTCTGTAAAATGCATATTAAGTGTGGCTTCTTAAGACGTGAAGGAACTCATGGCTGGGCATGCAACATTTCAATATTTTTACTCCAAATTACCCACATGCAATTTCCTTTTTTTATTTTATACTTTCTGTTATATTTTAGATGTGTTCTTTTAAAAATCTCTTCAAGGGCACCAGTTACCACTAAGTGATCAATTCAGTATTTCTAATGTGCAATGTCGGTGAAAGCAGGTTTCCACACGAGCAGGTAAATGATGACAGCAAACAGACCTCCCATGTATTGCCCCCCTTCCCGCCCCCCCCCCCCAGTGAAGTGGGATCACAGAGATCACAGAGGGAGTCTGGCATTTCTTTTAGCTTGGATGCTGGGAACAGAGTGGAGGCGATGGTCATGCTCTGAGTGGCCAGGATGACTTCACAACTACAAAGCTGATCTGAGCATCATAGGATTAAGCACACGCCACTGTCCCTGACATGAAGACGGGTGTGCGGGTCTTATTCAGACGGTAGGGGATAGGGGAGCGGGTTTGACTTGATTGAACGAGGCATGCCAGTGTGCAAGTTAGTCATAATCCCTACTATTGCGTAATGCACCTAGACAGGCTTTGATTTGATTTATGATTGCTGGTCGGGGCAATTTTAGAATTATTTGCACTCTCGACTCTTGCATGTGCCACTGCTTTAACAAAACTGCTTTTATATGGATAATGGGCACTGTTCTTAAAGAATTGCCATATGTGCTTAGCAGCTTTATGCCATGTATCCGACTCGGCAGCAACAGTGTGTATTGCTCACAGGGTTCACAGGCGAGTGGCAAAGTTAATAGGGCATGGGCAGAATGGAAAACTAGTACTCACCACTTTCCACTTGTCCCTGTATAAAGACAGGTGACGGACTTCTAGGGGTAAGGCTCTGTCAATGGGCTCCTATATGTATTCTGTAATGGGACAGAAATGGTTTTTAACCATGCGCTGCGAAGTAGTTCTGCATGGGTAGTCTGAATCCATTTCATTTAATCAAACACAATTAGAAAAAAAATCATTATAATAAAGGGAACTGTGCGACCTCATTAATTTTCAGGTCACAGACATCTTACAAAACTAACAGAGAACACTCACAAGCAATTTTATATGGCAACATCAAATTATACTTCGAAAATTAAATATCTTTGGTCAGTGGCACAGAATGTTTAATTTGTTTTTTTTTTGTCAGACAGTGTAATCATGTGTGTATTTCCTCCAACTCCCAAAACAGCTGGCAAGTACTCTGATGTTAAAAGAATCCCTTGGTAAGCAAGTCTCTGAGGCAATAGTGCAATCACACCCAGAAATGTACTCTGCTTTCTGGGCTCTAACCGGACACTGCAAACATGAATTGAAATCATAAATAATTTGCAAAGGAAGAGGTGCCGATGACAAAGCAAGTCTAGATTTTCATACTGAGATTTTGTATAAGAAACCTTTGTGGCATGTACAAATTTGCCCAAAAAAACATATGAAACCATAAAGTTACAAGCATCCTGCAATCTTGTGGGAGTTATGGTGAAGTGGAAAGCTGATTAGTCTCCCTGTTACCCCAAAATAAAGCCGTCAATAAAGTGTTTCATACTCCTCATCCAAAGTAACATGAGAAAGTGATGAAGCAAGCAATATTCATTGCAATCAATGTAAGAGGAAAGTTATCCTGGAAAAAGATATTGGAATTTAAGGCATGCATATAACTAGTTTTCAAATCTCAATTTAGTGAAGCGGGATGAAGATGTCAAGTGAAAATGTGAAGTCTTTTGCTGCTGACGGTCCCTGGTTGGATTCTATGCTTGGATGAAATGTGCAAGAGGTTTGTCGCACTCAATCCCATAGATTGCAATGAAGATGTGTGCCTGCAATTGAAAAGCACTCCTTTGCATCTAGTTGTTGACATGCTGGATGGTAGTCTACACTAAGATGTCTTCTTTTGACTCGATTTACGGAAGAAGGGCTGTTGCAGCAAATAGCCTAAGGATTCTCATCCAGCCAGTGAATGTCAAATGCTGCCAACTTCATCCCAAAATACAGAACTGGAATGGGTCTTCTCCAAGGAATCATTGAAGCAAGCAATTCCCCCTGTTAACTACTGACAACTGTTTGAGAGTTCTGGTGCAGGATAAAAGTTAGACGCTGAAAGGATCTTGCTCAGATGACTGGTTACCAAGACTGCTGCAGTTATCTCAAGCTCATGACCTGGGGAATCAACTGTCTTGTCAATGCCAACCGCAGTTTCCTAAGTGGTAGGTACTGGATGGGTAACCAGACAAACAAGATGCAGGAGTGAAATCAGACTGCCACGTATTTGAAGGCAAGTTGTTCTTGTCCTGGTATTATGTGGTACCAGTGAATCTGTTCCTATCAGTTAAGTGGAGCCAAGACTCTAAAGGATTTTACTACATAGCACACTAGTTCTGCAATACCCTTGTCTGCCTTTAAATCGTCCCTGCCTCTCTTCAGTGCCACAGGTGTTCAGGTTCTCCGTCTCTCTCTCTCTCTCTCTCTCTCTCTCTCTCTCTCTCTCTATCTCTCGCTCTTTCTCTCTCTCTCTCTCTCTCTCTTTTTCATTTTTTTTCTCTCTCTCTCTTTTTCTTTCTCTCTCTCTCTCTCTCTCTCTCTCTTTCTCTTCCTGCTTCCCTCTTCCCCTTTCTCTCTCTTTCCCTCTCTCTCTCTCTCTCTCTCTCTCTCTCTCTCTCTCTGTCTCTCTTTTCCCCCTCTCTCTGTCCTGTCTCACTCTCTCTGTCTCTCTCTTTCCTGTCTCTGTCTCTCCCCCCCCCTCTCTCTCTCTCTCTCTCACACAGTGGGCCTCATTACGAGGTTGGAGGTAGCCATGACGCTATTAGCACCATGGCTGCCTACAAAATCGTACCGACTCCGGTCTGGTGGATGGAGCAATTACCGGTCCATTCCGAGGTCGGCGGGACCAGTAATTCCCCATTCACCAGAGCCATTGCCCATTCCCATTTGAGCCCCTATAGGACTCAACGGGAAGGGGGAAGGCGGCAATAACGGTACCGCAAATTACGGTACTGTTATTGATCCCGGCATCCCTTTGCGGGTCCCGTCCTCAACGCCTGGTAAAACCAGCCATTAAGGAAGGACCCGCAAAGGGAACTCGTAGTAGGGCGGTAAGGGATTACCGGTACCGGTGCCCTTACCGGTGCCGCTAATGCCTTACCGCCCACCTCGTAATGAGGCCCAGTGTCTCTCTATCTCTCTTTCCCTCTGTGTCTCTTTCTCGCTCTCACTCTCTCTATCCCTCTATTTCCATCCCTTCTCTCTCTCTCTCTCTCTCTCTCTCTCTCTCCCTCTTACTCTTTTTGTCTCTCTCTCTTTTTTTCTCTCACTCTCATTCTCTCCCTCTCTCGTGATCTGTTACTCATTCACAAAGCCCGGAAACCTTTATTTATCCATCCCTTCGTCCCCCATATCCCTAATTGGAATTTCTATTGAATGTTACATGTTCCCTCTAGAACTCTCCCTTCATAACATGTGTTCTCCGTCTCGTGCAACGTTTCCAGCCACTGCCTGTGGAGTAGCTAAAGACACTTCCATGAAGAAGTGCTTGTAGATGCCCATGTTCATGCCATGCAGAAAAGGGGTTGTGTTTCCAATTGGCCATTTGGACTGTGATGTACTGACATAGCCCAGATTGTATTTACTACATGGTTTCTTGATTTATCGTGGAAACAAATATCTTAAAATAGCAGGATGTTTTGTCACTGATACATTAATTGCACTCATGTCATCCATTTTCGAGTCAAGCCTATCAGTCATTTCTACTACTGGTGAGCAAAGTCAGTATTTTAATAAATAAGGTTACATGAAAATCCCTCAAAGAAAGCAATTGACGTTCTACCCAGGTAAACTGCTTGTAGGAATTAGCTCTTTTCCGTTTCACTTAAAATATTCTCATATACTAAATTTTAGGTGGTACTAATTTTACACTACAAACACTCTAATTTTACACATGTTTACAACAGTAATATTGTAAGACAGTGGTAATGGTTTATTAGTGTCCAACAGGGTAATTTTCTTTTTTTAACGCGTACATACAACATGCCTCACAGACTTAAGCAAAGGGATTGAGTCTGTGCTAGCATTCCCAACTGTGACCCACCATGCCAAAATAAATGATACTGCACTACAATTTACCTCCAGTCAAGACAATATTGTTGCCCAAAATGTTCTATATGAGATTTGGATTTCACTCCAAATGTTTTTTTTAGAAATTCGGTAAACGAAATTTCACATTCCTTATCACTCCCATTAATTATTAATTGATCTTTCCACGATAAAATAGTGCATTATCTCAAAGTAGTATGTACATGTACACACTCCAAGCCACCTCAGTAAGCCAGTACATTTTTATTGCCAGCATCTTGTAAATTTATACTACTTTTAAACTAAAAATGTAATGTCAGAGTAGGACCATAAAGGCACAGGGGATATTAGCAATGGGAAAGCAAAAGCAATCCTGGAGACAAAAGAGAGTATAAAGCCCTGAACCACAAAGTGTTTTTCAAAGAGAACATTCACTTGGAAAACACGTTGAGAATCAGGCCCTGTATATTTTAAGTGGTAGTCCTTTTGGAATTGGTGCTGTTATCAGTTATTTATTTAATGTTATTATCTTATTTTAATTGTACACATCCAAAAGACAGAATTTCTTTAGTAGTCCTCGATGATAATGATGCATTAAATCAAAATAATTTATTTAAAATAATTAAAGATGCAGCTGTTGTGTGGACACATCTGTTAGACTGATTCCTCCATGATAAATCAAATAACCTTTGTATATCATTTTTATTCTAACCATCGATATTCCTGACAGCTGCATATTGGGTAAAATAGAATCCATTTTGTGTGATATCTATGCTTGTCCTGGCTGTCCTGTATTTAACCCATTGATCGCATAATGGCCTTATGTATGTCCTAATTACCATAGAAAACATTGGATGGACACTTGCAGAACATACTTTTTAAGGTTATACCAGCTGGAGCAGTAGCGTCTAAGAGGATGTCAAACTAGACCAGCTTTAGAGCTCAATGTAAGTCCATTGTATTTCAATGCCTGATATCTAGGTTCCGCTCCTCAGTGTTTCATGGGAGGGAAGCAGCGGGGGTGCAGTGAAGCCAGGTTGATGTGGTAAGCGTTTAAAATGCAGCTCACTTGAAAAACAAGCCATGTTTCTGCAAGTAAGGTTGAGCAAAGAGTTGCTTTCATTTCATGAATACATTGCAAAAAATATAGTTACTTTGATTTTTGATATGGGAACTGCTTTGTCAAAGTTTTAATATCACGCTTCATCCCAGACACTGAACCCGTGTTGCTCTTCCCCTGTGCTATAGATGTATAGATGTAGTGATTCTGCAAATCTCCTAAAATGTTCTCGTGCTGGAGGCAGCGGAGGAAGTAGCTGAGATGTTACAAGGTAGATATGTTCTTAATAGCAATGAACACACTGCTTGCTCTAGAAGCATCATGACCCTTACTAGTCAAATGTCATATGCATTGGGTTTTGAACACCATGACCCCTGAAATGCACAATATGTATGTCATGGTCAAACGTCAATGCATCTCCTCATCCTTGCAGAAACTGGATTCTTATTGTTGGTTTGAATTCCAAATAAATATTGTAATGAATGGACTATTCATATACAGAATACCATGAACATTCAAATAATAAATAGTTTGAAAAATCTTCCACAGTCTTGTGGTGAAATTATTGAAAGAGTTACAACTGGTTGAGCAGTATCAATTATAATTGGTCAAAAACCCTACAGAGAAAAATAAAACCCCTGTGCATTATGGACCCTGGCCTGCCCATACGACTGGGGGTTTCCAAATAGCACTTTAAGATGAGTAGCAGCACCCGTGAGATGGCTGGGGATGCAGATTATTACTCTCGCATCAAATCAATAATGACAACTCAATAGTTTGGCAAAGGGAGTCAGTTTAATGACAAGTACAAATAACGGGGAGTTCATGAATATCAGCAATCGCTCGATCTTCCTTCTCGCTTCAACTCCAATTAATTTCAGAAAAAAAATAACATTTATACCAAAAACTCATCATTACTGACGTGTAACTCTTAAACTTAGCATGCAACTTGATTGGTTCTAAGAAGGTAACTTTAATATAGGTACTATTAACTGTGAAGACCACCAGGCCACCCTCATTAACAACACCTTGTCCGAACTAGGTTTCACACAAAAAGTATCCAGCCCTACCCACAACAAAGGAAGAACCCTCGACTGGGTAGCAGACCATAACTGCGTGGCACTCATCACCAATAACTCACCTCAATCTTGGTCTGACCATCACCTCCTCTACTTCTCGCTTGAAGCCTCAAGCCCCATAACCAACTCAACATTAGCCGAAGCCATCCCCACGAGAAGCAAGAAAAATATCACAGCGGAAAAACTGATCCCACTCATCCTCCCCACGCTCAACCGACTCCCTGCTTTCAACCCTTATGACCTCGTAGAAGGATACAATAATACCATGCGCACATCGTTAGACTCCATCGCACCCCTTAAGCTCAGAAAAAGCAAACCAAAAAAGCACCTTAACCAATGGTTCTCCAGCCACCTTGAAGCGCTTCGACTAGAAAAAAGTAAAATGGAACAAATCTGGAGACAATCTCCCACTTACCACCACAAGTTATTACTAAAAAAAATCAAGGCCAATTACAAAAAATAAATCATAGCTGCCAAACAAGAATCCTATAACCAGAGGATCGCACATTCCAACTCTAGTACCAAAGAATTGTTTACAATTATCAAAGAATTGGAAACACCAGTGCCTATCCCAGATACGTGCGTGAAGAACAAACAATGGTGCACCAGTGTCCAAAATACACTAAACAACAAAGTCTTAGGCCTTCAAACCAAAATTAAAAATAAGAAAGATTCCCTCTCCAAATCAACCAACCCCAGTAATACCCCCCCTAGTACTCCACCCACTCACATCCCACCCAACAGTACTCGTTTTAGCTTCTCCAAAGTCACTACCCTAGAAGTGGAAAAAATCATTCTTAGCCTCAAACCTTCCAACTGCAAAGGCGACCTCTGCCCCCCACAAATCATTAAAGATGCGGCAAGAGACCTATTGCCATTCATCACCAGACTCATCAATGCCTCAATCGCCTCAGGAACAGTCCCCAGCAACCTCAAAGAGTCCTGGGTCCTCCCCCTCCTTAAAAAAACCTTCCCTTGAACCCTCTATCCCAACCAACTACAGACCCATTACCACCACCCCCTTCCTGCTTAAGATACTAGACAAGACATCATACCAACAAATCCAAAAACACCTGGAAACTAACCACCTCCTAGGTACGCGACAATCAGGCTTTAGACCCCTACACAGGACTGAAACAGCCCTCATTGATCTGAAAGCCCAGATAGACACTATCAGAGATAACGGTAAAACTGCACTACTTCTCTTACTAGACCTCTCCGCGGCGTTCGACCTAGTTGACCACAAAATCCTTTGCAATCATCTAGATTCAGCCGCGCACTTCTCCCAAGAAGCCATCAGATGGATCGAGTCATTCCTCAGCAACAGATCCATGCGTGTCTTCTCCACCACTGCCGCTGCCGACCCCATCCCCATCACATGCGGAGTCCCTCAGGGCTGCTGCGTCTCCCCTACTCTGTACAACGTGTTCACGAAGCCCCTGTTTGATGATCTAGATGGCCTGGGTATCACCTATACTAATTACGCTGATGATACACAGATCCTCATCCCGCTGACGGGAGACTACAACCAGGATTTGGCCTTGGTGAACAAGGTGTACCTCATCATCCAGGCATGGATGGCTTTGCACAGTCTATGCCTGAATGATGACAAGACGGAACTCATCATCCTTGGGTCCTCTACAAACATAACCAAATTAGACCAAAACTATATCAACTTCATCATAGACGGGAACCCGATCAAGGTTGCCAGAGAAGTGAAAACTTTAGGAATATACCTCGACTCCGCCCTTACCTTCCATAAACAGGTTAGTTCCATGGCTTTCGACCTCGTGGATCATGACGTCCTATGCCACCACCTCTCCTCTACGGCCAAATTTTCCCCTGAAGCCACAGCATGGATCACTTCCTTCTTACAAGACAGAACCATGCAAGTATTCTCGGACCTAGCATCCGCCTCACCTACTATCATACTCTGTGGTGTGCCCCAAGGCTCCTGCCTCTCACCCACCCTCTACAACATCTTCACACGACCCCTTTTTCTCATCCTTGACGCCATGGGCATTTCATACACCAACTACGCTGATGACACACAGATCCTCCTCACCCTCACGGGCAACCACGACACTGACTCCATTACCCTCAACAACCTCTACAACACCATCCAAGCCTGGATGGCAGACAATGGACTATGCCTCAACTCAGACAAGACTGAACTCCTCCTGGTAGGCTCACCCGACACGCTGAAAAATCTAGACTCCCAGTTCAGTCACTTCACCATAGACTCCATCAAAATACCTGTCTCAGAATCAGTCAAAACACTTGGCGTCTACTTAGATTCCAACCTATCCATGGATAAACAAGTCAACGCTATAGCCTCTGCAGCTGCATATCATGCCAAACTAATCAACACAGTCAGGCCCTTTCTCTCCAAAGAGAACTGCACTAACATAGCCAGAGCCATCACTGGATCTAGGCTTGACTATTGTAATGTACTCTTCCTAGGTACATCCAACAAAAACCTAGAGAGGTTACAAATCATTCAGAATAGCGCTCTCCGGGCAGCCCAAGGCATTGCCAAACGCGAACACATCTCGGAAGCCAGAAAACGAGCACACTGGCTCCCAATAAAAGAAAGGATCATCTTCAAAACGCTGACACTGACTCACAAGTGCTTTCACCTTACTGCCCCCGACTACCTCTCCCAAAGGATCCACCCCGTCTCTACTACGAGGCCAACCAGATCACCATATACTAACATGCTTTCTGTGCCATTAGTAAAAAAAGCCAGAGCTGGCGGTTCCAGCTTCCCATATCTCGCACCCACTCACTGGAACGCCCTACCTCCTATAATCCGAGGTGAGGCCTCCCTTTGCACCTTCCGCAAATCCATAAAAACCATCTTATTCACATACGATTCCTCGCACCAGCTGAATACATCTCCTATGTTCCAGTGCATAAACTGTTTGTAATGACCAACTGTACCAACCAAAACAGCAGCTCTATGCCTGTTGAATACATAATGTACTGATGAATGCTTCTTTGCCTGTAACTAAGCTCTTGCAAGTAACAGCGCCTCAATGCCCATGGGTTACTTGCGCGCTATATAAATTTAAATAAATAAATAAATAGCATCTTCCACGGCCTACACATGTAAGCTTATAAGAGCTGGCAAACCCTTCCTATCTCCCCAGAGTTGCATTACACTAGCCAGAGCTTTGGTATTATCCAAACTGGATTACTGCAATGCCCTCTACGTCGGAGCCAGCAAGCAAATCACAAACAAAATTCAGACGCTCCAAAACAACGCTCTAAGAGCTGCGCTTAACATCCCCAAGAGAGCCCACATATCCAACATCCGGAAATCCCATAACTGGCTCAACACCTCAGACAAAATCATGCTCAAAGTAGCATCGCTAACGCACAAATGTCGGAACAACGCTGCCCCATGCTACCTTGCAGACAGAATATGCAAATACACCCCCAACAGACCCACCAGAACCTCTAACCCAAACCTACTCATAGTCCCCAGGTACAAACGCACTAAAATGGGCGGCAACAGCTTCCAGGTGAAGGCACCCCAACTTTGGAACGCCCTACCACCCTCCCTTAGGTCACCTCAAACCTTCACTCACTTCAGACGCAATCTTATCCAATGGATAAAGAACAAAGAGCTCTAATTCGTCTAACCCAACACCACACGGCCGCCAACCTAAAACGAATGCTTATCTGCAAACTCCCTAATATATCTGCAATGTAGGTATATGTTATGTATAAGCTGTAAGTGATATGTATATGATATGTATAAGCTACCTCACTGTAACACTGTAAGTGATATGTATAAGATATGTATAAGCAACCTGTAACCAAGCTTTGAATAATCTGCTGCTCATGCGCCCACATACCCTTGGGTCTGGCGCGCAATACAAATGAATAAACTAAACTAAACTAAACTATTGGATCGACAATGTCAGGTTGAGCAACTAAGCCATTGTTTCAAAATGGCTACTGTAAACTTCACTAAAAGTACAACTTCTCATTGGTTCTACTAACTATAGGACCCTAGATTACATGGTCCACTATGATTTGGTTGGCATCAACCTCACTCATTCTTTTCCACTTGCGCTTAGCAGCATGCAGAATAGCCGGCCAAGTGCAGAGAGTTTGTCTGCACCCCCCCCCCAGCTTCCCTCCGTTTATTGTTACAATGAATCATCACTTCAGTGGTCATGTGTCAATTATTTCTTTGTGGTTGGCCTCAAGTCTGCTTCTTGGTCTGGAAAAGTTAAGGCATCTGGACATGGCAAGGGTCCATGCATAGGTGTGAAAGTCTCATCACTTCTGCTTGCTCAGTCACATGATTCCGAAACTGTGAAATCGGTCTTTTCTTCATGCAATTTCATGTATTTGTCTTTTCTTCATGCAATTTCATGTATTTGATTTCATTCTGCCAGTCGTCTGTCATCTGAGGCTTATCTTGACCTTTCTGAACAGGATACTCTGTTCTTTGCTCATTAATTGTGTCCACTGTTGACTTATTTCAGCCGATATGACCTTGGCTTCTTGGCATGGTTACCCTCGTCTGAGCTTCTCTCTGTCTTTAAGTCTTGATTTGTTTGCTGCCAACCACTCCTCTTGAGACCTTTAGTAACCTTTGGTTGATTCTGCTCTTGTGTGTAGTGGAAGTATACTTGTATAAAATGCTTCTTTAAGGTAGATATGTACAGGTGGCGTTTGCCGCAATCTATCTTACTACTATGCATAAGCAAGCCTCACGATTTCTGTGCTTCTTGCGGTTACTTTGCACATGTACATGTTTAAAGTAACTGGATATCTTCATCGTGCTTATGGCACACGTTTCTGACATCTTGACATCAATGGTTTACTTTAGGCTCAGGATGTCACTTGTCCATGGTCTTTCGTCTCGTTTGTCATCATTCTCAGGTCGTAATATCTTCTATATGTGAGTCATTCGCAAAGCCTATGCATATCTGCCTGTTATAAGTCTCCTGCTCGCTCATGTGAGGATTCCCTGCACATTGTATGTGCATTGTACAATCAAATATGTGATGACATATTGCAAATCAGTCTTAAGTAACAGCAAGCCTGTCTATTTCATCTCTCAGTCAGAGAATTCCATTATACTGACGGCAGGGGAGCAGGGCAAGTTGGGCAACCCTTTCAAATAATGTTAAGTGTAATTGGAATGAAATTGGTTAAGTCTTCAAACACGGTGGTATAGTAAGTCATGGATCTTCGTGTTCTACTGAAGTTTTGGTGGAAGTTGTAATGGGCTTCAACATCAGATAATTGGTGGCCATCATCCAGCTTAGAAGTGCTGAGGTGGAGATCCAATGATGGGAAAGGTCAATTTCTAAAAAGCCTGCTGGATCACGCAATGGCCAGGGACCTCATTTAGGGGTCGCCAGGGTTGCACTGGCGACCCCTAAGGTCTCCCTTGCTACCCCTAAAACAATATTTCTTTTAAAAAAAGTTGTTCTTTTTTTTTTTTTACAATTTGAAGTTCCTGGGCTGTGGCCAATGCCATGTGACTCTATGTTTCTAGAGTGGCTTGCAATCCTGTTCAGGTTTCTTTAAAAACATTTTTTTTTAAAAAACAGGGAGTTCCACAAGTGTAACACTTTGAGCAGTGACCCTATATAAGAAAGAAGAGGAACAACAAATAACTTGTCTTTCTGGAATTCTATACAATAATTGCTAGACTTTTTAAAGGTTTATTTCAGGCACACTTCAGGGGGTGAGACACTAATTTAGTCTGTTCTTAAACACCTCAAATTCACAATGCAGACAAAATCCGCCAACAAGCATTTAGAGTAGAAAAAGCATCCAGCATCCATTTTGGAATATATATGTTGCTTTTCGTAAGTTGCAGTTATAGCAGATTTTGCCAATACATATGGTAATCCTTTCGTGTATGAAATGTATATCAAGTTATAGTGATATTGTAACCATATTTTTCATAGAGTACTTAGGAACAATGCTATATGATGACACTTCCTGTTTTGTCAAGTGGTAAAAGGTTGTGTTCCATCACTTCCTGTGATGTCACTTTGGGGTGGGTCAAATGACATCACTTCACATCAGAGGTCAAGGGTCATGTGATGTCACGTTCGCTACCCCTGGCATTTTGGTGAAATGACATCCCAGGCAATGGTGCTGCTAGACAATCTCACTACAAATGCCAGAAGGTCCTAATGACCATAACATGTGCTGTGAGTCCCCCAGGGTCTTAGAGACCCTCATAGATCCTAGACAGTTGCAGCAGAATAGGACATCATCAATGTTGGCCAAGCTGCAATTATCATTCAGCTACAGCGGAAGCAGAGAGTCAAGGAAGGAGGATGCCTCTACGATGTCATCACCCAATCCAGCCAAACTCTAAGGCAAAGGACAAAATGAGGCAGCGTGAAGTGAAGGTAATTGGGAAGGCAATTTCTTTTCTCACTTTTCCCACCACAAATGTTCAGTGTTGAATTATGGTTAAAAACAGGAGCTTTAGGGGAAGATTAAGGAACATTCAATCTGATTGGCCCTCTCTGGAGCTTTACCTGACCGGGAATCCCTCTCCCTACATTCCTTCATGTCCCCGGCAAGGGGGGGGTGGTGTGTGTGGCAGCCACTCAGACAATGAGGAGGCTTGGAACGGGGTAATCCCCACTCTGAGCCACCACACAGCTGGAGACTGCCATCTTCCCCCACCGGGGATCAAGGTAAGTGTTTTCCCACCCCCAAACTCCAATCCAATAAACTCCCTCCGCACCCTCCCAACCCCACTTACCTTCTTTTTGGTCCATTTTGGGAGCTGGCGAGCTGGGAACACTTTTATTCCCACTGCGTCCGCTCCTGATATGCAACAGGCCATCATGGAAAGCAAGAAGGTATTGCATTTACTCCCTTCTTCCCTTCCATGGCAGCCATTTTTTTGTTTACGTTTTTCAATTTTTTTCAATGGCCGCCCTGGAAAGGGGAAACAGACTTTGTTTTCCCTTCCCCGGCGGGCATTTAAAAAAAAGGTTCATTAGTCTCCTCATGGAGCCTTTGCGTGGCTGGGCATACGGCGTATTCAGGAGTGTGGTGAACTGCCACGACAGTGTTTTGGGTCCTGTGAAAAGAATCCAGTTGTAGTCACGCTGTGTTCACGGAGGCGAATGGAAGTAAGAGCCACGGCTCCGAGACGGCTTTTGATCTGTGTCCAAGGTAAGAGGCATGGACACGGCTATGTGCTTTTTTTGGGAGTATTTTCTTTATTCTCTGGGATAACAAGCGATTGTATTTGTTTTCTCTTTTTCTCCACTGCTTTTTAGAACTGAGGCAATGCCACTAGCTCCATTGGGTTTCATGAGAGTGTTCATGTTGCTATTTAGAGATTGGCTCCGTAGTGAAGATTAAAGGTAATAAGTGTTCATTGTTAGTACCCTGTAAAAAGGTGATGGCACAGTTATTGGGTGTGACTACGGTGCACACTGACTATTGTCTGCGTGTGTGTCAATGTGCTATTATGGGAGCATGTGGTGATATAATCTGAGTTATTAGGATGTAACTACGGTTGACTATGGTGCACACTGACTATTGTCTGTGTGTGTGTCAACGTGCTATTAAGGGAGTACGTGGTGATATACTCTGATTTGTTAGGATGTAACAACTGTGAGTAGGTCGTGCTTTGATAGTCATTAGATGTTATGTTTGTATTTTGGTGTGCAGGTTTCGGAACCAGGAGGGTGACTTGGAGTACCCATTTACGAAAAAACTTGATTCTAGGAGTTTTACTGCTATTGGATGGGACAGTGTCCCTAGCGCTACTTACTATCACTCATTGAGGTATAGTAGTGTGTTGCTTCTTTGAGGGGAGGATTCAATTTGGGCCTTTTTTGGACAGTATCTGTAATGTCCATAGGGTTACTATGGATAATTATAAGCTTTTGGCTCACTGTCTGATGTGTTGGTGTTGGTTATCTTCCTATATAGGTGACTCCTTTGTTGGATTACCTTACCCTTTGACTCAGGATCACATGGTGGTGAAAACTTATGCAAAAAGGTTCTCTCCCCTGAAGAAAGTTCTAGCATTTGGAAGCCTGAAGAACTGAAACATGTCGGGATATGTTGTTAATCGACACGTTGTTTAATGTTTAGTGGATGTTAATCATCATGTGTCTGTGAATTCTGTAATGTTGTAAACATTGTGGTATATTTCATCCCATTAGATTGGTGTTATACCCACCGTGTGGGTTATTATCTTGGATTTCACAGTGTGTTTTAAAACAAGTTGTGTTAACAATGTTTTATCAAATTTTGAATATAAAAATTAAAATGATTTAATGTATACATTTGTGTGACACACCAAGTCCATTCTTTCAGGACTAATAGGTAGGGGTGATTACTGATCATCTTCATTTAGACAGATGAGTAACGGAATAGACTAAAGGACGCGTACCTTTTCTCCTTTGTGAACATATATTTATGGTTAGCCTCGGACCGTGGAGTTAGGTTTCCTATGGGGCATCAGTGATCTTATGTAGACTGAATCCCCTGAGAGCCTTACATGGTTCAAATAATGAACAGATGGAGTTGAAAAAAGAAGTTACAAAAGGTTTTCAGGAAAGAATAAGAAGATTAGAATGGACAAGTAAGAGCAATGGAAGAGGGCACGCTTATGTTTGGGGAGATTCTTTCTGAAAGCTGTGATGATATGATATGATATGATATGGCATTTGTAACGCACCTGTTTCAAGGCGTGACGAGGCAGGGAGGGGGGAACAAGGGGAAGCCAGACAACGATCCTACTAGGCCAGGTGTCATTCAGATCGTGCAAGTGCAGGGGTAGGGGGAAGGGAAAAAGTGCAAGGGGAAGGGGAGGGGGGAAGTGCTGATCAGGGTAAGTAGAATAAAATAAATAAATAAATAATAAATAAGTAGGGCCAGGTGGTGGCAAGTGCAAGGTAAGTGCAGACAAGTGCTAGGAGGGGGAGCTGTAGGGATGCAGAGACATCCCCGCAGTGCAGGGGTTGCCAGGGAGGCAGTGCAAGTGGAGAGTGGCTGGGCCAAGGACCGAGGTCGGTGAGAGTGGCCCAGGTGCAGGTTCAGTGCAGTTCCAGTGAAGAATTTAGCAGGGGAGAGGGGGAGAGAAAGCAGAAGCAAAGAAGAAGGTTTTGAGGTGCTTCCGGAACTGAAGATGGTTCTCCTCAAGTTTCAGGGAGGCAGGAAGGCTGTTCCAGAGAGAGGCCCCTGCCGCAGAGAGAGATCTCCCCCCAGCTCGTTGCTTCGAGAAGCGGCTCACCCTGAGGGAGTTGGAGACAGATGAGCGGAGGACTCGGGAAGGAAAATATTTAGGAAGAAACAGTTGAAGGGATTTAGGCCCCAGGCCCCAGAAGGCCTTGTGGAAAATGCAGAGGGTTTTGAACTTAATCCTCGCAGCCACTGGGAGCCAGTCTAGAGATTTCAGTCCTGGAGAGATATGGTCCCTGGGCTTGAGGCCAAGACATGGAGGAGGATGCATTGCATATGTGGAGAGACAGGGTGTTCCATGCCCTGGGTAACTGTGTTGAAAATTATTGACATGTTTCCCTTCGTCCTCTTGCTTGTCTTCTTTTTATTCTTCACCTTCTTGTCTTCTTCTTCTTCTTCCATTTACTCTTCTATTTCCTCTTCTACGTTTACCTTTTGTTTTTATCATTATTGTTAAAATGCAGATAGCAGCAAACAGGAATTATTATTTGAAAACTTTACATGATAAATACTGACTTGAGAGCCCACGTATTCATGGTGCAAGAGTTACATGACTTCTCAGTGGCCGTCAGTGGCTGTCACCTTGATATATTGCTTTGATTTTCGATGTTACAGTGATCCTTGTACCACCGAATTGTGTAAACCTTTCGCCAATGAACTCAAAATCATGGAGGGAAGGCTGTCATCGTCGCACAGCACAAGCATTCCCTTGGGATATGTGTCCCCCTCGCTAGCTCTTGCCGAGCAGTGGGGAATGCTTTCCTAGCCAGCATTGGGTGGAAAATAAGGCACTATTGTTTCTAAATAAATTGTTATTCATAGCTTGAGGCATACGATGAAAATTGATGAAACATTTTGTAGTGCTGAATAGCTTAACACCCAAATATGCAGACATGTTTTCTCCTACGCTAAAAATATACTCTGTAAATTCTGGAAATGTAAACACTGTGCACATATTCCTGTTGCAAAGCTTGCCCCTGGTAAAGCATGCACCCTTTTCTATTTCAAGCACTCTCGCCAGAAATAGAATTGTTGCTCTTCTCCCCAGAACGCTCATGCTACACTTGAAATATATATATATATATATATATATATATATATATATATATATATATATATATATATATATATATATATATATATTTTTTTTTTTTTTTTCTTTTTTTTTAATACAAACATGCCCAAGTAGAATGAATGAGAAAATAAATGCATGTTTAAGTGGGCATTTTTAGGGGAAATACACTTTTCTCCTACTCCAGTTTAGTATGGTGCTGCTCAGGAAGATTGCTTCTTATCTGTTATAATTTGTTAACTTTGCAACAATTAGAAGAAACTATGTGTCATCCTTTTGAATTACAAACGGGAACTAAAACGTGCATGTAATGGGCCTTATTATTATGTTAATGATCTTAATAACAATAAGGTCCTTACCAAGTCAAAGTTTTTGGGATATCCTACAATAGGGCAGATACTACACACAGAGTGACAAAAAAGACATGTAGAAAGCTATCATGGAATGATACGGAGTAAATGAGATAGTGATTGGCAAAGAACACAGTGAACAATAAATTAACTTATTTGCTATTTAACGTACCATGTACATGCACATTTGTTCATACAATGCTACATATTTAAAGGAATCTATTTTTGTAAAGCTGCTTAGAACCACTGTGTATGAGGGACATGCATGTCGTTCCATTTTCTGGGCCTCTCCCACTTGGCAGATGAAGTTCTCTCAGTAGCCACTCATTGTCAGTCATTGACATGTCTCGGGGAGTAAGACGACACGAGCAACACAGTTTCGATCCCCAGGTCCGCGCTTAGAAATCTCTGGGTATTAAGTGTGTTATAAATAACCCATGTTATCATATCTCATATATGCTGTGCTGGTCATACATATATGTGCTTTTCCCAAGAGAACACTAAGTAATTCAATTTCGAATGTGTCTACCTTCCTTCCGTTCTTTGGGACATTTCATTACACAATTGACAAACCCTCTTATATCACAAAAGCATGTGTGGGAAACCACCAGGGCCCTTAACTCAGTTCCAGCATCAGACAGAATTAAAGAGAACTCTTTTTTATTTTTTAACCCAGGTCTAGAACAATTTAGATACGGATGTTTGCAGCATATACCTTATTTTCATTTCAGTTGACTATTTCTCAATTCTAATGAGAACATCTTTCCATTGTCCACAAGACCGTTCCATACTTAGAGCAGATCTCCATGTAATTTGTAATTGGCTCAACATACCTGCTTCCACAGACTCCTTTATTGTCGTTTCTCACTCACCCAAGTTCAGGGAGCTGCACAACACTTCTATTGACCACCCCAAACAAACAAGGCTTTTCTTAATGAAATCACAGACCACATCACAACAACAATTATTACCAATATAACTACCATCTTGCTTGCAGAGCACACCGGCCTGGGAGCTCAGCCACCAAGAAGAATAAACTCCATTTATTTATTTAAGTTTATAAAGAGCATGTCACTGCCCCAGAGGCATACTAGCGCTAACAGGACGTACAACATATAATCATAACATATAAAAACAGGGACTATGCCTGGGAAAGGGCAGACAGCCCACATGCCAAGCCTGGCTCGGGTACTGTAGTTAGACTAGGGTTCATCCAAACAGCCTCATTTTCAGATCCTTTGACATCATGAACATATCTCAACTTATCAAACAAGAAGCCCACAACAAAGCCCACCCCCCACTGACCTTGTATTCATATCCTTTAAATGGACACATTGGAAGGAAACATCAGCATGTTGGCATCCATGTCCTACTCCTCAGGGAATGTCAACGCCTAGCTGAACACACTAGCTCACAACCTGACACAAGCAACAACCATGCACCACTGACATTTTGTCTCAGGAAACATAAGCCCCCCACACCATGGTATTCACAGTAACACCTTGACCTTGAGGATAAGACATACTCTGGATAAAATACCAAAAATAAAATATCTCATCAATCTGAGATCTCTCTGTCCAGCAAGCAGAATACTCATCAGAGCAAAAGCAAACAACTTCAAAACACACGGAGAAGAGTGTGGGGTGTTGAGCTCCTGCAAGGGCGCCCAGTGCTTTCTCCTGGTCTGCTGTTTGTCCTTTGGCCATTCCCCCCCGGAAATCAAAAGGACCCTTGAGCACTCACAGGGCATTTCCCGCAGGACAAAGGCGCAGGTGTTGAGCTCCCACAGGGGCTCTTGGTGCTTTCTCCTGTTCTGCTGTTTGTCCTTTCGCCACGCCCCCAGAACTCAAAAGGACCCATGAGCACCCGAAGGGTGAAGCCCAAGGGCACGGGGTGGTGAGCTCGCACAGGGGGTGTTAAGCAATCAAAGGGGGTGATTGTTCGCTGTAACCCATTGTAACCCTCTGCCTACGAAAAGGAGAAAGGCTGCTGAACTGCATCAGGACAAGGTGAGGAGAGTGGTAAGTGGGTATAGCTAAGCCAAACTGTAATCCCTACCCCGTGCTCCGATTTGGCTTTATTTCCTTTTTTTGTTTAGCCTATACCAGCCTGGCATCACAAAAACCCTCCATGCCCTGCATATCTAAAAGGACAATCTGAACTGTCAAACGAAGGTTGCTGGATCCGCCCAATTTAGACTCCAACCCAGGCCACACCAATCCTTAGGCTCACAGTCCCATCATGATTACGGTTGACACCTATGATTTGATCAAGCAGGTCCATTATTTCCTGGGAAGTGCCCCAATCATTACAGGGATTAGCGCAAGCAAGACAAATAACGCAAGTGATAACATCATAGAGGGCAGTTCTGATATGTACAACACAAGGAAAGTTCACGCAGCTGTGATATCTAGTGCAGGGAATCATTGCTCAGCCTTTTCTGCAGCTAGCCCTGGGACAAGTGATGCGCTTTCCCAGGACCTGCGGGATGGAGGCGGGGCTTGATCTGGTCATGGATCTTCTGGGGGTCTCTACATGTCTTGTTGCAATTAACTCCTCCCCCATGTCTATGTCTCTGTCCTTGATGGCCTTCCCTGAGAATAGTTCCTGGTGAAACACATTAACGACTCTGCCACTGCTGCACCTAGAATATATGGAATCTCCAACCTAGAGGGTACCAAGTTTGCTATTCCCCAAATGTAAAATCCAGTTTCCCTGAAACAGGGTCAAAGGGGAGGAGGACTTTGCTGCCCAGGTCTAGTCTTCTAACATTGTTGAAAGACTCTGCTCACCACATAGTCAATGCACGGGGCATGCCCACTGGGAAAGAGAACCCCCTTTGTGCCAACATTTTCAATGCAATAGTCCCCCCTTGATTTCCTCTATCTTCACATCTGCTCCTATCTCCATTTCTGAGGACATAATACAGGGTTGTAAATGTTCCCTTGTTCTGACTGAATTTCCGGCTGTGAAGAATCTTCTGATGCAGATTCTTGAAAATTGTAGCTGGTAAAATAGCTCAGCAGGATGAGTGCTCGCTGCTGCGATCTGAGCGTGATCTGCAGGTTACAGGTTCAAATCTCAGCAAGGCCAACTCAGCCTATCATCCTTCTGAGGTCGATAAATGAGTACCAATTTCGTTTGGGTGATATTGTATGTAAATATGTGCTCTGTAAAGCGCTTTGGATTAAGGCGCTATATAAATAACACATCATTAACATTATTATCATTATCATCACAGAAGGAGGACCTTAGGGGAGATTCATCAAAATAATGAGGTCGACATAAGGGGGTCTGTTTAAGCAGTGGAGAAATCCCACAGTACCCTAAAGACAGCTGTGATTCAGCTTGATATGAACAGACCCACTCTTTATACTGAAGCACTATATAAAAAGGGGACCTGGAAGCAGTCTGACCCTGGTACTGGTCCTACAAACAACAACCTGCAGCACACACTAGTACAAATGCCCCCGCAGGTTGTCTATGGGGAGGATGGTCATGGGGGCCTGAACAATCTGCGGGGTGGCAACCTGGAAGGTGAAGCTGAAGAAGTAGACCATATAGTGGCCCCAGAATTAGCCACCCACAATGTTCCAATATTGCAAAATGTTGAAGGCCAAGGTATTGAGCGTGAAAATATGAGGGGATCCCGAAGGGGGAGGGAGGTGGAGTAGTATTCAAGCATAGAGTTGCATAATGCTCCAGTGACCAGTTTGAAGCTAGAGACTCCCAGATAAACAAATGCACACATTGGCTAAGAACGGACTATGGATGCTGCTCTCTAATTAGAGAGTACATTGTACATTGGATCATGCTATAATGAGGGAAGCATTTATGACGGTTGTATACGAATTGTTCATTTTACAACTGTTCGAATGACAATTGACCTTTTCACAATTGACCGAATTTTGAAGGTCAATTGTACCATATATGTGGGGGGAAACCCCCCACAACCCCCCACCCAACGCCAAACCCCCCAAATCCCAATATATATATATATATATATATATATATATATATATATATATATATATATATATATATATATATATATATATATATATATTGGTCAATTGTGAAAAGGTCAATTGTGACCCTTTAAATTCGGTCAATTGTTCATTCGAACAATTGTAAACGAACAATTTGGGTAATACCTTTATGACTTCATTTGCATCGAACTAAGGCACCCACAAATGGCTACTGGCATACTAGGAATTGGAATGAGACACTGCCCTCCACCAAGTAGTTCAATTGAACTCAGTGCTTCCCCTCTTTGTAAGCACGTCCATTCTTTTGGAAATATGTACCCTACAGGAACTAGGTACCCACTCTACTCAACATTCCTGCCACCTTCCATACCATTGTCAATGAATCCCTCCTCAACACCCTTGCCACACGTATGGGCTTCAGTGAAACTGTCCAGCAATGCTTTGCCCCTGGATATGCCAAGATCCCTGATTGTGATAAGCAATGGGTATGCATAATATTGTAAGTGGAAGAGCACTCAGGCCGAAAAGCCAGATGCCATTCAAAAGGATGTTTAAGATAGTGAGGATCAGAACAAAACAGGACTTTATGTGATATGGTAAGACATTTAAATGACATTATGCTACTCATGGACAGGAGATATGTGGAAATGAGTGGGAGAATTAGTATCATTCCTTGAGGTGTTCTGTAACACCTCAAGGTAAGGAATGGAGGGTTGTGAGGGGTTTGCAATATGGGATTTGCAGTAATCGATCCTAGAGCCCACTATGACTATGGCACAGATGGCACAAGGATGTTCCGAGAGTTACAGACCAGTTCATCTAAATAGCATCAGATTGCAATTAGTGCTTTTTTTAGAATTTAGTTATGGTGTGGAACCATAGAGAAGGAGGAATCAAAGGTCATGCCCAGTGTCTTGACCTTTTAACGGACTGTTAGGGTGAAATCAGAGTACATTTGGAGGGATTTTGGGTGTGATGTCAGAAGGGCAAACACCACTTATTTCAGAGCGGATAATTGGACCCCTTAAGCAGGCTAGCTTTACTCCAATAACCTATGGACTTTTACCTTTAAAAGAAGTATCCAGCACACTTCTTTGATTTGCTCTTGAACAAACTCTTGAGAAGGAATTATTGGACCTCTTGTGGGAGAGTTGTACTGTCCATAGAGCACTTAATCGCCAAGCAGAAGAATAGCAATCCACGGAAGAAGAGAGCTCTAGTCCCAGAGCACATTGGGGGTAACTTCAGCAGAATATCATAAGGCTGAGAGAGCTGACCCTGAAATACGCATCCTGTCCTCAAGCCCCTGAAGTGGGCGTCATAGAATCTGAAGCACCATATTAGCTAAGGCTTCCCATTCTGCTGCCATGCCATGAGCCAAACTGATAGGAAGCTGCGTTTGACACCGAGGGATCCCACCAATGCTGAACTTTCCAACTGCAGCAACTGCATCTCGAGCCCGGTCAACGCTGCATCATGCCCTCACTGAGCCCATCACCTGCTAGGCTCGAATCAACGGCCTGACACCAGGACCTGACTTGGACACTGGAGAGTCAATTGTCAACAGGGGTTATGATATGACTTGATCTGACTCACCTTCAAGCTGGTGCTTTGCCAAATTGCATATCAAGCATAGGAGCTGGAGCATCACTTATCGATCCTTCCTGCGGGTACATCCTGGTGATCTCTCTACCCTGAGTCACTGAACACCACATCAAACCGTACAGAGCTGCCACATTTGAACCTGCTCAATGCTCACTTGCTGCTTAGGCCCACATAAATAAACATACTCAAACTGATCCCGATCCGCTAACACCACTGCCCAAAGTCAGGTTCGTTGCTGTCGAGCTGCCAAAACTGTAAAAAGTTACAATTTACTATTTCTTTCCCCCTTGGTCCAGTTCTGTGCCCTAGAGCCTGATTAGGCCACTAATTCCATTTTTGCATCCAAGAGAGATATACTTTTTAAAGAACAGTGTGGTTTCTACTTGTCTTATGTTCCTGGTTCATTGCTCAGAGTGCTGCATTACACTACATTATTCTCTGTTTTTTCCTCAGGGGTGGGTTTTGAGTAATGTTTTTCTCTGGTTATTTTGCAAATGGTGTGCTTTGTCAATGTGTATCTATTTGTATAGAACCTTAATAGATCTTTGATTGGACATTTCCTGTATGCTTTTTTGTTTGAGTCACTATTAAATCAGATTTTCACCACTCAATAGCATAGCCTTCCATTGGCCCATGTTCCCATTAATGGCAAAGGAGGTATAACTCTTAACTGTGCCTGTTTAACCTTATGATTGTGTTGGCTCTTGGCTTGTAGCAGTGTGAGGGCTGAATTAGCATTTTAGCCTCTACTCATCTTTGTACTTCTGCAGGGAAGAATCCAATTTGTCACACTTCTGTTGTATTTGTGTGTTAAATGTGTTCTCCTCTCAAGTGACACTTTGATGAGAGGTATATTTTACCAAAGGTTATGCATCTCTGCTTACAGAGCTTCTGTTTACTTTGTGTATGGTTTCTTGTGCAATCTCTGATGTTTGGTACAGATTTCTGTAAGGTTCCAAAACCTTGAGTCTCAATTGTTACTGAGACTACTCGGTTCCTCATTTAGAACTGTTGAATTTAGTATGCCAACAGATGTGTTGCTTTTGGACTCAATTTCCAAGAAAATAGGCTCTCATGCTAATGTGGGGGAGTTCTGCACTCTTTGTGTACTCCTTGGAACCATGTTATATAAAGGCTACACATTGTTTTAAGTTTTCCTCTGAGGGATCATGCTGGTACCGTCCAGAGAGTTCTTCACGTCTCTTCCCAGAAGTAGCAAACGCTGCATTTCTGATATCCTTTCCCCTTGTAAGGACATGTATAACATTTTGCAAAAAATATCATAGCATTTTATTGCCAGCAGATAATAGTATTTTGCTAGTATGTAATATAGCATTGTTTTCCAGCATAATATAGCATTATTGGTAGTATGCAAAGTACAGGATTTACAAAACAGCCAGGCCCAACTTGAAACTGCAGATATTCAGAGCACGCATAGAAAAGCTTAGTGAGCTGCCAGATTCAAATAATGAAGTGCACCATTTTTTTGGATGCTTCATGTATGAAGAATACTTTAGAATATATAACCGGCTAACATTATTAACATTACTAAAATACTAATTCTAACTTCTCTAACATTAAAATGCAGTCTCATATGCAAAATGAGGTGAAATCCATGTTTTGTTGGTATTGCTGAGATTCATTTTTAAATGCACACTGGTGTTTTCTTCAGCTGGTGGAGAACAGAAAAAATGCATGTGGCAGGAAATAAAGTGAAACAGTAACTCTAGGCTCAAAGCTTTAATTGTTCTGAAAACGAGGGCTGATGCAGAGCACATTATTTTACTATGATTGGTGGAAATTGTAGGCAGATAAGTCACATCAATAAGGGGATGGATAGGAGTTGTCTTAGTAACGAGAAAAGAGGAAAGCAGTTAGTTCATGCTGGGCTGAGAAGACTAACTGAGGTTCCAAGGGGTAGAGCGCTAGCTGTGGGACATAAGTATCTGGCACTCCTCACACAAGATTACGGAGGTTCGTGCTGACACTGGGTCTGCATCTGCGAGGTTGTGCAGGGGATTTCAAAGAAAATCTGACCTTGGTAAGATAAGTGCTAAGTGAGGACCAGATAAAATGCTGTATGCGTGGCTAAGATTTATTGCAGCGTAGGGAAGTTAGGAAATCAGTGCATGTTTATTTCTCATTAGTTTCAGAATGTGGGAACATTAATCCATGTTTAAAAAAGATCTGCTTGGTCTGTTTGTTCTCTTTTATTGCAGACAATGCTGTAATTAACCTATGGTAAGACTTGGTAACTTGTGAATAAGATTCAATACAAAGTATTTATAAAAACTAATGAGATTTTTGTGGCATTCATGCATCTGTGAATTATTTACATAAGTGATGTATAAATGGGAGGCTCATATCAGTGCAGTAGTGCATTTGCCAATTTACCAATGCAAGTAAAATAACAAACAAGAGAAAGCTATTATAAACAGCTATAAAGCAGAGGTCTGTGTGCAGTGTGATGAATGTTTCCTTCCTTGCATGCTGATTTCAAGGTATCTGTTCTGATACATAGATTGCTGAATGTAAATAAGCCAGTAATGTTTTATGGCACATAGATTACTGGATGCACATAAGTCAGTAATACCAGCCACAAACTGCAAAACAAGATACCACTAAAATTACCACCTATATAAGCTAACAAGGTATGGTCTCTAAAATAGTGTGATGCCAAACCCAATCTAAATGCAAGACTCATTTACAGCCAAATTACCACCAATATTTTTACAGTAAGAAAATACTGCCAAAATCCCAAATTTACCCCAATAAAACAAAATCTCTTACACTCTGCCCCTTATGAATGGCTTTAATGAGTCCCAGAATACCATCTGATGACATGCTGTCTTTCTTAATGGCAATGAATCTTTTTTTCCAATGTCTATCATTTCCACAAAAGCCATACCAGATAAGAATGCAGTGTTCAATGCCCACTCTATTTTTGTTTCTGAGTATATTTTATGAGAATGGCAAAGACACCAAAAGATGATGAATTCATGCAATATTTCCAATTCCATTCTCAAATATGTTGGGTTGGAAGAGGCTAGGCACAAAGAAGCAGTTTGAGAAAGTCATCTCTGTTGGTAAAATAGAAGGAATAGCGACTGACCCTACGATTCCCAAAGTGCCACACATGAGGGTTGGCAGGTCTGCCATGATTGTTGATTTTCTGTCTCGTCGGAGTGGAGATTGAGACTGTATTCCCTATAGTGAATACGTCCAAGATCCAGGATAATTTTAAAGTCTCTAACAACAATTACATTTGCACAATGCCTATCAAATATTTGTTTTGAAAAGTCACTATAAAGGGTGTGGTTTTCTGTGTCTGTGGCTTACAGAAAGTGCCATAATTAGTGCAGATCTTCCAGCTTCAATTTCACAATCAGAGGTCTGCCTTTTTTAGTCACATAACTTTGAAATACTTTGAGTGTAGAACTATTGTACATTAACAGTCACCTACCCTTGGAATTACTCGTGAACTAGCAATTGAGGTTAGATTAAATACAGACATTTTCCGCCTTGTGTTCATGTAAGCTTAAGTGAGTTTCTTGCATAAATCCAACGGCAGTTCTCTTTTAAAAGGCCTTCATGTGTCACAGTTTCTCCAGGTGTAATTCTTTATGTATTGGTTATTTGTAAAGCACACTATACAGCAATTGTGTTTCAAGGCACATTGAGCCTCTCTCCCTCTCTCCCCTGCTAATCACACAGTAGCTTGACTGGTGTGCAGGGCACTTATGCATCCTCGGGGCCCTGACCTCCCAGATGCTGCCTATCCTCTGCATTTGCCTCGGCTCACCCTCCACCACTGGAGGTTGCACTTATCTTTCTTCATAGCATTTCACCTGCTGCTCTCCATGGGCACCACAACACCTATCCCAGACCCCTCTCCCCTCTACACTTGCATGTTCTGAACACTCACAGGTGTGTCTTCCCCTCCCCATTGTCTCTTCTTATTTTGTTGTATTTAATCATTTATTACACTGGTTATCATCCCCTGCCCCTCCCTGTTGCCCTGTGGGCACTTTGAAACAGTATTTGATTCCTGTTGAAACAAGTGATGAATAAATAAATAAATGAATAAATAAATACATGAATACAATGAAAACAAAATGTTCTTAAAAGGTCTTGAGGCATTCAAAGTATGCAAGTGTTATTGGAGCAGGTGAGGGAAAAGAGGGAAAGGAGGCACAGTGAAGGAACGGGTGGAGGGAATGGAAACAAAAAACAATCTGACTAGGCCGTGAGGTGATTTGGATTGTGCAAGTGCTAAAAAACATAAGAACGGGGACAGAAGGGATGAGGAAAGTGCAGGAGAGGAGCAAAGAGGGGGTACTAAGAGCAAAACAGGTTAAAAACAGGCCATTGTGGGACACGGCCAATCACAAAAACAATGAAAAGCAATGAAGCAGGAACAGAGGTAGGCAAGGTTCAGAACAGACAAGAATAGGCATAAAATAGCATGTTAGAAGAAGGACACATAGAAGTGCAAGGAGTTGGTAGGCAGGAGATGTGATGCAGGCCAAAGAAAGATAGCATGCATAAAAATGCAGAAGGGAGGATAGGGGGCAGGAGGAATGCAGATAGGCGCAAGATGAAGTGAGAATAGAAGGAACAATTAGAGTAGGGTGTGCAGTGTCAGGATATGACAGGGATGAAGAAGAGGAGAACGTTGGCATGGGTGGAATATAGGGGACAGCCATACCTACAGATGCAGGAGAAAGGTAGGGGTGAAGAACAACAGGCATGGAAAAAGCACAAGAGATAAGGAAATGTGAAGGAGCATGAAGAGGAGCATTGGGGATAAAAGCAAAAAGCTAGGGTAGTAGTATTTGAAGAAGCATAAAAAGGCAAAACAGTATACAGGCATGAGAGATACGATGAATGCAGGACTGAAACATAGAGTCACAGACTAATTAAGGCAGGAAAAAAAGCCAATGCAGAATGAAATTAGATAAGAATAAAGTTACACTTAGGGTAGGAAGTATGGCAGCACAGTAAGGTAGAAAGTGACAAAGTCAATGCAGGCCAATATGCGTAGTCCATAGAGGTTCCAAGGAGGCAAGGATTTGCAAAACAGGAATGCTGACATCAGTGGTGTAACTCCGTTCAAGAGGGAGGGGCGAAGTAACATTGGCAGGTGAGGGAAAAGAAACAGGGCGAGTTGAAGGGCAATGCAGGGACTCAGCTGCGGCGCTGGGGACAAGAGAGGCTGCATTAGAAGAGGGGCCGTTTCAGGATGACACGGAATGGAAAAAAGGACGGAGGCTTACAACCTCTGTGCAGTGGGCCGGCAGTGAAAAACAAAAATGGATTTTATTTTTAGAGTTTGGTGCAATGAGGGCAGGGGCCTCTCCATGCCCGGACAAGTCCAGACAGGGACCACCATGGCCATTATACATGCCTATCGACTCTCAGTCTGGCCATCAGAATAAACATGTCCACGGCCAATAGAAGAGGATTAGGTGGTCTTCCTGGACAAGTGGTATGGAGGTCCACGCTGGTCGAAGAACACAGCGGCCAAGTTGGAAAAGGCCCAGCCTTCCCGGAGTAAATTGAGCCACTCACAGGCTATGGGGCTGGATGTAATAAAGCCGCAGGCAAATGGTAGAATGCAATGAGCCCAGACAGGGACCACCATCGCCCTTATAGGAGGCCCTTCGAGGGGGCCAGAATCACCTATCAGCTGCCAGGTTAGCCATCAGAATAAACATGTCCATGGCCAATAGGAAGACAATGTGGCGGTCTTCCTGAAAGGAGGTCCAAGTAGAAAGGAGGTCCATACTGGTTGAAGAACACAGTAGCCATGTTGGAAAAGGCCCGGCCAGCCCATTGTAAATGAAGCCCCTCATGGCCTATGGGGCTGAATGAAATAAAGCTGCAGGTAGATTGTAGAATGCAATGATCCCAGACAGGGACCACCATGGCCCTTATAGGAGGCCATACTAGGGGGCCGATGTCACCTGCCGGCTCCCGGGCCAGCCCTCAGAATAGACATGTCCACGGCCAATAGGAAGACAATGAGGCGATCTTGCTGGACCAGTGGAACGGAAGTCCACACTGGTTGAAGAACACAGCGGCCATGTTGGAAAAAGCCTATCCAACCTGGTGTGCTCTAGCACAGTGAAGCGTCTCTTGTGCTAGAAGAAATTACAAATAAAGATCACTGACTAAATAACCGGACAGGATCAAGGGCTATGGCAATGCACTACTTTATTCTCCTTTGATAAAGCATGGAGAACTGATAGGCATCGGACTGATGCATGCCCACTCACCACACACAATTGATTACACAGAGGTCGTATACCCCAATATGCATCATCTATGACATCATCCTACGTGGCAAATCATAAAATCATAAAACCTATCAAAGGGAGGGATTGGTTAGGGGAACATATCTACTTATAGTCATATAGGAACTAATACATCATTGGCTGTCCTTTATCTGTAACATATGCCTTGAACTACCTCTAAATATGTATAGTACTGTTTATTGTGGAAAAAATAGCAGCAGATTGGCGTATACAACATTGTTTGTTAGGTTGCCCCTTACACCCACTAATTGGTTGGCCTACTACCCCAATTTTGGACTTTCAGCTCTTTAGCAGCATGTACGTGACACGAAACCTAGGTGCTTTGTATTGTGCCAGATTACTCCACGTCTCACAATGAATCCATCATCCTTCATCGGTCAACCATAAGCCAAAGTCTTCCATCTGTAGTTGACCTTGTAGCTTGCTCATGGCCTGGAACATTGTAATAAGTGTGAGCACACCACTATCTTCATCTGAGCCTTAAATAAAAAGCACTTGTCTTTGACTTCTGAGTCACATGTGCACAGACCATGAATTTGTCCATTTCAGCCTCTTATTTACTAATTGATTCAAATATGCGGGGTGCTATTGCTCCTCTTGGCCTCTAGAGACTTGTGCACTCTATCTTCCATAGACTTCTACACTTTTAACTGTCCAATACTTTGGCTCTTGCAGAGGTTTTCTTCTTCCTTAATCTTAGAGGATTATCTCACATTCAGGGCATATCCAAGTAACTCCCTTTGTACCTTGCAATTCTTCCTTAAAATAGTATCCCTGATCCTAGGCCAACCTCGACTCATCAATGTTCTGCACACAAACTGCATTTCCAGTGTTTCCTGATTCTGCAGCCTTGGAATTTCTTTGAGGCAGCCTGGAAGAATTTGACATGAGCCAGTGTCCATATTCCTATCATGGCCATCCTTTCCACATTATATATTCCTCTACAGCAAACATCTATATATCTTGCATTACTGTGTATTTACAGTTGTTGACCAGTAAGTTACTTCATTCTTCTTTGTATCCATGATTACTTTAGCTTTAGGTACACATTTCTGTTGGTGCTTTAGTTACATTGTCACTCTGACGTATTTCCATATTGTTTCAGCATAGGTTCATATATACTCTTCATGACATCACTCTGCCCTTGTTAGGGAGAATTCTCATTCTATGGCTAATTTTCCTTAGCTATAGAGTCCCCCAGCAGCTTTGCTGGATTTAAAGGGTTTGTTTCTTTATACCTGCTAAGAGTGAGATTATTTTTCCCACTCTTAGGCATTTTTGCTATGTGTGTTCTAGGCTATTTTTGTGTGTAATGCCAATGGGATCTTTCCCAACCCCATAGGAACCATCTTTATTCACATGTGTTACACAGCATCCTCAGTGCAGTGACACAGGGGTGTCGTAGCGACCCTCAAGCATAGACTCCATACCCTGGGACTGACTACTTTCTCCAAGGGCATGTAAAGTCCCCATTGACTTTACTACTCAAATCCTATGAACTAAACCAGTACAACCCATTTTACTATGGAGGTACTCGAAGGGGTTAATAGTTTTTCCCCTATGTTCATTTTCGAGAGTGTACCCTACAGTCCCTCTCTCAAAAGTTTCTGGCTGGTGGCAGTGGTTACTAACAAAAATATTTGACCGTGAATATTTCCCTAAGGGATTTTCCCATTGTTGAGGCTACTATTTTTCTGACAGCCTCTGACATACCACCGGTGCATTTTAATGTTAACTTTGATCTGCTACGTTTTATTTGCCAGAACTTTAATATAACTTCTTTCTCGTGTCTTTCTCTAAACTCCTAACCCAGGTCGGGGATCCTTTGTTCGTCCTTTCGGCGGCTTCAACCGAGAAGCCCTCCTTTCGGCGCCACTGAGTCTGGGGTGGGTCACTGTGTGGGAGGGGGAGTAGGACCCCTGGACAGGGTTGCCTCCGCAACCCATGTCGCACTCTTTCCAGAAAGGCTGGACGGTCTCCCGCCAAAATGACCACTCCACTGTGTGAGTGACAGCTAGGCTGTATGAATGGGGATCTTTTTGCATAAAAGCAGGGTCCTGAGGACTGGAAGAGCAAGACGTCACCACTGGAACTAAGAAGCCAAAGGAAGAGAAGCCAAAGACATCTGCAATGACTGAACCACCGGTGAAGCCCTGCTGCAGCGTCTCACCACTTTTCTCCATACGACCAGAGAAGATCTTCACCTGCAAGAGCCTTCATCCATTGAGCTGGTGGGGCTAACCAGTCTGCCAATTGCATTCCCAGACCTGCCTTGGTCGAATCTCCCGTACCCTGCACTCGGAGGCCGGGTAGCCAGGCACCAGCCCACCCAGACCGCTATATAAAGGAGTGAACTTTTTATTCATCGTGCAGCACCTCGGCTGGTTTCATCCCTGGGTAGTGCAGTAACTCGAACCTTCCTCCACGATGAGAGCATCTCTTCCTCTGCTGGATCACCCAAACTGCAGGAACTACCAGGAACAACCGCCACCGCAGGAGCCACTTCTTCATTTAAAGGTACATTTTTCCGCCAGGCCGCCCTTTCTTCGCAGTAGCACTAAAGGTGTTTTAAATCCTTTACTTACCTGTTGGGTTGCCCGCCCCTCTCTCTTAACATTGTCTTTTTAACTTCTGCAACAACTTTTTCAAATTCGTTAACCAAAGACTTGACTGCAGCTACAAGAACATTTTGCTCCTGGGCCCTTGCCCTGTACCACGGACTCTGGCACAGGCCTACTGACTCTGGTCACATTTGTTAAATCTGCTTTCTTTAGATTGATTCTCACTGAGAACTGTGTTGGTGCACCATTTCTTTTAACTACCCTTTCCTTCCCATTATTAAACATTGTGAAATGCCATTTTGCTCAGTCTGCATTTTAAGAATTGCCTATACTGATGCACTGTCTTGCTGAACTGGTCCACAAACTGATGGGAAGTGTTGTTAGGCTGTATAAGAAATTATTTCTAGATAACTTGTGTTTCCCCCCCTTGTGAAGAATGGTTAGAGGATCCTTTGTGTGTAGTTGTCACTTTGCCGTTTTGCTCAGTTTTTACTCTGGTTCACTTGGTCTACAATTCAACTTGGGAGTGTGTACATTTTTCCTTTGACTTAATTTAACTTGCTTGATGACTGTGATACATGTCTTTTATTAGAAGTGTATAAAATAAATATATATCTACTTTTTAAATACAAAGCTTTGGTCAGTGTTTCCTTGTTCCCTAGTCTAGTGGGCCTATTGTGTAAACCCTGAATACTGCTCATCTCCCTCTTGAGATAAGTCTGACTGCTCAGCCACAGCTACCAACTAAATCTTTGTGGTACAGACTGATACCAAAGGGGATTTATTGCTCTCAATTGTAGTCCTTATCTTGTGTAGTGCTCCCCAAGGAACTGCACATGATTCTGCCTAACAACCCTTGTCAGATTTCACTTAACACTCCATGATGTCCATAGGTACATGCTGACATCCTTCCATGCAGCATCCTTCCACACTTGCAATGGAAGGGTACATTCTATATGGCTCTCTGAGTGCATACCTTCTCTCATACACTCAATGCAATAGTGGGATTGCACAAGGGGTCCCAACCATAGCCCTTCGTCTGCTGTTCCAATATGTCAGTGGTGAGGGGGCGGGAACTAGTGAGAGAGTATTCACCGGCTCCTTTACGCCAGAGTAAATGGAGCCCCTCATGCGTTTCAGGTCCTGGATGTAATAAAGCTGCAGGAATATTGTAGATTGCAATGAGCCCACACAGGGACCGCCATGGGCCTTATAGGAGGCCCTTCATGAGGGCCGGCGTCGCCTTCCAGCTCCCAGGCTGGCCATCAGAATAAACATGTGCACGGCCAATAGGAAGAAGATGAGTTTGTCTTCCTTGACAATTGGAAAGGAGGTACACGCTGGTCGAACAACACTGCAGCTTTGTTGGAAAAGGCCCGGCTGACCCAGAGTAAATGGGGCCCCTCACGGGCTCAGGGGCTGGATGAAATAAAGCCACAGGAAGATGGTAGAATGGAATGACCCTTTAATGTGTCTCATACACATTTGTATAGGTTAAATATTTCTATTGTGTCTGACACCATGTCATACCTGTGTTGAAGGTGATGTGGCTAAATGCACCCCTAAGGATTAGGGCACTCACCATCCAGTTCACTGGTCTTGCCAACTTTACAGCATCATCTCAGTCCCCAATACATTGTTTCCACTTGATTCCACGGTGGCTCTAACATAGGGAGAAATCAGTGGTATCTAAATGACGCTGCAGAGGACTACTCTATCTGACGTATCTCTGCATCACTTTTCTCTCAAGCTCCATGTTCCTGCAGCACCTTGAAGTCCTGAAGTCAGCACCTCAAAAGTAATTGGAAGGGGACAATTCTCAAACGGCAATTGTTGTTTGCATGAAGCTAGTGCTTCTCAGTGTTGTTTTACTTCCATGAGCAATTTCCTTCCTCCAGTGTCGTGCACAAATCAATAAAATAAGCACTTTAAAGCAAACGTGATACTCCTAAACAATTGTTAGAAAAATGTTAAAAGATATTACAAATTGGATCCAAACCTTTTCTTTACCGATTTAAAGACAACAATGACTACTGCATGTGTTTAAGTCTAAATGGAAAAGCTGGCGGAAAGGCACAATGTAGCCAAGCGGAGGATATTGTATCTTCATTGGATGATCATTGGGTTGCACCATATCACAGTCAGACTATCCTCTACTGCTCATGAAGTGTGATGGGGCACACCCTCTTAGCCAATCGGAGAATGACGAGGAGCCTTCTGACACACTTGACCTTAGATTTTACTCTCAGGGTCTTTCATTCAGTAAACACCTTGAACATCAAGGTAACATTTTCTCGCAAGCCCATCTTCCAAGTCTTCCTGCACGTCTCGGCCTAAACACATCAATCCGATAAAATGTGCCATATTCAGATACACAACACGACATGTTGATGTTAATTCATGTTTAGATTAAGTTTTTATTCTGAGGCACCAACCCCCATCCTCCATTTGCTCGTGGGAAAGTGTTGGTTTGTCTTGGGGTCTGTTTTCTATATTTGACAGTGTATTGCACAGTGCTCAAATCCAATACGTTTCTTTATAATGTCCCCTTGCCTGTACATGCCTTTATCCCTCTCATTGCCTTGAGTAGTATTGTGCTAGGCATGCCAACTCCCATTCATGTATGGATGGTTCAGGCATTGAGTTTAACAACAAGGCAAGTGGTGGGTCACAAGGAAGACTCATTCTCTAACAGGATCTGGAAGAGTGGGACAGATTAGGGTTTTGGGATGAGAAAGAGTTGTAATACTCTTCTGAAAAAAGGGCAAGGGGCATCTATTGCTCTGTAAGGGGAGCTGGCTCCAAAATGCATGGCATGGAATGCTAGATATTTCTAAAAATACATCCTTTGAGCATAGATTAAGAGAACAGGTTCAGAGCAGTGCCTTGCGGTGCTTGAGTGGAGCATATGGAGGAACAGTGCCACAAACGTGTTTCTAGGTCACACATAGTGCTTTTAACTATGCCTGTCCCAATTCGACTGGTCAGACATAGTAGCTAGATTATTTTATTTTAGGTTCTATATGTGAGCAGATGCCTTTTTGAATTTCTGGCAGGCCATCAGCTGGTATTCCTCGTGAAGGCTAGAAAGCAAGGCATGTGTAAGTTAGAGTCCACTATTACAAACACATCATGAAGTTGTAAGTGAACATTCTGTGGCTCTATCTGAAAAGTATCGTTCGGACGCTGCTGACTATCAAACCAAGTTTGGCGTTCAGTATTAAACCAATGATTATAGAAAACGGTGTGAGCTGATTTCTGAATCAAAGTGATGTGGATTTAGGAAATATTCAACTCATGAAGCCTTACTTACAAGTCCATTCTAATAGTGTTCTGATGTTCCGTGAGATAACTGCAACTAATATACATTTCATCTACAGTCTGTCATCTACATACTTGCGCTGAGGGAAGCTCACAGTCCTCCAGAATATCTGCGAGAGTCCGCAGAAGAGGGCAGGGAGATAGTTGATGACCCACTGCTTCTCTGCCAGTGAGACTTCTGTATTTCTTAGGTGTTATGTTATGTTGTCTTATACCACACACCATTACCATTTGGGGTGGTCTCCAGGTGCTCACGTGGCTGTGAGCAAGAACGAAGGTTGGTGAGTTAGTGTGGGCAGGATGATAGGACAGGTCCAGAACCAGGAGAAATTGGTGTCTGTGTGCATTCAACGCAGATGGGTTGATTGTGTGCACTTGATTGTTGTAGTCATAAGGGTAAGGCCCTAGCACTGGGTAATGTATACACATGTTTGTTATTTTGGAGGTGTGTTTGTTTCATGCGTAGTTTGGCTGGTAGTTTTGATTGTGCACACTAGCTTGTTATAATTGGAGAGACACAAGTGCAGATCCACCAGCATAAAAACGGTGTCCCTGTCTGCACTCCTCTGCATGTTCTATCTGTGTCTTTCTACAACTAAACCTAGCAGTGCTACACCCTTCCAAAAGAATCCACATTAGTTCACACTTTTACTGTACCCAATTGAACCCTTTTACTTCAACCAACGGTGGAGTTTGCACTACATATAACTCAGCAAGTACATTTAGAATGACGGAAATCTGTCATGAAAAGCATTATGAAAACCAGATTTCTTTTATCAATATCAAGCTGGTGAGGAAGTTGGCAATAAAGTTGCATGTACCCAGTTTGACTTATTGGGCCTCATTAGGAGGCTGGCGGCTGCGGAATGATTGGTGCCGGTAATGGACCGGCACCGTTCATTCCAGGCCGCCACATTACGAGGTCTGCAGCGGGACCCGCTCGGGACGCCTGGCCAGACCAGGCTTGCAGAGCAGGACCTGTTAGCATCCTCTCCATTCCCATTAAGCCCTATGGGGGCTCAATGGGAATGGGGACGTACTGGGTCCGGGTCCCGTGAAAGGGAATTACCGGGCCCGCTAAAGTCGGCATGGCCCGGTAATCCCCTATTTTTGGGACCCGGTCCCGGTAACCCGTTTGGGGGTAGCTATGCTGGTAAGAATGGCATGGCTACCTCCAAACTCCTAATAAGGCCCATTGTGCCTTGTCAGAATGGAAATACTACAGCCAATTACCTGCTTTTGTTGGGAGCTGTCAAGGAAGGAAGGATATTCTTGCATTACTTTTATAAGCTTCATGTCAGGCACTTTGCAATTCAACAATACTGAAACAAATACATGTTGTGTTATGCTATGTTACCTTGCATTTGTATAGCACCTCCTGCAATAGTCTATGGAATTGAAGTGCTTTGTTGATCAGAGTGGCCAGAGAGGAATATGGTAGAACATTTGGTAGTGGTAGGGAGGAGCAAGGTAGGTCAGGATGAGGACAAAGGATAGATAACATGCTTAGGAAGGCATGAGGAGGAAAACGTGGATGAGCTACGGGTGCAATTGGACCAAATATATTGTGTCTCAGCTGCATTCTGTCAGAGTCAGTGCAACAAGGAGAGATGTCTGGAGAGAGATGTTCATCGCACCAGGAGGTATGTCTAGTATTAAATCACCAAAAGATGAGCTTGAGTATGTTGGTGCCATGTCCAAGACAACACAGATGGCAACACCCTTCTACTTACATCCCTATGTCCCCAACAACATTTGAGAGAGGTTGCATGTCAAATTTGTTAAATTTGCAAAAGCTCCCTCAAAAGTAAGCAAAAAAAAACCTCAGATTTGTTTGATTTCCTCATTTGTGTCTTGGTTACCACAAGGATTTGTTTTTAATGTACTTGGCTAAAAACCTGACCTTGTGGTTCTGGGCAGAGTGCGTAAGCACACAAATCCTATTTTTTGGCTCAGCAGAGGTCAGACTTTGAACCTTCCACAGTGGCATGTTGAGTCAATATATGTTGAAATAATGCCCACGAAGACACAGATGTCAAAGGCCTAATGCTTACTTCACCAGGCCCCAACAACATTTGGGAGGGGTCACATGACAGAAATCCTAATTTGCCAAGTTGGCAATAGGCTCCCTGAAAAAAGAGCAAAAACAACCTCATGTGTTCTTGGTTTCCTCATTTATGTCATGGATACTACATGAAAAGGATGTCAAATAGGCAGGCCCGGCTGAAGATGTGTGGATGCCCATTTCAATATGATGGGTGCCCATTTCAATATGATGAGGGGACTACTGATTAGAGCGAAAATAATCTGAGGCACCCCTTGGAAGCATACATTAAATGGTGACAAAGATAAGGTTAATAGCCATTGATTATCATGAGATGGCCAGCCAAAAGGGATCTAAAACACTAAATGCCTACTCAAGAGATATAAACCCTTCTTTATAAGCAAAAGGCTGATGTGGAGGAACCAGTGTTAGAAGGCAATGAGGTGATAAGTGATTCCCGGAAGGGCTCCAGGACTGCAGCTTGTAATGTGAGCACTGCACAGCACACAGGTTAAGCCACATAATGAAAATAGAGAACAGAATATAATGCCATGTCACAAGCTGGCTGACTGGCAGTTGTTCGGGCCCCTCTGAGGTCCCTTTAATTTGAAATGATTGAAAGTCCCTGATGCCGTCCCTGCCAATAGGACTGGAGGAAACCACAAAAAACGGTATCTTGAAATTCGATTTGAAGGATATTGCCAGTTTGTTGCTGTTTGGTGAGATCTACTTCAATTTGGGTGAACATGCACCCTCCCTAAAATGCGTTTGCACATATAGGAGGTAATTCATGGATTATTTGCACCAAAAAAACAGGATTTGTGCACCATTCTGCCTGCAAATCCCCATTTGTTAAACCTGAACTCCATGTTTGCGTTTAATTCAGTTTGTCATCTCTGCAATAGGCTGGTTTGCCTCTTCCGAGACATTTGTGATTTAAATAAATTGTGGATGCAGACAAGCGAAAAAGAAACCCAGCAGGTAGAAGCGGAGATAAGAAGTGTAATCCAACAATAAAAATGCCAGATAAAAATTGTCCTTATTTTTTCAGAATATGTCACTCCACGAAGAGCAGCGGCATTACCAGGGCAAGTAATAATAGGCGAATCCCAGCTGATTTGAGGGATTAGCTGTGGAACAGTGTTGAGATTCCCAACTGGCAATGTTGCCTCTGTGTTTGACTATCACATTTGTTCTTCAAAGACTGATCTGCATGTTTAATTAATCTGCAGATTTATGCACACTTTAATGACTGGAGTTTGCAATTAGCGACAACACAAAGGTGAGATGTGGGTGGCATTGTTTGCTTGTCTTATTGGCACACAGGTGGTGCCCATCACAAGCTGCACCGAGGAAAGGCAGGAACATGCACATGTACAAGCTATCAAAAAGGGTCATAGAATCAATGCACACAATTTGGCATTTCAAGCAATGTTTTAGGCACCTTGCACGTGTCTTTAAGAAAAATGAGGACCGTCTTCAAATGTGACAGAAAGATATCGGCCCATTTCGAGTTCGGCGGAATCTCAGCAGCAAATCTGCTGAGATACCCCAGAATTGTGATACTGTCACCGCCACTTGGTCAGGCAGTTTTACCAGCGAATTGCAAGTGGTGGTGGCGATGTCAGCCACCATTTAATTGTAGTCCATAAGACTCATGGGGGATTTTGGCGGAATTTCTGCAGCGTTAATTCTGCTGAAATGTGGCAAAATGGTGGCAGATGTACCTCAATCTCATGGCTGCAGGGCAATCCTCCAATTTACTGCCAAACTCCTAGTTGGGCGTGCGGTATTGCGGCAGTATACAGTATTACCGCTGCATATTACCCACACCGCCCAACTTATAATGAGGCCCTATACAGTGGTTGACCAGGGGACCACTCCGGTGGTGATAGTGTGTGGTACAAATATCCTTTAACTTTAACATTTTAAAATTAAATGAAGGAGGCACATTCAAGAAATATGTAGTTGTGCTTTTATTTGATATGTTTTAGTTCTGCTTTGGAAATGTAATCGAAAATGACCATCCCACATTTGCTCATTTATGTGAAATTCACTTGGCTTCCGTCATACTGTGCTCACTCTCACTGCCTCTGTGAACTGGCTTTACATCACGTGCTCCCTCCACTATATCTACCCCATTACCCTTCACAGCCTTTCTACGGCAGCAGCAGTACACACGTCTAGGAATTAGGAGTTAGTTCTGCGGTACTACTTTTAAATTGACCCATGGGTTCTCTCATGCTGTTGCAGCATGGGGTCTTGGACGAGGCAAACACCAGATTAATGCCACAGAAAGGACAAAGAGAAATGTGCACACATGAATAAAAAACACACTGCATTGGGTCTTTACCGTCACTGCATGTGAGCAATACCGAAATTGTGATGGCAGCCATTGTACGAGGCCATAGGGACAATTTTCAAAGTGGCCCCACATTATACATTTTCAGCAAGCTCAACCGTTTTCCTGTGAGAACATTTTGAAATAAAATAGGTCACCCCACACAAGAGGCCCAGGGTGCAGAGGCCTACCAGGACATCTCCAGAGGTCTCTATGGGCTAGTCCACCCCTGCTGTAGTCATCCACCAGCAATGGCAGAACTAACAGATGGAAGACTACATATTATATCATTCACTGTCTTTGCTGAATAATTGGTGAAGGAAGTGAGTAACAAAAGGGACTGCTCAAAGAGTGTAGGAGGACTTGTAAGCTGTGAATTATTGAAACATAAGGGTGGCGTCTTACCACAACAAAATTTTATATACCTCTGCATTAATTTCTAATGCAAATATTGCACCATTTGACAAGCCAAGTATCAATAGAGCTGTATATCCATGCCTAAAAAGTGAGAGCAAGAAAACACATATACAGTGACTGTTAACATATTTATTTAGTTAGTGTTCAATCAACTTGGATGTAGTTTCCCTTAGTATTTTTTAGTTTTTGAAAAACACCTGCCTAATGATTGGGAGAACTTACTATAGGAAAAGCAAAATAGGCGTTAGAAGCACTAACAAGCCACCCGTCTGAGGAAAAGACAGAGTGAAGGCATAATGAATGTCAGGTGCCAATGGATAACTAAGAAATGTAATTCTTAAACAAATCTTGTTTGAATGCACCAAGCTAAACTGGTCATAAATTCCCACATCCGCTGAATTTCAAGGGTTTTGTTGTGACAAATCTGGTCATCTTAACTGCATTTTAACCAAAGTTATTTCAGTGAATTTCAAGGTTTTTGTTATCCTATAGTTTTTTCCATGCCACTCAGCAAGGCCTTTGCCTGTGTCCACTGTATATGTTCCCCAAATGTGTTTCTTTTACACTGACTAGGTGGCCACGGCCAAAATCGTGGCCCCCTACATGCCTTTCGAGTCAACTATTCAGTACCTTCGACCCTGGCTAGGGAGCATGGCATTCCGCCTTGCCGACTTTTTATTTTGAAACACTGCCAGGTGACTAACCATTGCCAGTGGCCATGGCCTTTGGGCGTGTCCACTGAACATGGCCACCCTGTATTCTGGTCCCACTAGCCAGTGCCTTCTTGCCCTGGCCAGTAAGCACAGCCTTCAGCCATGCCCACTGAATATTTTAAAACACTACCAAGTCAATAGTCATGGCCTTCTTCATAGCCAGTGGCTACCACCTTCAGTTGTGTACACTGCACATCTTCCCCTTTTCTTTTGGGCCCACTAGCCACGGCCTTTGGACCTGACCAATAAGCATGGCCGAAGGCTGTGGCCACTGTATATTTTAAAACACTACCGGGCCACTAGTCATGGTCCTCCTCCATGTCCACTGCACATGGTCCCCCTGTCTTTTGGGCCTACTAACCAGGTCATTGGCCCTGGTCATTGAGCATGTGCCCACAGACTATTTTAAAACACTACAGATCCTTCAGCCTTGTCCACTGCATATGTTCCCTCTGTATTTTGTGCCCACTAGCAAGAACCTTTGGTGCTGGCTGGTGAGCATGGCATTTAACCATGCCTGGTGTATATTTTAAAATGCTACCATGCCACTGGCCATAGCCTTCACTCATGGCCAGTGGCCACAGACTTAGGCCATGTCCAATGCACCCTGTTTTTTGGGCTCACTAGCAAGGCCTTTGAAAGAGGCTAGTGAGCACGGTCTTCAGCAGTGCCCACTGTATATTTTAAAGCACTACCGGGACACTAGCCATATCCTTCATCCACTGCACGGTTTCCCCCTGCGTTTTGGGCCTAGTGAGGATGGCCTTGAGCCATGCCCACTGTATATTTTAAAACACTACTGGGCCACTAGACATGGCCTTTGACCGTGAACACTGCACATGTTCCCCCTGTCTTTTGTGCACACTATTCGGGGTCGTTGACTGTGGCCAGTAAGCACGGCCTTCAACTGTGCCGACTGTATATTTTTAAACACTACCGAGCCTTCCGACCTGGCCAGTGAGCACGACCTTCGGCACATACACATATATATTTTAAAACAATACCAGGCCATTAGCCAATAGCCATAGCCTTCGGCCGTGTCCACTGCACATGAACCCCTGTCTTTTGGGCCCACTATCCCTGGTCTCTGTTTTTTATTATTTTACTTTTTTCCCCATAACCGTGGTTATATCACTAATGAACTACAGATAGCCATGGTTTTAAGGAGTTACCCGATACCGATGGTTATCGGCAAAAATGACAAAAATAAATGCTTCACTGCCCTCCCAGGCATTCACCAAGTATCCATCACATCCTAGCATGCTCCCCCACTTCTCTAATGCCATCTTCCCTACCCAGCCCTGTTCCGTGACCCTCCAACCCTTGTTGCACTTTCATTTCAGGTCTTGTTTTCTTTCATAGCTGCTGTTATCCCGTGGAATAAACACGGCTACGGGAAAACGTTTGTGCTCTGAACTTGGTCCCTAGCCCCCCCCCCAAATTCCCAAATTTCAAATGGTATGCTCATGCTTACTTCTTCCATCGAACAAAAAAGAAATGGCAGATTTTCATTTCTGATAAGTCTCTCTGCTGCAATACACTATAGAAGATATAACTCTAAATTTGGGAGGAGGAGGCACCCCCTTCCCAGTCAAATATTATACAAATTACTGGACGGAATAACCATAGACCCCACCCTGAAAATGAGTCAATGGTTCATGCCCAAGTTGTTTCTTATTTGGCCCAATGATGTCTTGGAGTGTTTGCAGAATGACAGTAGGTCGAAAATACATTGGTTTGCTCTCTTGATACATTTATACTTTTGTAACAAATTGTTCTCAAATGTCCCATCTGGGGTGACCCGGGACAAACTTTTTCTGTGCAAAATGTCATTAATATCCATCCTGCAAATCAAATGTTATTAGCAATTCAGGCCCTGAATCTACGATAAATATGCAGATGATCTGCCATGGAAGTCTCTGTGTCGCCTATTGATGGCGTTTCTCAGGATCTAGGCATGATTTCAATGGTCTGTGGAATAGCGGTTTGCTGAGATGTATGATATTGTATGTGGCCAGATGGACCTAGGTGTTTGGTATGTGAAATAACCATCTCATGTTGACTAAAAAGCCTTACAGCTCATGCTCACTCTTGTTCATCCACCTTTAACACTTTCTCACCCTTCCTCTTTCTGCAGTGTCACTCTCCCACCATACCCCCACCTCCACCCTCCTGATCGTCCTCCACTGTTGGCAGAAGGGAAATGCATCTATGCATGGATAAAGCTTATAATCAATACCATAATAATTCACCACATAGTACCTGTATTTCAACACATGTATGTGCTCTCCCTGGTATCTACCCTTTACTGACATTTTGTAGGTAACTATGGATAGCCTCAATTTCCAATGGATCCTAACACCCATGTCAAACCAAACAATGTACATCAGATGCAATACAACAGGGAGGATGATATGACATATTGCCCTACCAGATGAGCATTGGCTTCACGGAGCCCTGTTCAATTGTTTACACTGACCAGGAAGTGTGCTGCAGTGCAGCCCTAAGAATGAGTGTAAGATTGTCATTTTGTTCTCCATTTTATGACACTTGGCTGCCAGGCCTTGATTGCCTATGCCATCCATTTGCCAATGTATGACTTGAGTACGGAGTTGACAGAGGACATTGAGGACCTGGTGGTCAAAACAATACTTGATCCCTTGCCACTCCAAGTGCCTGCTGGCTGGTGGAATGTTTCAAACTCTCCAATGTCTAGGACATAACAGAGAATGCTCTAATAATCTCTTTGGTGGCCACCTGCGTGTGCCAGTCAGCTAGCCAGAGGGCCAGGGGTGGGGTTAGCTCCCAAACTCCTGGACTGACTTATGAATCATATTTACCACTTTCCCGATAGACTTGGAAAACGTCTTTCTGGTGTTACCTGATGTCTTGCTTTGTCCTCCTCTACAGTCTGACAGGGGCTGTATAATGGCTTGAACAGTCCCAGCAGAGCTAGTGGATAGGTCTCCTGCAACATCACACTAACCAACATCTTCTGACATTTCCAGTACCTTGTTCATCTCATTCTGTGATATCATGATAGTAAACTTGGTCCTGATCCCTGAGATCTTTGTGCCCCACTGGTGCACAAAATGATGACTCATGGGAAGGTAACAGAATTGTTTTGACTCTATTCAGAAAAGAAATACCCTCCTCTAGATTGGCCAGTGGTACAAAGCAGCTTTGATGTTTTGAGCATTGTAAACAGACCATTGAGCATTGTAAACAGACCATTACAGATGGCTTGATGATGGCACACTTTTTTGCACACGATTGCATGGGACTGCACTTAGGTTATCACACCTCTTCTATATTTCCGGAATTGCTATCGCTTGGGGAAGATAGCATGGCACGGCACCTATGCTAGTCCAGCATCACCTACACTCTGCACTTATGTTATTACACCTCTTCTAGATTTCCTGAATTGCTCTGGCTTGGGGAAGATTGCATGGCACTGCACCTATGCTAGTCCAGCATCACCTACACTCTGCACTTATGTTATTACACCTCTTCTAAATTTCGTGAATTGCTCTGGCTTGAGGAAGATTGCATGGCACGGCACCAATGCTATACCAGCATCACCTAGACTCTTCACTAAGGTTATTACACCTCTTCTACATTTCCTGAATTGCTCTGGCTTGGGGAAGATTGCATGGCACGGCACCAATGCTATACCAGCATCTCCTAGACTCTGCACTAAGATTATTACACCTCTTCTACATTTCCTGAATTGCTCTGGCTTGGGGAAGATTGCATGGCACGACACCAATGCTATACCAGCATCACCTAGACTCTTCACTAAAGTTATTACACCTCTTCTAGATTTCCTGAATTGCTCTGGCTTGGGGAAGATTGTATGGCACTGCACCTATGCTATACCAGCATCGCCTAGACTCCACACTAAGGTTATTACACCTCTTCTAGATTTCCTGAACCGCTCTGGCTTGGGGAAGATTATATGGCACGAACACCAATGCTATACCAGCATCACCTAGACTCTGCACTAAGGTTATTACACCTCTTCTAGATTTCCTGAACCGTTCTGGCTTGGGGAAGATTGCATGGCACAACACCAATACTATACCAGCATCACCTAGACTCTGCACTAAGGTATTACACCTCTTCTAGATTTCCTGAATTGCTCTGGCTTGGGGAAGGTGGCACTAACATAGGTTGGGATCTGCGACATTTCATGATGAGGTCACTGGGCAATTATAGGTGCCTCCTTAGCTACCACCTCAGCCAGTAACAAGCACTCCATGTTCGTGAGTCAGCTGCCATCACCCTCTATCCTTCATACGTCCAGCTCAAGAAGCTACAATGCATGCTGGGAGTGGTGGGTTCAAATTAAACTGTGTTGTGTTTTTTAAAACTATCTGCTGCTTGTTTTCTGTACTGAGAGCATGCGGTAACGGTAATCACTTTGTAAAGTATGTTTTACCGCATGCATTGTGTCTGATTTACCACACTCGTTGCATGCTCTCCTTTTATGGCTTTTGACGAGATAAAACTCATAATCTGTCAGTGCTCTTCAAAATACGAATGGGGAATACTGTACGAAGAGTCATGGCATCCTGTGTGTGCTAATATGACCCCCAAACGATTGCAGAGGCAAAAGCACTCTGTATTGACAACTCACAAAATATGAGCACTTTGTGGTGTGGCCTATGCCACTGTGCTAAGGAGCCTATGCATTTCTGACAACATGTTCTTCATTAGGGCAATAGCTCTTGCTGCCGCTTCAAGAACCTGCTCTGCAAAGATCAGGCCCTGATGAAGAACAGTTGTCTGAAATGCATAGGCTCCTTAGCACGGTTCTGTATTCTTTCATCACTTGCAATTTCAACGCCAGGCATTAGAACGTGTACATTATAACGAAAATGTGCCTTGAATGTTTTTTTGGGGGGGTACCCCCCCACCTATTTTTACCTATTCTCTACCGCAACCCCTTATCTGCCCTTTCTCACCCCCCTTCTAAAAAATGTGATGAACATTTTCGTTATAATATACACGTTTAAATGCCAGGCATTGGGCCTCATTGCACGTTAGGCGGTAGGGATTTACCGTTACCGGTAAGGGATTACCGGTATCGGTAAATCCCCTCCCCAATTACGACCCGGACATACCGCTATTAGCGGCACCGCTAAGTACGGTGGCACTATTAGCGGCAAGTCCGTGAGCGCGCGCCCCCTCAGTCCGGAAATAGCGGCATAGCGCTAATATCACGCCATCACGAGCCATGCGGACATGGCAATACCGGCATGTAGTAGACCCAAAAACCCCTTACCGGCAAGGCGCTAATACCGGCATCGCGAACCACACGTTAAAAGAGCACAGCAGTGTTTCTACCTGCCACAGGTTGACAAAATCAGCACAGGTGGAGGCAATGGAGACTGGCAGCACAAAAGAGCACACCACACCCCTTCCCACACCCATTCCCACACCAAGATGGATGCAATACTAGCAGCATTACATGGGCTAGAGGACATGATTGCAGTGCAGCAGCTACAACAACAGGCAGCACAGAGGAGACGCAGGAGGAGGAGGAGGAGGAGGGCAAGACAGGCGCAGCAAGCACCACCAGTGCACCTAGTGATACCACAGAGGTAGCCACCAATTCCCAGGATCAGAGCCAGTCCAGTCAACCTAACCCCTGAGCAGATACACACCCTGTACCGTCTGGACCGGGATACCATCACCACAATTGTAGAAATGATATACAACGACATTGTGAGTCTCATTGACATCCGTACTGCCATCCCCCCTCTACTGAAGGTGGTAACTGTGCTCCACTTCTTGGCCACAGGCACCTACTAGCATACGGTAGGTCAGATGCATGGCATATCACAACCAGTATTCTCACGCACACTGAACCAGGTGCTCGATGCCCTCCTGAAGCACACAAGTCAACACATATACATGCCACGGACTGCCCAGGAGATCTCCAACACCAAAGTTGGCTTCCATTCACTGGCAGGCATCCCAAGTTGCATCGGGGCCATCGACTGTACCCATGTTGAACTGGTGGTCCCACATGCCAATGAGGTAGTGTACCGTAACAGAAAGCAATACCACTCCATCAACGTCCAAATGGTATGCGACTCCAATAAGATCATCACACATTGCTGTGCCCGATATCCCGGTTCAACCCATGATGCAATGGTCCTGCGGAACTCGACAATACCACGATACATGGAGCGACATGCTGGACAACGTTCGTGGCTACTTGGTGAGTAGCAGGCCAACCACATGGCAGTGTGATGTGATTGTGAGTGGGGGGTAGATGCATACTCCAACTGGGCGTGATTGGGGGGGATGCATACTCCAACTGGGCGTGATTGGGGGGGGGAGATGCATACTCCAACTGGGCGTGAACTGGCGTCAGGAGAGGAATGGACATACATATTTGCATCACTGTACAGTGAGGCAGCCCACAATGGACCAGACACAAAACAACATGCTAGAAGTGAGTGCCACGACAAACATATCTATCCATTACGCCAAACAGGCCATTCCAAACAACATGCACACCGCACAACACACCATTCCCCCATTACACAAATCAGCAACATACATATATAAATCACATCTGAAATGTACGCTGAACAACATCAGAAATGATCCGCGCACATGAGTGCATACAAATGGATCTCCTGTAGCCATTGTAGTGAGCCACACCCGTACCACACCACTGAATTGCCATTGAACAGCATGGGGACATCAACTAAGGAATGGCAGTGTACTAGCAGTGTGGCACTAACGTTTCCAGGGCCAGGAAACACAAATTACTTAAACTCAGGCGGGACATGGCAATCCCTGACGTATGCATGCATGGTGCATGTCCACTTGCAAGGACCACCTCACCTTCCCACATTGCAGTTACCCTGATTGCCATGCGTGCTTGGATCAGTGGATGTCGTTGAAAATGCTATGTTTGTATGTGGGGTATGTGCAGGCTCCACTTTATGTAGACACTTACACATACCCATTGTTGCACCCATGCAGGTGATGCAGGTTATCCTCTGAAGAGGTGGCTCCTTACCCCTGTGCGGAACCCACAGAACAGGCACGAAGAGGACTACAATCATGCACACACCCGTACCCGCGTGGCGATCGAGCAGACATTCGGCCTATTGAAGGAACGCTTCCGGTGCCTCAGCAGGTCGGGCGGGGCACTCCTGTACGGGCATGAGAAGGTGGCCAAGATCACCATGGCATGTGTCATGCTGCACAATATGTGTATCAGACGGAATGTGCCAATGACCCCTGACATTGAACTGCAACCACCGTCTGAGGATGATGACGGGGATGAGGATGGAGGAGATGGGCTGCAGGTCATGCAGGTGGCGATGGCCATGAGGGACGTGCTGTGCGGCAGCACCTGATAGACCATTGTTTCTGATGCACATGGATTAGGAGGGTGCAATTGATGTGGAGCTCAGGGCACGGGGTGTATGGAGGATATTAACACAGTGCACCCTTCAACAATAAAGCACACATACACAATAATCAATGTCCAGTCATGTGATTATCCATGCCATTACGTGTGTATTGAGCATTATGTCATTCAAACGTGCATGTACCCTCCACCCCAAACACCCTCACCCGCCTACCCCCACAACTCCACCAAACACCCTCACCCCCCGCCCCCCAAAACTCCACCAAACACCCTCAACCCCCTCCCCCCACAACTCCACCAAACATGGTGTGCACATCAGTGCTGCATTAGTCTCCAAGTGTCAACAGTAACAGGATGGCCCTACTTCCCTTCTCCACTACCACCATTGGGGGGTTGTGAGTCTGACCGCCGCAAGGACCGGCTGGACCTGCGCAGGATGGTTGTTTGGTCGGAGCTAGTAGACGAGGGGGTGGCTGGTTGATCTGCTCCCTGTGTGTGACGCATGCTCTCCATCGCCTCAGCAATGCGCGTTAGGACCTGCCTCACAGCAGCCATCTCGTCACATAGGCGCGTTGTGTTGCTGTCCAAGGCAGCTTTCATGTCCCTTGATAACCCCCGGATCTCCTCCCTGGTCGAGGCAGCCTCGCTCACTTGCCAGACAACCAGTGCATTGAGCTCCTCCTGGCGCTGTCGTATCAGGCTCATGCTGTCGTCTGCGGCCCTGCCCCTGTTACTCCTCGGCGCAGCTTGCTGCATGTGGCCGACATCAGGTGAGCTTGCCATGGGACTGAATGACCCATCCATTGAATCTCCGGCATGCACCTCATGGATGCTGCCATTGGATGTGTTGCATGGGCTGTGGTGTGGGGACAGCTGGGTGCTGGGTGTACGCTGCCCTTCCGGTGTCAGACATGGGTCGTCCACATCACTAATGGGTGCCGTGGCTGCTGCTTCCCCGACGGAGCTATTGGCTGCGGACGGCGTGCCTTCTGGCACTGGCTCCTGAGTGGTAGGGGTGGGTGGTGTGGGTGCTACCACAGTGTCGGATGGCATTTCGACCCTTGGTGTGGTCGGTGCGTGTGTGGCTTGTGAACCCTGGGCCACTCCAGATTTCCCAGTGCCCCTCGATGTACTGGGCCTGGTGCCTGCATCCTTTCCCTTGGCCTGATTTTTGGGTGGTGCGGCCTGCGTTGCAGAGTCCAGCTCCTCACTGTCAGAATGTGACCCTGTGGGGGAGCAAGACAGGGATAGCATCAGTGATGGGTCAACATGCATCATGCATATGTTGTTGTTGCTGCAGTTCTTTGGATTTGGACATCTAGTTTGGACATGCAGGTTGTTGGCCAGATGGGTGGGTCATCCGGACATGAGTCAGGGTGACACCTTTGTGAGGTGCTGCATGCATGTGGTTGTGTGGGAATATGCATGACATATATGCAGGGTTGTGTACATGTGTGTGTGATGACCCCATCCATTAGCTAATTCCCATTTCACATTTGGGGGAGGAACTCATGCTTTGCATTGCAGTGTTTTGCGTGGACACTCACCTCCGTCTGACGTTGTTGCCACACCGCACTCCATTCGGCCCACTCCCTCGATGGATTCAATGCCAATGGTGCTGGCACATGTCTCCTCCCACTCCTGCATTTTCATCGGGGATCCTTCTCCGCCTCCTGTGCCCATGGCCAGATTCCTGTTGGCCGATAATATGCTGCGTACACGGAGGCGCAGATCATCCCACCGCTTGCGCACGTCCTTTACGGTGCGGGGGGTGGAGCCCACCGCACTGACTTTCTGCGCCACCTCAGCCCAGATCTTCTTTTTTCTCAGGAGTGCAGGGCACCGCATGTCGCTAGCAAACACTACGTCTGCATTTGCAGCCAGGGTGTCTGCCAGCATTTTCAATTCCTCGTTTGAAAAGCGTTCTTTGCGCTGGCGCGCATCAGCTTTCTTTAGGGCCTTGGGCATTGTTTGTTATTGTGGGAAGTGGTTTTGCCAGTTGTGGTGTTGCTGCAGGTCCTGAGTGCAGGGGATGGCAATGGATTGTGTTTTTAAAGATGGCCGCCGGGCTCTTTCCCGTTCCTGTGCGATGACGCTATTTCCGGTTCCGGTGTTTTACGGTGACCGCTAATAGCAGTGACCGCTAATAGCGGTGCTCGCTAATAGCATGCAGCATGAGGTCGGAGGTGCTATCAGCACTTTGGTCGGAGCCGGAAAGGTGCTTTTGCGCCATGGCGGTAGGGTCATTTACCGGCATGGCCCTATGCGCGTGTCCGCTTACTCGTAATGGAACGCTATTAGCGGTCTCCTGCGAGGGCGGACACGCTAATAGCGCCATGCCGGTAAATCGCATTTTTTACCGCCTAACGTGTAATGAGGCCCATTGAAATTGCTGGCGATGAAAGGACGTCGTACACTTAGCACACTGGCATAGGCCACCACAAAGTGGTCATTTTTTGTTTGTTGTCAATACGGAGTGCTTTTTGCCTCTTCAATCGATTGGGGTTTTTCTTTAAGAATGCAAAAAATATTAAGAAAGGCGTATCTATTTTTCATTAGAAAATTATCCTAGCATTACTGCTAGATAAAGGGTGTGCCACACTCAGTGCAGGTTATTCCAGTCTAGGTCCACAGCTTTGCTACTATTTTCAATGCCGTGTGCAGAGGCATTCTTTATATGGTATGAACCCCAAGTTTATTCATCAAATCATCAAGTCTCTTTTTCTAGATTATTTAACCACATTAAACCCAGCAGTGCCCACTCACACTCAAGACTGAATATGACCCCCTAGCATTGTCATGTACAGGGTTCTCAGAAAATACCTCTTATTTTTAACCAGCCATTGCATCTGAAAGATAGATGAAATGTGGACAGAGTAACCCACACCATTTCCCTACTGTGCATTTAAAACTACTGGTAAGTCAGGGTTGGACTGGCCTATAGGGCAATAGGCCCATGGCGGAACCAAAAATGCAAATTGCTGCTGTGGGACTCCTTTTTGGTCAAGGTGGCCCACTTTTTTGGCGAATGTGGGTCAGTTTGATGAGTTACTTCACTATGCGGCTGATAGCTTTGACCAGTGTGGCTGAATAAATATTCTTTAAAATGCACAATTTGCATCACATTTTATCAAGAAATTCCCCCTTCAGTACTATTCAAACAGTGTCACAAAAGGAATCAATAGCCATTTGCAACTGTGGGCCATTTTGTTAATGGATCCTTGTGTGGCCCAGTCCGACCCTGTGATAAACTATCCTGTTTGTAATCTTAGTCAATGATTCCACTTCCAGTAAGATAGCACACACGGATACAGCTCCTGTTGCAGTTGTCTATATATGTTTCCGATCACGGTGTCAACTTCTGGTAAAATATCACATTTGGCTAACACACCTGTCAGAGAAGTCTGCCTCTAACCTTCTGCCAGATACACAGAAGCAGGAGGGCTTTCAAAATATCCTGGTGGACTTCTCCAACGTTGCTGTATCCATTAAATGGACAAACCTTTTTTTATAAAATGACAATGGGCCTCATTACACGGACGGCGGTAAGGGTTAACGGTCACCGTTAATGGCAACGGTGACCGTTAACCCTTACCGCCGTACTACGAGGTCCCTTTGCGGGTAGGAGGATTTAACGCCTGCTTCTTGCAGGCGTTAAAATCCAACCCGCTAAGGGACCTCGGAGCTAATTACGGCACCGCAAAATTGCGGTGGCGTAATTAGCGCCTTCCCCATTCCCATAGAGCCCTATGGGGCAGAAATGGGAATGGGGAAGGGCAATGGCGGAAAGGGGATTTACCGCCCCTCCAACCTTGGAATGGGGCGGTAAATCCCCTTTCCGCCAAGGCGGTGCCGGTATTTTACCGGCATGAGCCAATAGCGCCATGGCTCACCGCCTACCGTGTAATGAGGCCCCATAGCTACAGGACAAGGACCACAATTGAAACGTGAGCTCTTTCAATGACAAAGCTGTAGTAACATTTAAAAGAGCGACTGTGTTCCCTCCAGAGACTGAACTAAGCCTGGCGCAGTGCTGGATCTAAATTGACTGCCATCTGCCAGCTAACTAAACACTGGGAGCTGTCCCTTGTGCATCTTAACAGTTCATTGGATTTCCTGCTGCAACATTCTTCACACGCAGGCTTCAAGAGAACAGTTCTCATTGGCTCACGAAATCCTGTGATTTAGTCCGGCAAGTCTCGCTGTACATACAAGAGCACTGATTGGCAACAGCTGGACAGTTGTTTGCAAGGCGTCTTCCTTTGTACTTTTCAGTCCAGAAAATCATGTATTGAAGATCCGTGTTCCCGCCCAGAGCATACCTACATCCTCAGAAAACCCTGAGCATGCCATTCATGTAAACAGTAGGCCTCTGTGTATTACTATTAAGTGGCAATTCAACTTTACATTATTCTGAAATCCATACACGAGTTCAATTGTGGTTTCTGACTCCAATTGCCGCAAGAGTGCTGGCGCAACATGATCAAATACCAGCGATTATTTGAAATATTGTACCAACACCTGGAGGTTAGATACAGATATGTGGTATATGCCAAACCAACTGATATAGTCACATAATTGTGTTTTTCACACACTTTTCATCAACATATGTATATATTTTGTTAAAATGACAATACATCCTTAAGCAAAATAGAATACATATATAATAACAATTTTAAAGAATTCTATCTCAATACAAAGTCTTAAAAAAACAGCATCACCTCAACATTTGAAATTGCATCTTTGACAAATAACCCAATAAAATCAAGGTTACAGCCACATTCCAAAAATGATACATCTGTCATTTACAACCCCTCTATTGATGTAACACCTCAAATTCCCTCTTCCTGCTGTAACTATCTTAGAGATCATTACCCCGGCTTGCTCCAAATATTGAATAAATGCTGTTTGAGCAACTCCAGATGAGGGAGAAAGTATCATTTACAAAGCCTATCGGGGATATAGGACCCTACTACACACACAAGTGTGACAATTGTAATATAGAAAGGACAAAAGAGAAAGATATCCAACACAGTTTAACATGATCAATGATCACACCTGCAATTAACATTACTTGTTGCCCCAATTAGATATTATTGCCGGTATTCAAAGGCAACCCACCCACATGGATAAATAGAGTGATATGGTGCTCAAGAACAACATTCAAACTCCTATCGGCAGGCTTTTTGCATTTCCTGTCCTAGCTTTTACCATCACATTGCTCTTTGAACACCCCAACCCCATGCAAGAGAGATCAAGTTGTAAAAAAACAACACTTCATGTGGGCGAAGCAAGGAAGAGACTCCTCTTTCTGCAGCCTCACTTTTCCACACACTTGACCCTGATACACCCCTGCCAATGGATAAAGACACAGAAAATGCCAAAAAAGGAGGGGTTTAACCAAATTACCAATAGCTGGAATGCCAATGTTGAGCCTTATGGCTGTCAATGGGGTTCCTGGTCCTAAATTCAGCAACTGGCTCATGCATCTATGCTCTCGAATGATTCCTTTTTGTGATTGAGTGAAATTATATCAGTGGGAGAGGGGTCAGGGGAGCAGGGAGTAGCGGGTACAGGATGATGGGTAGAATGTTGGACCCCAACAGACATCAGGGTCCATTGCTAACTTGTCGAATATTGTCCAGAGGCCCTACAACTCAATTGGCTGTCAGGATTCCAACATTCTACCCCTGGTGGCAATTAATAATAATGCTTTCCTGTTCCGCTATAACAAATATTCCCTTTATATGTTGAAGACTATTGGCAAGTCATTTTCCAGCTACTGGCCTGTGTGGTTCAAGTGGAGGTCCCTCTCCAGATCTCCAACCTCCCCTTCTACTCATATACATCCCAGCTCCACTTCTATCTCTACAACTGAATGCCCACATCATTGTAACCCCCTGGGGATTGTTATTTATATACTTGACCAAACCTTAGGTGTGTGTTTCTGTGCAGAGTGCTTAAAGACACAAGCCTCTCTTTGGCTCAGCAGTAGTCAGGCGTTTAAGACTTCCACAGGGTCATGGTGAGCCTGGGCATGTTGAAGCCATATCATCAAAACACAGATGACACAGACCTTCTACTTACTTCCCTAGACCCCCAGCAACATATGAATTTAGTTGTAATGGAATTTGCCAAGTTTGCAAAAGCTCCCTGAAAAAGATGCAAAAAGGCCTCAGATTTGTTTGGCTTCATCATTTATGTCATTAGTACCACATGAACAGGAGGTCCAATAGGAGTGGGGTTAACTACAAAAAAACAGGATCTTAAAATTCGATGTAAACGATATTGACAGTTTATTGGTGTTCAAATTTACCTACATTACTTTTGGCGACAATGCACCCTCCCTAAAATGCATTTGCACATATAGCATGGCTCTTTCTACTCAAAGGTGGGTTCAACATCATTTCAAAGTGGAAACTCCTAAACAGGACCACACAATGCCCTACATGTTTCAGTTGCTTGTACTATTCAGACATTCCTCTGGGTCATACAGGGATATACAGGATTGTGTACTCATAGTATCTGAAATGGTTCATTGACTGTAGGGGGCAACTTTGTACACATACAATTATTACTAATTAAGGGTCAAGTTTAAAAGAGCAAAACTATGTCCCAAATGTCATTCTTTTTATCTTACAAGAATGGATTTTCCATACCCAGAATATTTCAATAATCGACTCAAGTTACATCCACAACACTGTAGGCTGCATCTGAAAAGAAACATGCTCTATTTTAAGAAACATTTTTGAAAGAAAGAAAACAATATATTCTTAGACAATTATCCTGGGAAGACACACCCAGCAAAATGATTATATGAGACTAGTTTTAAAACAGTAAAGGTAAGTGAAGATTGGGATTGAGCATAGAGATCAAATTTGAACGCCAGTTTGGTGCAATCTAGTCATGCACTTTTCACTGCAGGTGAGAGTATACATTTCAAATGGGAGACTAGATTGCCTAAAGGGCAGTTATCGTGTGATATTTTGACTCAGTCCTTTGCAATGTTAAAAACATGTTTTTTTTATATGTCATTTATTATGCACCTATGGGTGAAGGTAGAGGAATCCTACTAGGCTTTGTACATTCAGATATTGCAAGTGCAGGTTATTTACAACACGCTTGGTTTCAAGCGCGGATCCGGGATTCAAGCCTGTGTTGATCAGCATGGTCTTGCTTCCATGACCCGCGCGTTGCCAGAGAACTATCCTCCCTTTGGGGTGCCACATTTAATTCCCTCTTACTGGACATAACTGCAAAGGATCTAAGAAGTAATTTGGAAGTATCAGACAACTCCACTAAATTACGCTGAAAAAGTGTTCTTCCTATGGATATTTGAACCTAACCATAACTATAGACTAAATATTTACAATTCTATAATATATACACAAATTAGTGAAGACGTATACAAAATGTCTTATTAAATATATAATTTATTTCTATGCACAGCTATTTCTTATTTCAGGCCTGGCAGCTTAAAAATAACTCTAAAATTATTTTTAAAACTAACTAAATTATTTACTCTTTGGTCCATTGTTTTCTGAACACGTGTAGAGCAATACATATATATCTTTCTGTCACCATGTGTTATCTCCAGGTTGCAAGAATATGCTTCTGATGAAACACCAGTAGATTAATGAATGGTTTAAACAGTGTATTTAAAAAAGAAATCAGGACCCTCGGTGGTGATGGTTGTTAGTAAAAGGGCAATGAACGTAGGGCTGGTGAAGCTCATTTAATTCACTGATAGCAATTGTCACACAGATGAAGTTGTGGCAGTGACATGCACAATAGGAAATGACACCGATTATTCATGCATTCTTGATTTGTAAGGTGCGTCCTGCAGGTGTTAATTCAGTGTTTAAGAAATGTATCATAAGTGAAAATATCTAATCATTTTCTTTTCATAATTTTAAAGTGTGACATCATGCACCAACGTCTAAGACACCGTCAGACTTGAGATGCAATACAGATATATAGAACTGGCGATCTGATTGGTGCACTTTTAGAGACTCAATATCAAGCAATGTGCCTACACAACATTTGGGCCTGTTGTGTTCAGCTTTCAAAGAATTTAATTTCCGAAAAAGTACTGTTTTTTTCTGTTCTGTGAAGTGCTACAGAAGCTTTTCCTCACATAGGGAATGGGGCAATTTGGCATTTGTCACAGACATTGCAACCTCTGCCAGCATCAGCATACCGAGGCTATTTCCCCATCTGGAAACAGAAGAGAGACCTAATTGTTAGATCAACCATAACCATATTCTCTTTCTTGGATTTCAGAATATAATTTTGGCAGTGAAGATTTGATTGCACATTCTAGGTTGAGCAGAAACATTTGGAAAGCTATTTATTTTTAATTGCAACATGCACTGCAATCTCAAGTCCAATATTTCTTTGTGTTTTGCTAATTAGCCGCTATAACAGGCTCCACATTATTTTAATAGACTTCACATTTCTTACCATGCAGCAATTTTTAAGAACCTTCTGTGCGGTGGTAAAACTCTTCACATGCATACTCAAGCAGAATGATCCCATGACCTCCATTTTCTCTGATTTCTTTCACTTACTACAAATTCATTAGTCCTTAATTATAACTGAAGCAAGCAACATTTAACTGAATTTCAGCAAACTGCAATGGTTTAGTGTTCATTATTATTTCATTATGGATCAGTCTGGAAATTCTGTTTTAAGACATGTTTATTCTCTCTGCTTCTTTCATTTGTGGAGGAGCAGGTGGACACGTCATCCCCCTCACCTCCATCATATTGGAAGAGCAGGAGAAGAGGCCAATGTGGGACACCGGTTATTATCCCAATACTGCATCGAGTGTGTGAGAGACGAATAGATATGCACTCAGGCAACCACATCAAATGTGCCCTCACACTGAAAGGGTGGAGGGATTTCTGCACACACCATTAGACATCAAAGTGTTATAAGTGAAAAAGTACATGGGCAGAGTGACGTCATGAAAGACACGAAGATGCACTGAACCAATATGCAAATACTTAAAGAATGAAGATGTAACTGTAGTAATAAGAGAAACATGAAATTGAAGACGAAGAAATCATATGCACCAAAGAATTTAGTGAGTAAAGATGAAGTGAATCTATATACACAAAAAGGCGAGATAGCTGAGACATATAGAAGCTTGCTGCAAAAGAAAACAAAACCTGGCTAAGGCGGTCATGAGGAAAAGATGGACGCCAGACGTGTTGAAACCAATCAAGCTACCTCAAAGACAGACCTATGCTGCAGAGTCAGGAGATTCTGGAAATCAGCTTCATGTGAGGAACAAAGTGGGGTCTATTGGCCTGGGATCAAGGATGTCACATCAAGAAATAATTGCAAGGCTTATAGGGAGTCAAGAGGATAAGCCATGTACGTAAGACATGTTTCTCTTAGATTAAGCGAAGAAGAAAACATCTGCAAGCACCAAGTATTGGACAATTATAGATGTGAAAAACATATGCAAGGCGGAGTGAGCAGGTCTCCAGAGGCCAAGAAGAGTAATGACAACCAGCTTAATTAAATCAAATAGCAACAAATACAAGGTCAAAATGGACAATATCAGAAGTTGAAAACAAGGGCTATTCATTAAGCTGTAGACAAAGATAAATGTGTACCTGCACTCCCTTAAAGTCCCAGAACACAGAAGAGGCTGCAAAGTCAACTTTAAAGAAGAAGCCTTGGCTTCGAGCCTGCCCGATGAGAGATGATGGACTAATTGGGAAAGTGGGTAGTAATCTGACGTTGCTCTCTGCACCTGAGTTTCGTTTTGCTTATGTGCTGCTAATGAGCTGAAAGTCCAAAGTTGGGTGAGAATGCCAAACAATTAGAGGATCTATGTAGCAACATGCTATACAATGTTAGAGGCCAACCCACTGCTGATATTCTGCTATAATCTGTATTATACATATTCAGAGGTGGTTCAAGGTGTGCCTACCAGATGTGGGGAATCCAGTTATATTACTAATATTTATATGATATTTAGGTACATATGCTCCCTTAACCTATGCCTAGCTTCAATAGGTTTTACAGTTTGCCACAGAGGATGATGTCATAGCTGATGCATACCGATGTATAAAGCCTTTGTGTAATAATAATTTAAGTGTGAGTGCGTGGACTACAATTTGTTGTTCGCCAGATTGCCCTAATTTATTCTACACTGATAATAGAGCAGTGCATTGCCATATTCTTTGAGTCTGTCCCATTATTTGGGTCTGAGATCATTATTGGTAATTCCATCTAGCACAGAGATGTTTCAAGGTGCTAGAGCTCACATTATCTTCCTTACTTCCAACAGCTGAAGCTGAATATGGGTTTGGGATTTTTTTTAATTCATGGTGATGGTTTATGGAAAAAAATATCTGTTCCCATTTGTTATAAACATCAGCATGAATGAAAAATTATTTGTGGAAGTTGGAAGTCCACAATAGTGTGCAAATAGTTAGACCTTTGGGGAGGGAGCCAGCAAGTCCAAGGGGTGTGTGCTAGGAATAGGCTCAGAATGGCAATACTTTGACCCCTCTCATTCTGCGTGTGAACCAAATTTGAGCTCCAAAGCCCCTTGGACTTGATGACAGGGTTTTCATAAGCTCGGATAGATACATGAGGCTGGTCCATCTAGCAGGGGTCTGCAACCTTTGGCTCCCAGATGTGTCTGGACTACCATTCCCATCCAGCCTGTACAGCATAGTCAATGTCAGGAGATCATGGGAGTTGTAGTCCGAAACATCTGGAGAGCCACAGGTTGCAGACCCCTGAGACCCTAACATCATGATTGTGGAAATAAAAGAAAATAAAGGAATAATAAAATGGCATATAAAGGAATAACATATCATACAATCAAATTGTGCTCTAACACCTTGAAGTGTCTGTTTGTGCTAGGCAGAATTACAATTATGATCTCAAACCAAATAATTGGACAGACTCAAAGAATTTTTGCAAAGCAATACTTTATTGTCAATTTTAAAAAGCAGGGCAAACTGGCAGACATGTGACTGGTGCCTGCACACTAACATACAAGCTTGATTATGGAGGTTTTCTACCCCGATATACATCATCTATGTAGTCATTCTAAATACAAAACCTATCAATTGAAGGGATTGGTTAAGGGAACATATCTACTTATAGAACATGTAAGGATTAGTACATCATTTGGTACCGCTTATCTGTAGAGCACACCTTGAACTACCTCTAAATACATATAGTACTAATTATAGAGAACACAACAACCGTGGATTGGTCTATGATATATCACATATTAGGTTGTCCCTCAACACCACTGATTGGATGGCATACTATACAAACCTTGGACTTTTGGCTCTTTCGCAGCACATATGTGAACAAAGTAGGTTTGAATCCCATCAAACTACTCCCCAGGAATCAGGCTTGTTTGCTAGTTTGCAAAGGTAAATATTTGTTTTTGTGTTTAAAATGTAATCACAGTACATTTTAATAGGTAAACAACAATCACCAATGGGGTGACAGAACACAGAATAGTATCTTTAATACACTATGAAATAAATAATGAGCACCAAAAACATATGCAACACAGAAAAGAATACTTTTGTGTTGGTTTGGACAGATGGCACAATGGTACAATGGTTAGAGGTTCCCCCTGCAACACTCCTCAATAGGCAATTAAAGGAAATTAAATAGATGTGAGGAGAGAGCAGGTATTCAGGAATAGCATAAAACAGATAGAATATCAGTCCCACCTTCCCCCTTCAAACACAAGAGAAAAACAGAATTGACTTTTCAGCTGTCAGAATGGCTTTAAAATTGTCTTTAGAATTGAAGGAGCAACAATGCCAATTGTGATCAAAAACACTTAAATTGTTATAAATTCCTCTGGGAGCCACTTTGAACAGTTTCACACAGTCACAAACAATGATTTAGTCCTAAGAAAGCATTTGAAATCTCAAAGTCCAAGTAAGAAACAATTTAAAGCTATTTCACACTGTAGAATTCTTTCAGAATTGTGATTCGCGGCAAACTTTTCCTTGTGCGATATTCGCGATAATGGGAGAATCTCACTGTTTTGGTTCTATGGATAGCTATGGATGTTAGGTACAAGTAGGAATTGACATTTCATTTCTATCATAAAAACCGAGGGAGTTATAGAGGTTTTAGTAAAGGTCGTTTTTTTAAAATATGCACGAGAATGGAAAACATAAATGCACTTTGAAAAATGACAAATGGGTTTGATTGCACTAGATGATGACTAAGAAAAAGCGAATACCACAGAGGGATATTACAGTCACGTGGTCAGCATAACCCGCCTGCTGTGGATACTCTACTTCATCAGATGAGAAAAGAGTCAGCGCAAAGATAGTTCTAACAATACTAATTCTGAATGAAAGAGGGGAGGGGTTTGAGGTTGGAGTAAGACAATGCAAGTATACTGTTGGTCACTGTTCTACCTATTAATACTTATAGTCCTTTGCAATTAAATGAGACCGTCAGTTCTGGTCATTGGATTGGGTCTGGTCTAGGACGGACAGCACTTCAGCACGGGACTGGATCAGCTAGGCCGGTCGCCGGATTTGCACAGGATCTGCCCTTCATGTTGTGAGTCTTTCAATCAGTTGGATAGCGAGTTCCTCAGGCAAGCCTTGTAGTAGCAAGCCAGGGGAATCAGGATACTGGTTCACAAGGCCTTCTCATCCCACAGCGCTTCTCTGGGGGTTTGGGAATAAGTTTGAGGATTAGGCCTTGCAGAAATCAATAGCTCTCTATTGCTGGTAAGAGTCTTGGCATCTGGATCTGGAAGGATATTAAAGCTGCATGTAGAATTCTGGATCAGAGTGCTTCGCCGGAATCAGGAAAGTGAGTGGATCTGTGAGTCTCTATGTGTTGTCAGCTGTGTCTATTTATGCTTTAAAATGACATCACAAAGTGGGTGTATGGGCCTGCTTAGCTAAGCTTGTCCCTGTGAGTTGGGATTGGACCAACACTTCATCTCCGCCTTGCATTTGGGTGATTGGATCAAGGCCGGATGATGTCACATTTTATGGTTTGCTTTACAGTTCTCAGAGACCTCCCCTTAGCAACTGGTCTCAAAATCGGATTTTATACTAAATACACATGTTTACATTGTTCACCTTTATACAACTCACATACAACGATGCCATATTTTATGTAGCATCTGTTCCTCCAAATCCTGCAGCGGTGGGATCTTGTTTCAACTTTTTACAGAATTTTGTCCTTTTCACTATGAACACAATTTCCAAATGTTATGCAAATGTCCACAAATGTGTGTGCTTAACATAGGGATGTGTGTGTACATTTTCACAATTCTAACATTAATGCATTTCACATGAAACCACATATATTGCCATTCCGGTCCATAACATGTCACACAGTTCTACTGCCCCTTCACACGTGCAGCCAACAATTAGATTAACAACTTTGTCCTTTTTATAGTTTTCCCCACTTTGAATCACAATTTATGAATCTTTTAAAAATTGCTCATTGTTCATTCTTACCAGCAGATGGTCGCTTGGCTCCATCCCTTTGTCTCTCCTTGGAGTCCAGTGCATCCCCCTCCTTGGGGAAGTTACATCCAGGAGCCATTTAAGACCACCTTCACACCTCTGTTTCCTGGGCTGAAGGGCCTGTCATTGTTCCTTCTCTTTCTATAGACAAAAGTCTGGGATAACCCGCAATTAGAACCTCCCAGTGAGTTTCTGCTGAGATGAAGGCTCTCCCCCTGGGATAAACCTGCTTTTCCAGTTCTTGCAGCTCAGCCAGGCTAATTAACTTCTTAAATTCAGCAGTTGCATCAAACATAAATACATCACTTTCTTGGCTTTACATCTGGGGGATCAAAACACAACTGAAATCTGTATTCCTTTTAGCAAAAATCATTTTTATGTTTGCTAATCCAGCAGACTTTTTAGTTTTGGATCACTTTAAAGTTTCATCAGTAACTCAACTGACAGCTGTCATTCAGGTAGCCCAGGGTACTGCACCCAGATTTTGACAGAGGCTGTCAATTTACAGACAATCCTGTTTGTCTGATGAATGTTTTGCTCTTCACATTAGGACTTTGTATGTTCACAATGCTTCCTTAGATTACATGAATTTTAGCGCTAAGCAAGATTTTGAATGTTGAGAAGTGTTGTGTTATAGGCATTTTGGAGTTTTTAGCAACAAAGCAAATGTCATTTGCAGGCACATTTTGGGGTTTCACTTGCAAAATGCTGCTTTTCTCTCTGCTCTCTGTTTGCTGGTCATGGAGCCCACTGGCACATTTTCTGTAGAGTGTGCTCTATTCCACCCCACATGCACCATGGGTGGCAGGTTGTGCATCCATTCTTTTGTGTGTTGCAGGATGCTTTTTTGTAGGTTTTTGGCATGCACAAGGGTTTTGCTGCCATTGTTACTGTTTCTTTCACCATAACTGGCAGGGTGATGCCGCATAGCATAGCGGAGTGGGTCAATACATCCCACAGTGTGAGCACACCACTATCTTAACTTCAGGCTCTAATGAATAGCCTTTTTTTTTAAACTTTGAGTCACATGTGAAGAGACCCCAAATTTGTCAATTTTAGCCTTCTATTTACTGCTGTTTGATTTAATTATGCAGGGTGCGGTTGCTCCTCTTGGCCTCTAGAGACCTTCTCACTTTATCCTGTATGAACTTTGTATACTTTTAATTGACCAACAGTTTGGCTTTCACAGATGTTTTCTTCTTTTTTTATCTATGAAGAATGTCCCAAATTTAGAGCGTATCCATGTACTACCTTTGTGCTCCGTGTTTATCACTTGAAATAACATCCTTAACTCTGGGCCAACCTTGACTCTTCGTCAGGTCTGCACACAAAGCTGTTTTTCCAAATCTCCTGATTCTACAGCCTCAGCTTGTCTCTGAGGTAGCTTGATTAAGTTCAACATGAGCCATAGTTCATTTTCCCCCTATGGCCGTCCTTGCCACATTATATATACATCCATAGCAAGCTTCTATATGTTTTCTTTCTTACTGGTGTTAATGCGTATTTACAGGTATTGTTCAGTAAATTACTTCATCTTCTTTAGATCCATAATTAATTTAGCTTTCGGTACATGTTACAACTAAGCATTTTCATATAATTTCAGCAAAGGTTCATTTGTCTTCTTTATGATATCACTTTGCCCTCACCAGATTCATTGATGCATGTACATGTTACAACTAAGCATTTTCATATAATTTCAGCAAAGGTTCATTTGTCTTTCTTACTGGTGTTAATGCGTATTTACAGGTATTGTTCAGTAAGTTACTTCATCTTCTTTAGATCCATAATTAATTTAGCTTTAGGTACATGTTACAACTAAGCATTTTCACATAATTTCAGCAAAGGTTCATTTGTCTTCTTTATGATATCACTTTGCCCTCACCAGATTCTTTGATGCATTCTGACATCTTGACAGGTGACATGCTTCCATGTAGCATTCAGCAAAGGTTCATTTGTCTTCTTTATGATATCACTTTGCCCTCACCATATTCATTGATGCATTCTGACATCTTGACAGGTGACATGCTTCCATGTAGCATTCTTCCATGTGACATCCTTCAACACTTTCAATGAGAGGTACATGTTACAACTAAGCATTTTCATATAATTTCAGCAAAGGTTCATTTGTCTTCTTTATGATATCACTTTGCCCTCACCAGATTCATTGATGCATTCTGATATCTTGACAGGTGACATGCTTCCATGTAGCATTCAGCAAAGGTTCATTTGTCTTCTTTATGATATCACTTTGCCCTCACCATATTCATTGATGCATTCTGACATCTTGACAGGTGACATGCTTCCATGTAGCATTCTTCCATGTGACATCCTTCAACACTTTCAATGAGAGGGTACATTCTGTATGCTTGTCTGAGTGCATAATGTCACTCATACACTCGATGCCATACAGGAACAAGTCAGGGGGCCTCATTTATTGCTCTTTTATAACTGATTCAGTATGACCGCAGTGAAGGGGTGGAAACTGGAAAGATAGCATTCACCTGATTGTCTACAAAATCCAAACTAGCATAGAGGTGTTGAAATAGAGATCTGTCAGTCTTCATGCTGTACAAATACCCAGCACCCATGATATGTGGAATACACGGCTCAGGAAGGGCCTACTTCCACTCGTTGCCAGCTGAGCAAAAGTTACTGTTCACGTCTAATTGCCTTCTCCACATGAGGCAGAAGAGCTTCTGCCTCATGGGACGGACGAGAGGTCTACAGACCAGGCAGAACACTCAGGTGTTTCTTCCCAGTACCTCTTGAAGGTACCAACAAGTCATTAATCAAGAATGGCAAAGTGGTTGGAAGATCCTTCTTCCATCAAGAAACAGTACATTTGAATCTATTACTGCTGCATTTGCCCTACGTAACCAGTCTGCTAGCCTTCCATAAGGGCCTTAAGACCTGGGACCTCATTAGGACCCTGGCGCTAAGTGTTAACAGCGTCGTAAAAGGCTGCAGCGCCGTTAAACACTTAGCGCCTTACTACGAGGTCCTTTTGCGGGAACCGACCTGAACGGCTGGTCTAGACCAGCCGTTAAAGTAGGGACCCGCAAAGGGACCTTGGTGCTAAGTACGGTACTGCAATTTGCGGGACCGTACTTAGTGCCTTCCCCAGTCCCATTGAGCCCTATGGGTCAAAAATAGGAATGGGGAAAGGCCAATGTTCAATGGGGAATTACCGCCCCGCCAACCTTGGAATGGGGTGGTAATTCCCCATTGAACATTGGCGGACTCCTTACGATACCGGCACCAACCATGGTGCTAAAAGCGCCATGGTTTAGCGCCAGAATCGTAATGAGGGCCTTAGTGTTTGGTAAATAACTGGCCACTACATGCCTAACTCAGCCTTGATAGCACCATGATCACTTTGAGAGATGTTCATGCTCCACAAACCCCTCAATTTATATCAAATCATAGGAGTGAGTAGACAGAGACCATATAGCGTATGGTGTGAGCGTGCAAGATGGCATCCAGCACATTTAGCATCTGGATGGGATGATTCATTGGGGAACCTAAGAGATGTGGCACCTGAGGGAAGATAAGGTTTTAGTATATAGATGGCTGGTTGTACTATGGGTTCATCTCGGGACGATAACTCAGGGGCAACGTGCTCGCCTTGGAAGCAAGACGACACAGAGCAACACAGGTTTGATCCACGGGTCAGCGCTTAGAAACCTCTGGGTATTAAGAGCATCATAAATAACATATCGTATCATATCATGGGTGCTCCAGTGAGTCAGTGTAACCAGCCACTGTGGTTCACTGCAAAATACAAGTGCGACATCTCTATCTGTGTAACTATTTAGTCTGTTTTCTGGACCCTGTTATAGAAAGGAGTGTCAGGATTCACCTGTGACACACTGGAATCCATGATCAAATGATCTTTCTGTTTGAAATATGAACAATGATGTAATGTCCCAAGCAAAAGCCATGAAGGTTAAGTGGAAAGGCAGCCTGGTGTTTTCTGGAAAGTGGGTGGAGTGACCTGCCCTTGTGAGTGTCCCAAAGTGTGAGAGATAATTAGAATCTGAGCCAACAGAGCATGGAGACCAGTTTCCTCTAATGTCCTGTCAGGAAGATTCTTGCAAAAGATAGAAAGAAAGGTAAGGTAAGAGATCAATGCCTCATCACTGCCTGGGGCCTCCTCCATTTGGAGTGATCAAATCCTGCTCTATGCTACACCCTATGTGTTAATCAATCAGATAGTGGAAGACATGGTTGTAAACCTCTTGTAGATCCACCCAGAGGAGTCAGGAGACACTAACCAAACAAACACCCTAATCACAAGACAATGGCCATGCTATGCATCTAACCATTCATAAGAACCACTGGCCATCTGACTACAGATCTCCCCGAGGGATCTGAAATAGGCTGTGGCCATCTCTTTACACCTTTACAGACTGCATGTTATAGTTCCCCCACAGAGAACTAAATGAGGTTGTGTCCATTTGTTTCCCCGCATGGTCTCTCTTTCCCAACTCCATTTGAGTCTCCCAAATGTGCCTGAGTCTGTCTTTATGACTGGACCAATCAGTGGCTCTATTCCCTCCAATCAAGACATATGTGCAATACACATTATTGAAATGACACCTTAGAAACATATTGATCCTCATTCCGAGTGTGGCGGTCTGGAAACAAGGCTGCCAGTAAGCCTACCAGCACCCTTGTTTCCAGACCGCCACACTACGAGTCTGCCTCTGGGGGCAATTGCGCCCGGCAGGGTCAGACTTGCCAGGCCCAATGGCCCCTGCAGGCAGACTTTTCACAGAATCACCAGCACCGCTAGCAATGGTGCTGGTGCATCCGTATCCTCAATCCCAAGGAGTCCTATGAGATTCCACCGGAATGGGGAGTTACTGAATCTGCTGCCTGACTTCCAGCACTGCCAGAACTTGTAATGTTCCGGTGGCACTGGGAAGTCAGGCGGCACATTCTGTGTTTCACCTCGGAATGAGGCCCGTAGTCGCAGTATACTCATATTGTGCCTAAAATGTTCAATTAACCGCAGTAGTTCTCATTCTGATGTGCAGCATTTCTAAAAGTCCATATTGCTTTATGCACTGTGCCGTCTTTGAGGGCATGCAGAGACACATTTCGCTGTTTTCTCTGTTAATGTGTGGTTGTTTGGGTGGAATTGTTTATTCTCACATAATGTGGGAGAATAAGTGTTCCAAATGTCTTTGCAAACAGTATAGTGCAGGAGGAAATGTTTCTCAGTCTCTACTTCTCCTGTGTTAGACTGTTGAGAGATTCTGCCTTCTTTTGTATGTGTCATATTGATGATTTTCTATGTGCAATCTGTTGTCACTCAATCTATATTGAGGGGTGTTTGACTGTGCTCTAGGATGTTATGTTTATGAAATCAAAGTTTAAAGTTTTGCCACAGTAATGTATAGAAGTATTGCTTCTCGTGATGTCCTACTTTGACTTTACAATACATTGCATATTTCTTCCTTAGGGACTCTTCTAAAACCCTATCCGCTTTCGCCCCATATTTTTGGTTTTCTCTGCTAGGAATCTGTGGGACACTGCTGCAGGAAGATTCAGATTTGTAAGTCTATTACAATGCTTGTTAGCACAGGGAGTTGAGTTACTACTCTTAATATGGCAACATGATTTAAAAAAAGACATTTTTGACTTTTTAGCATCATGCAGAATCTCCCTTGTTTTGCTCTGCCCACATCATCTGAAAAACTATTGTCGCATTAGAGGGGAGAATTAGGGATTTCATTGGGGTCAATGGGACTGAAGAGGTCAATGAAACACATAGTGGAATGCCTTCTGCATTGTCAGAACAAGTTATCTGAACAGTATGAAAGATGTAGAGGAGAAAACATTGACAATAAAGTTAGTAAGCATGAGGTAGATCAAATGTAAACTGGCTTTTACAGGACCCTTCATGCAACCTTGCATGAGCTGTTTGGGGTTAGGGTACATATTGTAATGTTTTAGTTGGATAGGGGAGCAATTTTCCCTTTGAGTATTAGAAGAATCTAGTAAGAGAAGGGATGTGTCTGAGTAGTATTTGGCATCTCATCTGAGAGCATACCAAAAGTATGAATAACCGTTTCGATCTTGCAAAGGAATCTTGAAAGGGCATCTGTTTGAAAAGGAAGAGACAACTAGATGAGTTGCAACATATTGCGACATGTAAAATTCTACCGTACCCTACCGGTATATATAGTTTTAATGTGTATTTTGTATTGAATAACTGACTCTGGTAGGAGATGGTGTGTATGTGTGTTTGTGTGTATGTGTGTGTGGTGTGATGAATTGAGGGTATTTCTCCCTTCTTCCCAAGGTGGAGCCCCCCACGTGAGTCTAGGGAGGTGAGCCCACTCTGCAACAACCTTCTTAGGGGTTGAGGTAAGTGGTTCCTCACTGGGAGACTCCCAAAGACAGCAACGAATCCTGAAGATACGAAGGTCCGAGTGATGTTACCCAAGGCAAGCCAAGGTAAAGGGGAAAACGTGTGACCCGGAGAGCAAAGGGGAATTGTTATGGGACTGTTCATCCTCGTCCCAGTGACATATATGAGAGAATAAGAAAATGGAAGGATGATGACAAGAGAAGCCTGAATACAATAAACCTTGAAAGAATTACTGAATTTAAGAAACATACACCTGAGGAGAAAAGCTGAGTGTTTAATGAGAGCAATACTAATTCAATAGAGACTTTAAGACAGACTAAGAGGGAGAGAGCCAGGCCTGAGGAGAAGAGGATATGAAGAGAGAGAATTACAGAGACTGGATATCATTCCCCTCAGAATTTGTGGAAAGCAGCAAGCCAAAGGAGTGTAACAAAGTCTTGAATGAACTATATGAACTGATTAAGGGTGTCACAAGAGACTACTTTAACATAACATATTAAAGAGAACTAAGAAGATGAATCCTGCAAGAAGCAAACTGGGAAGAGAGTCATTCTCCTAGCTTTATTTATGTATGTATTTATTTATTTATTTTCACATTTGTAGCTAGCACACTTAGCTCTCAGGCATCAAGGTACCCAAACTAGTACAGTAGGACAGTGAATAGTCAAGACAGAGCATTAGATGAAAAGTCATGTTTGTATTTTTTTTCTGAATGTCCAGTGGGATGGTTCTTTTCTGAGTTGTTTAATAGTGGAAGGGTCAGTTAGGCTTAGCTTGGACTACGGACACTTTTCTTGTGGACATTCACAGATGAATGACAAGCACCTTAGTTAATGTAATAGGTATGCAGCACGCCATAGCGATAGGAACAACTAGGTTTTATATTTATTCTTTAATTAAAACATCATCGAAATGTCCTTAAAGAGTCATTGTCCTCGTTCTGATCTGCCACAGTGTGAAAAACTGTGTATTACTGAGTGTGTGTCTTTGAGTTTGCTTGTGAAGGTCTTGATAGGCGGCTGCTGGATGCGAATATGGTCAATTTCCATCTTGCAAGTGTGTGAAATAAAAGTAAGAGGTGATTCTCTGTATGCTCATATGAGATGTAACTATGATGTCAGAGGATAGAGCGGATCATTTGCTTACTGGATGAATCATTTCGATTTCAGTGACCTGGGAGCACATTCCTACTGGAAGAGAAACATTGTACACAGGCAAGTCATATGGGTACACTGGTTTTGTTTCTCGGCACTTGATCACTATAATAATGTGTTTTTTTAAACAGCGCTTTACATAGGATATATTATCATACATTGCTATTTTACCCAATTGAAATTGGTACTCATTTATTGACCATTGGAAGGATGAAATGCTGTGTTGGCCGCCAGGATTCTAACCTGCAGGATGCAAATGAAACACAGATCACAGCAACAAGTGTTTAACCCACTGAACCATCTTATATATGCCAAAGCACTAATAGGGTTATTCAACATGTACCTAATTAGTAATGCTGTATTTGCTATAACCCCTACAGGTGGATTGCGCTTGTAAAAGTGGTGTGAGAAACGTAATGTTATCATAAATATGGAATACACATTTGGCAAAAACACTTTAGCCATGCATATGGCTAATGTTAGATTGGCTTGAGATGAGTCCCATGGATGAAGAACAGAAGACCCAAAGAAAAATGCAATTCTCTTTGCATTGAATACATTATAAAGTGCTATGGCAAGATTACGTGACATTAGGAGGTATATATAATTGATATATGTTTGAATAGAATAAACACATATAGTAATGATGCATATTATTTTCCCAGGACTAGAAACCTGAAGAGGTTCCTTAAATATGACTGCTATATATGGGAATGAAACATGTTGGGTTGGTGTGACAACATTGGTATTATTGATCAGGACCATGAATTGGTATCTGAAAATTAGGGAATAGAAACATAGTACATTAGTAACCTTGTTGTGCACCAATTATATATTTTTGTATGTGCTGTGGAATATTAGAAACCTTTTTAGATTGTGTATGGGGATGGATGAATTGATTAAAAATGTTTGGAGAAAGATATGACTTTGATGCATTTACAATGTGTGCCTGGTGTTCTGCTTGTGTCCCCCCACTCCCCGCTCATGCCCCGTGTTGTGTTTGTGTCCTCCCCCATCCCCCGCTCATGCCCCTTGTTGTGCCTGTGTCCTCCCCCACCCCCCGCTCATGCCGCATTTGTGCTCGTGTCCCCCCCACCCCCCGCTCAGGCCCCTTGTTGTGCTCGTGCCCCCCCGCCCCCCACTCATTGCCCGTGTTGTGTCCTCCCCCACCGCCCGCTCATGCCCCGTGTTGTGCTCATGTCCCCCCCAACCCCCTCATGCCCAGTGTTCTGCTCGTGCCCCCCCAACCCCTGCTCATACCCCTTGTTGTGCTCGTGTCCCCTCCACCCCCCGCTCATGCCCCGTGTTGTGCCCGTGTCCTCCCACACCCCCTGCTCTTGCCCCATGTTGTGCTTGTGTCCCCCTCACTCCCTGCTCATGCCCCTTGTTGTGCCCGTGTCCCCCCCACCCCCACTTTCAATCATGATGAAATGTGTTAATGCATTTGTTATTTGATATAGTAGTGTTGCATTAACAATGTAAAATTAATCACCATGAGTTTTAACCTGTTTGCACTAGCACATATAGAAAGAAGAAGCAGTTGCTCAGTATAGACTGGTGTATTGTGGGAGTAGCACTTTAAATTATGTATTGATACTGTGTTTTGTCAAAATCTTTATAGGAAATAAGGGTTAATTAATTAGCATTCAATAAAAAATACATTGGTTTTACATGCCAAATGACGATATAGAGTGTCATGAATGGGTTTCGTTGTCATACATACAGTTACGGTAGGGTTGGCCCATTCATTTGTGTTTCCCTACAGTCTCTCAATGCAATGTTTGACCCCAGAAGGTGTGTGCCAGCTTCTCCTATGTTTGGGCCTGATAAAGGACTAACCTTTGCCCTTGAGATCCTTGGGTGGGATACACAGCACCTGGAAGCCAGAACAGCCATGATCCCTGTTTTCAACATCGACACACTGGGAGCCATGATGCAAGCGTGTTCAACAACGAGTGAACTATCAGGACTATTTGGCACTGCCTTTTGAATTCATTTTTCTTCAAACCACTATTTGCCTTTGTGACTCGCTTCACCAGCTGAAGCGTGTCATTGCCTCCGCTCAAAACAACAAAATACTGCTGCCTTGCATTGCTCAAGCCCCAGTCCGAAGCACCAGACTCTTCATCACCAATCCTTTAAGTCAATTGACCAGACCTGGGTATCTCCTGAACCATGACCTCTGAGCACCACCATAGAATACTCACCTGCACATCCTGGTACCAGCACGACACCGTCAATGCTTTACCGCAGAACATAACCTCTGCACTGCTCGAGACTGCAGCTACCTTTCATTCGACCCCAACCCAACGCCAACTGTCAAGATCCAATGAACACTGCCAAAAAGCATGATTCGACGTCTGACACTGTGGTCCTTCTTTGGGCCCTAGAGACTGGATAGGTAATCTGTATCCCTTTTATAATCTCAAGAACATATCCTTTGGAGGTTGTATTCTTGTGTTGTCTTTTCTCACCCTGTATCATAACCCAGAGTACTGCATCTTTTCTGTCTTTGCATATTTTGTTTTCTTTCTAGTTAGTTATTATTGTACACAGTGTGTTTGATCAAAGTATATAAGAACATGGTGGATATTCCTTTATTGTGGCTGTTATAATTCGCTGTTTGGGTTTCTACTGAACCACATCCACACCCCTCTTGAGAGTATAGCCTTCCCTCACCCCAAGTCATCACAAAATTAGACAGCGGTATATCTCTTAACAGTGCCTGTTTTACCTTTATGATTGTGTTGGCTCTTGGTTTGTAGTAGTGTGAGTACTGGGTGGGCTGGTTGTGTATGCTGTGCATTGTATTGGCTGCTGCAATGTCAGTGTGAGCGGGTACAATGTGTGGAGCGCTCAAGCATGAAGGACTTCTCTTGCTCCCATGTTTGTGCATGTGCTTCATTTGAGAGCCCATGTGGTTTCTGTCTGATCTTGAGTGTAGACACGTTGTTGCACTGCTACTGTCCAATCATTTCCACTGGCACCTGCCACATATAGTACATGTTAGTCCTTTGAGTACCTTTGCACATCAATTATATAACATACTAAATGCTCATAATGCTGTATTGTCAAAATGGTAAGTGAATTAGATGGTCATTTTCTTTTCCCAGAGATGCTGCTTTCCCAATTGTGATGTGAGTGTTATTTTCACAGGACAAGGGTGCTACAATATGTGTCTGTTGACGCTGGAGGGAATGGCATGCTTTGAGGCTACATCGTTTTTCATAGGTACAACGGTTTATTACGAGGGATGTAAAAAAAGTCATAAACAGCCTCATAGGGATATTGGGCCTCATTACGACCCGGGCGGTAAGGGATTACTGGTACCGGTAAGGGCACCAATGGCGGTAATCCCTTACCACCCTATTCTGAGGTCTCTTTGCGGGTCCTCCCTTAATGCCTGGTTTTACCAGGCGTTAAGGACAGGACCCGCAAAGGGACTATGGAGCTAATAACGGTACCGCAATTAGCGGTACCGTTATTAGCGCATTTCCCAATCCCATTGAGCCCTATGGGGGCTCAAATGGGAATGGGGAAGGGCCCTGGTGAATGGGGAATTACCACCCCACCAACCTTGGCATGGGGCGGTAATAGCTCCATTCACCAGGGCGGAGTCGGAATGGGTTTGGAGGAAGCCATGGCGCTAATAGCACCATGGTAGACCTCCAAAGTCGTAATGACCCCCATTGTCTTAAATATTCTACCGAGGATATTCTCTGGAACGGTTCCTACTACAGTTTACATTTTGAACACTTTTAAAGTAATATAACATGTTCCACTGCACAGACAGAAGTCACATTATTTCTATTCAGCAGCATAAACATGAAAACATGGAATGTTTATCTGAGAAAGTAAAAAGTCTCATTTCTCTGGAAAAAGTAATGCCAAATTGAAAGTTACGGTATTAGCCCCCGCAGAGCTGTCATGGTACTGAGAAGAACAGATGAGAGTTCAGGGCTGCTCTGGCCTCTTGAAATGCACTTAAATCCATTGGGCCTCATTACGACCCTGGCGGTAAGGGGTTAGCGCCAGCGTTAGCTGCGCCGACCCCTTACCGCCAATCACGAGTTCCCTTTCCGCCATGGCGGATTTTACACCTGCTTCTAGCGGGTGTAAAAAACCATGGCGGTAAGGGAACTTGATGTTAATTACGCCACCGTAATTTACGGTGGCGTAATTAACGCCTTCCCCACTCCCATTATGCCCTATGGGGCAAAAATGGGAATGGGGAAGGGTAAATGGGGATTGGGGACTTACCGCCCCGCCGACCTCGGAATGGGGCGGTAAGTCCGCCAACCACCATGGCGTAAACGTAGTTTACGCCATGGTGGTAAAGTCACGGCCCAGGCGGTAACTTACCGCCTGGGTCGTAATGAGGCCCATTGTGTGCTGCTAGGCCTGCACTCCTGTCATCCTGACTGTTATTATCACATTACATTTAGATGGGAGCTAATAGCTGGGAACACTGTGCATGAAGTCTCATTTATGCCTCTGTGCATTGCAGAAACACATTGCGAATACAGCATGTTTTACTTTAGGATAAGATTATGGGCCTCATTAGGACCCAGGCGGTAAGGGGTTTACGGCGGCGTAAACAGCGCCGACCCTTACCGCCTGATTCCGAGGCCCCTTAGCGCCATGGAGGATTTAACACCTGCTTTTAGCAGGTGTTAAAATCCATGACGCTAAGGGACCTTGTTGTTAATTTACGGTGGTGTAATTAACGCCTTCCCCACTCCCATTATGCCCTATGGGGCAAAAATGGGAATGGGGAAGGGTAAATGGGGATTGGGGACTTACCGCCCCGCCAACCTCGGAATGGGGCGGTAAGTCCGCCAACCACCAGGGCGTAAACGCAGTTTACGCCATGGTGGTAAAGGTACGACCCAGGCGGTAACTTACCGCCTGGGTCGTAATGAGGCCCTATGTGCCTGCATTGTAATCACTATGATTCATTATAGTTAACAAGTCCTTCTTGAAGAGGCCTGCCACAGGAGAAACAGCTTCAGATCGCTCTGTATTTCTTCTTCTTGCTGATTGATTCATCAGCAGTGATTATTGGATGCCGAGGCTTGAGCCTCATTACTCCATCTTCTCCGGTTGAGTATGTAGTTGTGGGTTGGATTTCTTCATGGTCTGTGTGGACTTGTCACAGTAAGGCTGGTTTCACAGAGTCTTCACTGTGATGGGCCCCGGGGAGCAGTGAAAATGGTTTGCAGTGGTGGCAGTGAGTCTTCTGATCAGAGGGTTCGGGTTCTTATCCAATCCTTGGCAGATGTTCTTACTCAGCTTCACTAGATGTTCATCCAACATTTCGATGTCCAGTTCTCTGTGAAGGTCAGCTATCCTTGTGAAGAGTGGAGCTCCAGACGCTATCCACAGGGCCTTTTTCTGTAGTATCTGAAGACTCTTCCGGTGTCACTCAAGGCAGGTCATCCATGTTGGGGAGGCAAACTTCAGGGTAGGACTGATTATTGCCTTGAAGACATTGATCTTCGTCTGGAGGGGCATGGACTTGGTCATTAGGAGTATTTACAGCGCTGCCATCTGTCCTGCTGCCTTCTGCTGAGTATTCTCAATATGGCTTCTCCATTTGAGTTTGCTGTCCAGGGTCACACCGAGGTAGCAGCTGCATCTCTCCCACTTGATTGTCTCCCTGTTGAGGGTGATGACCGGGTTCTCCTTGATCTTCAGTCTCAGATCGGACAAGTTGAAATGTTTAAGTAAGGCGATGTATATTTCTTCTCCACAGGGAAGCAACACCGTGAGAGAACATTGTTGCAACTCCTTCTCTTTGCAAGAATACAATCGGAAACAGCCCAATTATTCACCCAATAGATCCAATGTTGGCATTTCCTGAAATCAACAAAATATTATGGGATGATGTAGTGATAAGATCTGTGGAAACATCCCCCCCCCATAATTTGTAGGCCATATTTACACTGTAGGAACAAATGGCTCATTTCCACTGTTCATAGAAAAAAAGAAAAATGTGTTGTACCATTTTGGGATTGCAGTCCATTCCACACTCCTCTGCCAGAGGTGAAGTCAAGTATTTCCAAAGCAGATGAAATCTTGATCCCCTTATCCCCAGAGAATATTGGAGGTGGCTGCTCTTTAGAACAAGGCCCACAACTTTGCCAGGAGCACTGGAACCAAACTCTTCACTGAAGGAACAGTGAACAGTGAAAATCGGCCATTTGTCCCTACAGTGGAAATATGTCCCAAGGACTCCTGCAGGTGAAGCCAATCTCTGTGGAGTAGGGGTGAAGAACACCACTGGCTCACCTTGGCCTAGAGCCCCTTCATTTGGACTCATAGCATGCTGAGAAGACCAAAACAACTTGACTTTTTTTTGCCTCTTTGAACTGTCCTTGAAACAATTTGACTGTGTTCTGAACCTTCAAACCACTAAGAAGATGCAGAGCTACCTTTGGCACTCTCATTGAACATTCAACTACTGCTTGCATTGCTTATTTGGCTCGAATGAGGCTTACTACTACCGTGGAAGACTTAGCACTGTTACATGTTGAACAATGCATCAATCCACTATGACCTTTACATCGACCTGGCCCGAACCTCAACCTGAAACAGCTGGATGTATTGTGTCAGTCGCCAACTCGAACTACTGGTACCCATTGTCTCGAACAAATGTGGCTGTCACACCAAACCGACTGTACTCTTTGAACTACAGTGTTCTGCTGCCACATCAAACCACACAGAGCTTCGATTTGAACCCAAATTGCCACTGAATTGCTACCTGGATCAAAGTGACTTGCAGCACTCCAACCCAGTTCGACTTGCAAGAACAACTCTAAGAAGCCAATTTCGATGCTGTGGAACCAACTCACTAACAGATTAATGTACTGTTGAGAGGCAAAGACACCCTGGTCAACATGTGGTACCGTGATGGTACCGTGGTGACTGATAAGCAACACTTTTGAGCTTTTTCTAAAGATATAGCATAGCCATTCGTATCTAACCTTGTCATAATTTCTTTCTATTCATTCCTGTTCCAGTACTATCACATATATGTTTTGCATTTTCTGAACTTTGATTGGACATTCCTTTATTTTGGAGTCTATGTACTATTTCTGTTTTCATTGCTACTGCTATCACATTCACACCCTTCTTAAGAGTATAGCCCGTCCAAGGCCCATGTTACCACAAATGATAATGGCGGTGCATATCTTGACTGTCCCTGCGTTACCTTTATCACTGGGTGACTGTTGGTGTGTAGTGACGTGCGGCTGAGTAAGCAGTTTAGCCACTATTCACCTCTCTACTCATGCACGCATTCCTAGGGATTACATCGGAAATAAAGGTAACATCAGTGAAATGGCTGCCAGATACATGTTTTAGAATGACATGGCAATCTCCAGAGCATAATTGCAAAGAACATCTCCATTCTATAGTGAGTCAATAAGCTCCAAGTTGCCCTTAGTTTTGTTTTTCTTCCAGCTCCACTGTTTACATTAACATTTATGCTCTAAAGTAGAAAGTGACTTGTGTTAGCATGTGTTGCCTGGGAGATAAGACATTGTGATGACAGGAATGGAGACACATTCCATCCCAGTAATCAAATGTTTTAGTGTCTCGGCTCTTTGGCACACGTAACGGTGTGTTTGATTGCCAAATGTCACACTCCATACTCTTTGTTGGTGGCACCTCAGATGATGGAGAAACTTGAAAGCATGGCAAATATTGCATTCCTGCAACATCTTCCTTACTGAAATGCATACACAGACACATAAAGACAGAGAACATGTAAGGACTCACTTGCTAGATCAAGCGCTGAAGATGCCTCCCACACCTGCCACCAGAATAATAAAGATGACAGGTTATCAGCTGAGGATTGCAGCAGCATCCCTCATCTCCTGTTGTCATGTATTAATTAACTGGTTCTACATTAATTAATCATCTGCCTAGAACCTCAACACTACGTGGGGCTGGGGGACTGGAAGATGCATCACACTTGGATGGGAGTTGGGGCCAGGAAACGTACCACACTTGGATAGGATGGGAAGTGTGTTAAACTAGGATGGACGGTTATGAATGGGAAATACATTGCACCTAAATGAACTGAAGGGTGAGAAATGTGTTGTACTTAGACCGATTGCATGGGGGCAGAAACTGTGCTCCACTTGGATGGAATGTTGGGGACAGGGAACGTGTCTCACGTGAATGGACAGCGGGGGTTAGGAAAGGTATTACCCTTGTATGAACTGTTGAGGATGGGAGTTGTATCACATATGGAGGGACTATTCTGTGTAAGAAATGGTTTGCCATTAACCAACAATAATACCTTTCTGCATATGCACCCTCAAACTCTGAACTAAACACAACCACTGATTTACAGTACCACAAACCATGCACTTCGCAACTCCCGACACATAAACAAGCCATACACAATTACTCCTCAACACCACTTGACAGCTATCACCCTGCAGCAAATATTAGTAGATGCTTTGCACTAGAAATGCGCACAACCCTCAAAGCCATTTTGTGTTAGGCCCAGAAAGGACAGGCTGTGGGCTCACGCTGCTCACATTCCTGGTTCACAAAGCCCAATTTCTGCAAACATGCTAGCTCTGCTTGAGCCCTGTTCCCACAGAAGTCCATTTCCCTCTCGTCCCTTCAGTGGTGCAAATATTTAGTATCGCCTCAAGGAATGTGGCCTGAGAAGAGTGTGAGATAGCACCAGGCTCTGTGCTGTGCCCATTCATCTCCACTAACCTGACATCAGTCTTCTAACCCCCACCCAGCAAGGCGGGAGCCAGCCTCAGACCACCAACTCGACCCCCAAACGAGTGCATTCTTGATAAGCACAAAACCCCATGGTCCTAACCTGCATAAAGTGTCCATTCAAAGATCAAAAGCCTACTCGTCGGAGGCCACCAGGGGGCGCAGGCAGGATGGTCGCCTGAGCTTCGAGCTCCGTACCCAGCCCCGGGAGAACTCCGGTGCCAATCCGTCACCCCTGAGCCGAGTTCTACGGGCCTGAAAGTTCCCGCGGCTCCTCCCCGCGGCTCGGCGCGGCGCACTGGAGGAGGCCGCAGCTGCCGCGCATACGCAGCCTCGGTTGGAGTGGGGAAGCCACGGGCGAGGAGGAGGCGCGCCGCACGGAGGAAGAACCCGAGGCCGTACACCCGCAGCTCATCGGGTTTTCCCTGCCCGGGCCCTAGATACTGGGCACGGTTCTGGCAGAGCGCTACTGACGCCGCCCAACGAAGGAGAGGCCTGAATCAGAGAGGGCCAACGGCCTACGGCCCACGGAACGGCAACGCCGCCGGGGGGCCGACGCGGGCCGTGTCCCAGAGTGATCCCGGGACCCCGGAGCCAAGTGAAAAGAGAGGGCCACCGGCCCACAGGGCAGCAACATCGCCAGGGGGCCGATGCGGGAGCGCGCCCCCCGACCTCCCCACTTCCGAACCCACCGGGCGGCAACCGAGGGTGATCCCGGAGCCGAGTAAAAAAGAGCAGTGTCGGGGCCCTGGAAATGGGATGCCCCCTCTCCACATTGAGGGGACCTACAGGCCACCAGGAGGCCACTGTCCCACAGCGACCCGTGGGGTCCGAGAACCTGGGGGCTGACGCAGGAGCACGCCCCCCCAAGACGCACCCCTCCCCCATGGTCACTAGAGGGGGGCATCCAGGGGCACTTGTGATCCAGAACCCCCTAGCCGCAAAACCAACACCACAGGGGGAACTGACAGGTCCGGACAGGCCAGACACGCACTGGGACGACCATGGAAAACACACTACCCCCCGCCTCGCCAATAGCAGGTGGCCAAAACAAGCCTCCCATGAGTTGGAAAGAAAACCTGTCGAAATACCAATTTGTGGCCAGCGAGAACGTCATGGCGACCGGGGGCCCCTCCACCCCACAACCAGACCTGGGTGCTATCCAGAATAATATTCAGACGATTCTGGAGGAGATCCGCGGGATAAGGACGGACATGGGAGCCAAATTGGCGGACCTCACGTCTAAAGTCACCACCTTGGAAGATCGAATGGAGGGAGCCGAAAACAATCAGCTCTCCACTACTCTCCTTGAGACCCAAATGGAGATCAGATTCCAGGATATGGAAAGACGCAAAGAGGAACTCCGGCTCAAGGTGGACGATATGGAGAACAGGGAGAGAAGGAATAACCTGCGTATTTTTGGTTTAGTGGAGGCCGAGGGAGAAACCATACAAGGCCTTGAGGGCAAAGTACATGACATCGTAAGGATTGTCTTGGGGGCGGACGCTGAAGGTGCAATTCAGTTTGACAGGGTCCATCGGGCAGGAGGAGGGGGCAAAGGCCCGCATTCGGTCCTGGCCCGGCTACACTATTACAAGGACAAAGCTAAAATTCTGGAGAAAGCGAGGAACCTTGGCAATATTTAATACGGTGACTCCAGGGTGTCCATCTTTCAGGACCTGTCGGCTCTCACCCTGTCAATGAGAAGGAAATGTGGAAACCTCACAAGATGGCTTCAGGGAAAGGGGGTCCGATACCACTGGGGACACCCCTTCTGTTTGGAATTTGAATGGCTGGGGGAGAAACATCGCCTGGTATCTGAGGAAGACATTCAAAGGGCCTCGGACGACCTGGTCGGCGACCAGGCAGGCCACTCAAGCGGCCAAAATGGAAGAGCCCGGGACCCCCCGAGGGGCCCCGACAGACTGGGACAGCTTAGCGGCAAATCTAAAGTCAAGGGGGCCCGGAAATTTCGGAAAACCAGGCACCCGTCAACGACCTCCGAGGATCACCCGAAGCCATAACAGCACCGCCCTTCCGGGGGTCGAGGAAATCCTATGATGAGCATCGGTCCCAGGATCTGGCAGTAAGGGGTCCTGGGGCCCGGGGGGGCCATGCCTGGGCGCCACGTTGGCGCGACATGCGGCCCGCTGGTTTGGAGGGCGGGCAGAACTTTATTAAATGTTAGCTGTTTTGTTGTGGTGACCCAAGTAGAAAGTTTGAGTTTGGAGTTTACAGGCTGAAGCGGGGGTTCACGGTTCCAGAATTCAACCTCGGTCATTTGCACCGAGGATTTGGTGGGGTAGACCTATATTGATTCCAAGACTTGAGATTCCCTAATACAAAAAAATCCCGGGGCTGGGGTTAGAGTCCTTGGTGGTTCGTTGACCAACCCCGACACTTGTTGGGGGACGTGGACGAACGCCCTACATTACAAGGGAAAGGGGGTTGAGGGGAGGGGGCAGAACGGGAGGCTTGGGATTGGGGGGGCGGGGGTGGAATGATTAGCGAAAGAGATGGGGAGGAAGGGGGGGAAACCAGTTCAAATCACAGATACTTGCTTGGCTGCGGGCTCTGAAACGCAGATGTTACGAGGGGTTCAAGGTGCACAACCCAAAAGACGATAATGATTGAAGGAAGGATAGGCACGCTGAACGTCAAGGGTCTTAACTCCCAAAACAAGAGGTCCCTCACAAGCAACATGTTCCGCAAACAACATCTAACAGTCCTCTTTCTACAAGAAACACACTACAAACGGGGAAGGGAATCCAGAATTAAGGGGAAGGACATTGGTTCCAATTACTGGGCCTCACATGCGAACTCCAAGAAGGAGGGGGTAGGTATTCTCCTGGGAAGGGCGTTCCATCTCACGGGGGTAGAAACTAAGAGAGGTTTTGGGGGACGATTCTTAGGCGTCAAGGGGTTCTGCGAGGGACAACGCATCACCCTGGCCACCTTATACGCGCCCAATTCAGGGCAAGTGCAGTTCCTCACTCGGATCTTTAATGTCATGGATGAATGGGCAGAAGGGGCCATGATACTGGGCGGGGATTTCAACCTGGTAGCTGACCCCCGTCTGGACTGGTGGTCTGCCAAGGGAAGGGGGCCCAAGGGGATTACCAAGGATAACCTGGCCCTGCCGGCCCTCTTGAGAGACCATTATTGGGTAGACATCTGGCACAGGGCATATCCGGGTCAGGAAGGTTACACCTTTTTCTCTCCCCCACACTGTACCTACACTAGAATTGACCTCATGCTAATTTCCGAGGAGGGGAACGGGGTGGTTCAACAGCCAAGGGTGGAGGCCATAACGTGGTGGGACCATGAATTGCTTGTGGCTGACTGGTCACTGCCTGTCGCCCCAAGATCCTCCCGTTGGCGGTGCAACGACACGCTTCTTAGGGACCCCGTATTCCGGGATTTTATGAAACAAGAAATGTCGGCCTACTTTGAGACGAATGATAATGGCGAGACCAACATGTCCACAGTATGGGAAGCCGGAAAAGCCACTTTTAGGGGTCTCCTCATAGCAGAGGGCTTGAGGCGTAAACGGGAGAGGGGCCTGATTGAGGACAAACTCTGTGCGGAGTTGGGGGTCTTGCGGGCTAGACTGGGCGTTCCCGGAATAGACAGAGAGGCACTCCTAGAGGAAATGCAGGGCAAAAGACAAGAGCTACACACGGTTCTTATAGGGGAGGTTATTAAGAAAATGCGGTACACCAAGTAAAGATACTATGAACGGGGAGACAGGGTGGGGACTCTTTTGGCACAAAGATCCCGGGGCTGCAGGGTGGAAAGGGGGGTTGCCCAGCTTAGCGATGGGGAAGGCAGGATTCACAGGGGCCGGGAGGAAATAGCGGACTGCTTCGCCGACTATTACAGCAAACTTTATTCCAGGCAAGCAGGCGAATCACTGGAAGATATCTCAGCCTACTTGGTGGAGCACCCCCTCCCCAAGCTATCCGACGAAGACATGGGGGCCCTTGAGGGGGAGATTTCAGAGGAAGAGGTGGAGAGCGCCATTAAGAGACTGAAGGCAGGAAAGGCACCGGGTGGGGACGGCTACACGGCTGATTTCTATAAACAGACCCAATCGATCTTGGTGAAGCCCATAGCCAAACTGTTCAATCAGATTAGGAGACGAGACTCAATTCCACCGACGTTTCTGCAAGCCCTCATCACCGTCATACCCAAGTCCAGTAAAGACCAGACTGAATGTGGGTTCTACAGACCCATCTCACTCCTTAAACTGGATGCCAAGAATTTTACCAGAATCTTGGCCTCCAGACTTGAGATCTGCCTTCCACGCCTGATACACCCTGACCAAGCGGGATTCGTCCTCAACAGGCAGGGCTCTGATAACGTACGGAAGACACTCCATATACTTGCCACAGTGGGGGTCCGGGACGAGGGGGCTCTCCTACTGGCTCTCGATGTGGAGAAAGCCTTCGACAGGGTTAGCTGGGCTTTCATGGGGGAGGTTTTCACATCTCTGGGGATGGGTCCTAGGTGGATGAGGTGGATGGCCGCATTTTACTCATCCCCCTCGGCTAGAGTGGTGGCAAACGGGACAGAATCGAGAGAGTTCCCCCTCCAACGTGGTACAAGGCAGGGATGTCCCCTGTCCCCGCTAATTTATGCACTAGTAATGGAACCATGGGCAATCTCAGTCCGCAATGACGAGGCTATTAGGGGAGTACAGATGGGAGACATGCAATGCAAAATCTGCCTCTTCGCGGACGACGCCCTACTCTATGTCACCAGACCGTCCCAAACAGTCCCCTGGTTATTACAGGGTCTCACGCGCTATGGAGAGTTATCGGGTTATAAAGTCAATCTGGATAAGTCAATGGCGTTTATGGGTGGGAACCTGTCAGATCCGGAGATGGCCTTTGTGAAAGGGCTCCCCTTTAGACGGACTGAAGAGGGATTCCGGTATTTGGGAGTACAGATTACATGTGACCTTGAGGAACTGTACACAGCCAACTTCCCCCCCCTCTGGTCCGCAATCAGAAGAGATGTAGAGAGGTGGGCGGGATCGGGGCTCTCCTGGATGGCGCGCCTTAACCTCATAAAAATGGTCTCCTCCCAAAGTTTTTATTTCTCTTCCAAATGCTCCCGGTGATAATCCCCAAGACCTTCTTTATAGAAACAAAGCGAGTCCTGCTCAACTTCCTCTGGTCGGGCAAAAAGCATAGGATCTCCTACGAAGTGTTGACTAGGGCTAAGGAAGATGGGGGAGTGGGTTATCCTGACCTGGAAACGTACCACAGAGCTTCTCAGTTGAGGGTTTTGGTTGATCACTTCTCCCCAGATACGAAAAAACAATGGGTTGCCATGGATAACAGGCCCCTTGCCCCTGTCACAATAGAGGAATGGCTTTGGGTCCCGAGGAAGAATATCCCCAGAAGCGTCCTGAATCATCCAATCTTGAAGGTGCTGTGGTCCCTGTGGGGAGAGGGAGGTTACTATCGGTGGCTCACGACGTGGCCATCCCCGTTGAGCTGCATTTGGGCCCATCCCTTCCTGGCCAAAATAGCAGAACCAGCGGCGTATCAGTCGTGGTTCGAGGCAGGGCTTAGCAGGACCGGCCATATTTGGGTGAAGTGTTCTTTTCTGCCTTTAAGTGACCTCAAGGAGGCCCTGGGAATTGGTACCCTGTCCCCCTTTCGCTACCTCCAGCTCAAGGGTGTCCTCACCGAGCCATCCTGGGGTGACACCCTCAGGAGGGATCTCACAGAGTTTGAAAAGCTTCTCCTATCTGCGAGGGGCTCTAAGGGGATAATATCTCGCCTTTACAAACTCTTCCTGTTCTCTGTCCCCACGGATCCTCAACCGGCACGTACACGATGGGGTAGGGACCTAGGAGAGGAGATTGATGATGAGAGGTGGGCAGAGATGTGCAGGCGGGCCAACGATCCACGGCCTCCCTCCAGTATCTCCATCAAGCCCTTAAAATACTACACCAATGGCATTACCCCCCACAGAGGATTGCCAGGATAAAACCAGGGTACGACACACACTGCTGGAAATGTAAGACCGAGATGGGGGACTACATCCACATGTGGTGGGGATGCCCAGTGGTCCAAAACTATTGGGAAAAGGTACTTGCCTGGATCAAAGGGGTGGACGGGGTTGAGCGGTCTTCCTGCCCTTGGCTCCTCCTGTTTGGAATCGACATTGGGGATGGTCAGGAGGGCACTCAGGACCATATGCTCCAAATCATTTTGGTGGCAGCCAGATGCTGCCTCACACAAAAATGGAAACGCCCGGAAATGCCGGGGGGAAAAAACGTGGGTGACCAAGGTGCGGGCCATAAATGACATGGAGTTTCTCACACACTTACTCGATGAGTCCAAGTCCAACATCGAGGATATCTGGCTCCCCGTTTTTGACAAATATGGCCGATCAATTTAACGCTCCGCGCCTGAGCCGGGGGTCTTCCCCCAGGGGTACTGGGCCATTGTACACTGACCTGATCATGAACTTCTCCCAGTTGAACCCAGGACTTCGGCGCGCCAAGTGCATTGTGTAAAGATACATCTGTCTCAGGAAAGTCCGTCAAACAAGCAACAAGCAACTAATGAGATCTTGAACTGTAGGGGGGCGGGGGGAGGGATGGGGGAGGAGGGGGTGGGGTGTTACCATTGTTTTTTTTGTTAACTCATGCTTACACATGCTATGTACTGTCGTACTACGTGGATAAAACTTAATAAAAATTGATTTAAAAAAAAAAAGCCTACTCGTCTGTATTTCTTGCTTGCAGCAATACACGTCCCCTGTAACATGAGTTACCGGGAAGAGTAAATCAAAGATCAATCTCGGGGGACCAGGGGGGTGTTGTGTGCAGCTGTGGTATCAATGAAGCCCTGTATGTATGGGTCAGCAATACTGTATTTTATCCTTCACTCTCAATGGCACCCCGTTCCTGTGCTGCCCAGGTGCCTGCCATAATGAGAGAATAGTCTGTTTAAGTTGTTTAGTTTAGTTAAGTTAGAAACATTGGGCCTCATTACGAGGTTGGAGGTTGGAGGTAGCCATGGCAGTTTTACCGGCATGGCTACCCCCAAACGCGGCCCCGGCTCCTGTGAAAATGGATTCCCTGGACCATTTCGACCTCAGCGGCCCCGGTAATTCCCCTTGCATGGTAGCTGGAGCCGGTAGGTCCCTATTCCCATTTGAGCCCTCATAGGACTCAATGGGAATAGGGAGGATGGTAGCAGTGGTACCGTTCATAACGGTACCGTTGCCACCATCTAGTCCTGCTCGGGGTTGCCGGTACGGCAACCTGGTCAGACCAGGTGGCTGCAAGGGCATCCTCGAACAGAACTCGTAATGTGGCGGTACGGTTACAATGGTGCTGCCACAGTCGTAATGAGGCCCAACGGTGTTTTATGCATGCCCAGACCTTCACTGCGAGGATGAGCCCAGCTGACCCACACGCATCAAGATTGACGGGGAAGAACCAGCCAATTACTGCTTAGCCAATATGTGTACTATAGGCATGTGATGATTTTAGTGTTTATAAACTCAAGTTTGCAAATGTAAGACCAGAGCGCTCTCGAGCAGCAGAGTCCTTTGCTGGCATTTGTATTTTGTATCATTAAACCTTGTTATCCTTGCAACGCTATATCTATGCCTATTTCCATAACGGGTTCTATTTACTCTGGAGTGTATGCATATAGGCACATGCCTTCAACGCACTGCTACTTAGTGACCGGTTTCTCTGAACTGAAGTTGCCAACAGCACGTCAAAGCACTCTGCTCTTTTCCCTCTCAATCCCACTAACACAACCTGAAATCCTCCTTCCTTTGCAGACCCGCCAGAGCGGCAAGAGACCACGCAAGTGGCAACAGTGCGTGGTACAAGACCCATTAACATTATCATCTTTGACTGTATATCTTTCTAAAAAAAGGATATGTTTTGGGATACAGTTTTTGCCTGCCTGCCATGCCAAAACAACACCCATTTGTGCCTGCATTGCTGATTTTTGGGACCCAGCTCCACAAACAATATCGGTTTTCTCCCTATCTTCATTTGCGGTTTCCATATCCTGACATGTTTGTTTGTTTTATTCATTTCTAATGCGCACCAGACCCGAGGGTAAACGGGCGCAGCAATAAGGGTATGCAAAGCTTACAATGGTTGCAAAGGATACAAGATACATTTTACATAATGAAATACTATAGACAGGATAGGCAGCAATACAGTCCATTATATACAGGTATTATACAGAAATGTATGATGAGTTATATATAGGATATGCCGTTAAATAATGCTTGCCGGTGGGTTATCATCAGGCAGAGCAGTACAAGGCCATTTATAGTAGACAATCTGTATCTCTAATAGAGGCAAGAGTATGGTGGGGGTTGCTGATTAGTTGATTGATTGCTTCAAGTGATTGATGTAGTTGGTACTAAATTTAAGGTAGGATTTCTCGGCACGTATAGTTTGGGGCAGTAAATTCCATACTTGGGCTGCCTGGATGGGGAAACTAGCACCTCCAGCCTTGGACAATTTAAATCTTGGGATGATAAGGGTATTGGCATAGGTGCTTCTGGAGGGTCTGGATGATTGTCTTTCTATTTACATGTAATTGTTTTGTCATCCAAACACTTTCAGGATCATGTTGTATGACATGTAAACTACATAAAGCAGACTAGTAACATTAGAAGTTATATGCTGTTGGGTAACCTATGTGCAATGTTACATGTTCATAAGGAGGTGTCGAACAATATAGAGTACACTTGGGGATATGTCTGTATCTGTTTAGTTTTCCTCTCTGTTCACTGCCTGCAAATTATGCTTTGTAGGCTGCATTTAGTAATGGCCTTTAGCAGGTGCAAAACTAAAGTGATTCCTTTAGGAATCCGTGTATTTTACACCTGCTTGAAAATGGCATGCATGTGTAAACCAACACACACTAATGAAAGAGGTCAGCATCACACAGACCTAATTGCTGCTCCGTGCCCCTCACTGTTCAAAATCGAAGCACAGGGGGAAATGGAGGGAAACGCATTGCTCCTGTTTTTACAATTTCATTTCCCAGTCCACCCAATTTAAAATAAGGGTGATTATCTTATATGTCTAATCTGGTCTAGTTCTTATTGCTACTCACGTCTGCATTCAGTACCCTCAAATATCTACCTAAGTTTCAATACTGTTTTTAGTGTCAATGGCCCTCATTACGACCCAGGCGGTAAGGGGTTTACGCCGGCGTAAACTTCGCCGACCCTTACCGCCTGAGTACGAGTTCCCGTAGCGCCATGGTGATTTTAACGCCTGCTTTTTGCAGGCGTTAAAATCCATGGCGCTAAGGGACCTTGATGTTAATTACGCCACCGTAATTTACGGTGGCGTAATTAACGCCTTCCCCACTCCCATTATGCCCTATGGGGCAAAAATGGGAATGGGGAAGGGTAAATGGGGATTGGGGACTTACCGCCCCGCCAAGGTCGGAATGGGGCGGTAAGTCTGCCAACCACCATGGCGGAGTTGGCAACTTAGCGCCATGGACCATGGTGCTCATAGCACCATGGTTCTCCGCCAAGGTCGTAATGAGGGCCAATGACATCATATTTTGTTTACGCCGATGATGAAACTTATTCTAAATGAGGCTACATCTGATGTGTGTTTGTCGATGGTATTTGGGGATATTAATTGCAAACCTGAGACCCATACAAGATTAACCAATATTTATTAGAGCATACAGAGAATGGCAGGTCCTTTGATCTCTGACTGACACACAATATTTGTTATCCCTAGTGTGGCCAAGCACTAGTACACATTCTCCTCTGAGCATTTAGTGCCTTGTCCCATGTAACTCATTGTCTGCTTAATAGCCATTAGGTGGGTCTATGTATCTGCTGTATAGTAGGTACATTGCCATCACTATGTTGGATCTTCGTCCATTCCCTATGAGCGTGGGGCGTCTATCAGAAATGCAGGACATTGTGTGACTAAAAGGCTTGCATGTATGATATATGACCTCATTTATCGGGTGTCAGTCACTGCTGCCCCATGCTGCGCGCTGCGAAGGCTTCGCCTCTTCTTGGCTGATGATGCTATTTTTTTGGTATTCTCCACCCCATTAGCTGCATGCTGGGACCCTAATACATATCAACGAGATATTCAGAAAAGACATCACTGAATACTGTGAAGCAGTAATAGGAAAAGGGAAGAAAATCATTTGACATGCTATGCACAAATGTTTCTCCAGATTACCATCACAAAAAGAAACCGTCTTCTCCTAATGTGATAATTATTGAACAGTGTGAACTGTTAAGGTAAGAAATGGAGGGTAGTTATTAGTAGTGTCATGTATTAAACAGTGCCTGCCCACGTACCTATGAAAAATTAGGACAGGTACACTTTTTTTGTTTGTTATTGAAACAGCATAGAATACATGTCATGTTAAGGAAACAAAGGCCTTACACGTCAAATAGGAAACGATGTTTGACAAGCAGGCCTCAGAACAAAGCTGTAAATACATAAGGGCGTTATTTATACCTAACATAATTGTCAAAACAGATTCATGACATTTTCAGTAATAACCACAAATGTCCCCTGCCTCTTCTCAAGAAAAGTAAAAGTAAAAACTGTGGAATGTACCAGACCAGCTAGCAGGGTATGTGCAGGGGATACAACAAAGGCTAACACCTGTGGACAAGGAGGAAGACCACAGGTGAGGATGATAACAAGCTTGACAACCCCAGAGCCTAAAACCCTCCCCCGGGCTGCCTCCTCACACTCCCACTGAAGCTTGTGTGTGGCATCAACAGCGGAACGTCAAGAATCCCGTTCTTTACTGAGGGTCTCTGTCTAGACTCAAAACGCCTCAACATCATCATTTTGGTTATGGAGAGTACCCTGAACAGCCATAGCACCTTGGGCTGCCAACATGTACTTTTAGGATCCAGATGATGTAAGAGCGTCACCAGGGGGAGGCGAGCAATCTCAGTTCCCAAGACGAATCATATTCAATCCAAAACCTCCCCACAATAGTGCCCACTCCAGCATTCAATGAATACGTGTCTCCATGTATCATGGACCTGCAAGTTTCCCCAAAGGAGACCAAAGTGTATAGGGGTCATGGTCATTACGAGTTGGGCGGTAAGGGTTAACGGTCACCAGTAATGTTGCCGGTGCCGGTAAACCCTTACCGTCCTATTCCGAGGTCCCTTAGCGGGTCCCAGCAGGAACGGCTTGTCTGACAAGCCGTTCTCTGTGGATCCCGTTAAGGGACCTTGGAGCTAATCACGGGCCCGCAATTTGCAGGCCCGTTATTAGCGCCTTACCCATTCCCATTGAGCCCTATGGGGGATCAAATGGGAATGGGGAATGGTCAACTGAATGGTCGGAATGTCCCTGTAAGTCCCCATTCAGCCAGACCGGACCCAGACCCTGGTTTGGAGGCAGCCGCTACCTCCAAACTAGTAATGACCCCCTATGTTTCTTAAGAAATTAGGGAGGAACATGCAGCGCCACTTTTCAGATTCTTTGGTAGCATTGTCTGTTGGTCCATTTTCTCTAGAGATGTTGTATTCATAACCCTAAAATACTGACAATCCTTTTGTTTATCAATTTGCTTTCCAATGGCACTCTGAAAGATGTTTATAACTGGCAAGATGTCTTCATTTACATGAGCATTGACAACAAATGTTTCTTAATGTGTTTATGGTCAGTGACACAACCTAGTTGGATTTACCTCACATGCCTGCCATATTAGAAAGCAATGTTTTAGTTTAGAATTGGACCTAAAAAACAACTATACTTGTAAACTGATCCGAGCATGCGGGCCATTCCCAACCCTCAAAACTCTCTCGCTCACATCCAAATGCCTCAACAATATAGCTCCTACCTACCTAGTGAATAGAATCAACAAGAGAACCTAACCCATCCCACAAGAACGACTAACGCCTTCTCCTAGCTGGTGCCTAGATATAAAAAGACCACAGCCGGCGGCGCCAGCTTCCCAGTCACAGCTGCTCAAACTTGGAACAAACTCCCCATAGAACTCAGAAAGGACCAACCTCACCCAAGTTTCAGGCGCAAGGTGCTCTCATGGATACGCTCCAATGACATCTAATGTGTTTCCCCTCCCTATCAGAACCACTCGTCCTGTACGACACCCTCCTGACCATGCCCTCATGCCAACCATGATAACCTGTGCCCTAGGGACCCAGAGACCCCGACCTCAGCTGCTAGTACCCAGCCACCTCACTGGACCCCACTGGGAACACAAACTATGATCGACTACTACCCCTACTTCTTAGCTCCTTCATGATTACCACCACCTGGCAATCAACTGCACAACTATATTCAGACTGCAGCGTTATTGATCTGTCCCACGACCTATTTCCTTGCTTCCTACACCTGCATTAACTGTATAAGCACTTGCCGACTATAATGTTGTATAACTGTCCCTATTGCCTATTTTTTGTGTGTTCACTATAGCTAAGTTCTCAAGTATACTTGTAATGCTTGCGCCCGGCTACCTGCGGGTTTGGTTTCGCGCTATATCAAATAAACAAACAAACAAACAAACAAACAAACTCGTGCATTCCATACCTTTAGAGATAGCACTAATAGTAGCTTTAATTAAAATATGCAATTTGACGAACACAGATAGACCCCAGGACAGTAAAACAAAGATCCAAGTTAAGCATATCCAGTAGTGACTCCCTGAGTACTCTGCCCTCTCTGGAATCCATACTCTGAACTCTCCTTTGCAAATATTCTCACCCATTACCTACTTTGTTGCTACTGTCTCCTCTACCATACTCCCTATGTCCTCAAAGCTCATCCTGGACCAGTCACTGCACGCTGTCCACAACAGAGTGCCAGGGTGTTCAGGACATCTTATCGCAAGCATCTTACCTGAAGGTCACCTCACTAAGGCATATCACCTTAGTTCACCATTGCTGTCCAATTAACTCTATTTTCAAAATTATGCAGGATTACTGACAGTGAAGCTGGTCAATACCCGTTATTGACTTTGATCGAACCATGGATCCCCATATGCACATTAGTCAGAGTGCATTATATTCCACATTATGAAAGCTCACATTTCTAAAAACATGTATTTTCTAGGCACATGGCCATCACTTGTAGATTCAGCAGAGAAGTCGGTTTTCAGTAACGTGATATTTGAGAGACAGGTTCTGCCGAAGGGACACATAAATGTCATTACAGAGCATCTCGCTAATAAGAATAGTTTTACTTTCAAAATGCAGTGCTGGACCCAAATTAAAGGAATGGCATCACAGAGTCAGGCTATCAGCAGAGTCTAAAATTGTGGCAGAACATACAACTTCTTTTAAGAAATCCTTGCCCTGATTCCACAAACTGAAAGTATGATGAGAGGTCGGTCATCAGTTATGTATCAGGGAACTTGATAGCTAACAGTTTGACAGAGTGTGCAGATGTAGGGATGCTAGTGTTCCAATGAGTTATTAGGGAACCTTTTCCCCATGATGCGATGCCATTGGTTCTTGCCAGTATACGCAGGATGATGGTGCAGAGTAGAGTCCCATGGAAGCCTATGTTACAATGCTCCCAGGCACTACTTTAAGCCATTTCTGGTCCTGAAATCAGGAGGGACCAAACTGTGAAGAACACCCTCAGATTGAAGTCACAAGTCTGTTGCTTGAGACCCTTCCCACACAAAGGCCAGGTATCAAGAGTGATGCTTCGCTGTCAAGCCTCTGGCCTTAAGGAAATCGAGTGTGCAAAAGCTGATGACCTGGCTACACAGCATGTAGTAAATATTGCACAGAGTTTCAGCTCCTGACAAAGTGATATCAGCACCAAGAGGACTTGTTACAGATAATACATTCTCTCTCTCTCTCTCTCTCTCTCTCTCTCTCTCTCTCTCTCTCTCTCTCTCTCTCTCTCTCTCTCTCTCTCTCTCTCTCTCTCTCTCTCTCTCTCTCTCTCTCTCTCTCTCTCTCTCTCTCTCTCTCTCTCTCTCTCTCTCTCTCTCTCTCTCTCTCTCTCTCTCTCTCTCTCTCTCTCTCTCTCTCTCTCTCTCCCCCCCCCCCCCCCTCCCCCCCTTGGCTGCCTTGAACCCCCAACAGCCCTCTCCTCTGACAATTGTTCAAATGCTTTGGGATGTTGATTACATTGGCAATTAAATCTAGTCGATTAAGTAGTACTGGCCATAATCACATTATGTGCAATAAAAAACAGGGGAACAAATATGCCTTGATCAGGGCTAATCATAGGCTCACAAAACTACTTGGTACATGGTTACATTACACTGGCTCATTGAACTAGCCCAGCTCAATATACCTTTGCACGGTTTTATGGTTCACTGAATGACGACTAGGTGCACCGGACGACGCCTTGCCACCAGAGACACCTTATTCCTGTCTTGGATTTAGATTTTTCTTTCATTATTTCTTATTTCCATTGTGTCCAATGGAAGTGAACCAAGAATGCAACTGACAGAATGCAATTCAGGGTATTCTGGAAGTCCCAAACTGTGGCTTGGTGTACACATGTTAAACATAATGATTATCTTAGTGATGCCAATTTAATAAGCATACATATTTTGCATAAGCACAAGACAACCATTGGCCCAAAATGGCTTCCGCCTCTTCTTTTAAACTCCTTAAAGTAGTGTTACACAATCATCAGCCTAAAACGATAGAGCTGGATCTGTATATATCAGCAGTTGGTATATGCAGCTCTCCTGTCAAAAATTGTGACATTTCAGGTCCATTTCAGTGAAAATATTATGAAATAATCTACTTCAAGCATTTGTTTTGCTGCAAAAGGCCAAAGAAGTACTATGCCCCCATTGTGTAATCTGTTTGGTATCTCTTTACTGAATACCCAGGTAAAGTGGAGAGAGGATAAAAGTGGCGAGGAAGGAGAGAGTCCTGTATGTCAAATAAAAGGTTTCTGTGGGTCAGTTGTGAGTTTCTAATTTATAGGAATATCAGCGGCTATTTTGTAACACGCAAGGAGTAAATCTTTGCTCAGGAATTGGCCACGGTAATGCAAATAAACACCCACCCATGCATCAATTAAGCAATATGCCCCTAGTGGCGGGGGCATTACCGAATCCGATAATGCACTGAGGCCCATAATTAAATGCCAGAGCGAACCGAGGGCCTTAAAGAAGGCCCCAGGGCATTACCGGACTCGGTAATGCCCTGCCGCTCGGTGCATATTGCTATTAGTACCCCGGTCCAAGACCAGGGTACTAAAAGCTTTTTGGACAGAAAAAAAAAGAATGACACAGAAAATGTTTACCGGGAAGGGAAAACAGAGTCTGTTTTCTCTTTCCATGGCGGCCCTCGGGAGCGGACGCGCTGGGAACAGAAAAGAGAGTAAGTGGGGTTGGAGGGTGAGGGGAGGAGGGATGGAGGTAGAGAAAAAAAATAAAAAAAATAAAAATTTCCTAAATCCCCAGTGGGGGACGATGGGATGGCAGCCTCCAGCCTTGTGGAGGCTCGCAGCGGGGATGGCCCGCTTCGAGCCTCCTCATTGGCTCAGGGGCTGCCATGCCCCCCACCGTGGACAAAGTGGCTGGAATTCCGGCCGAGAATCAATGGATTCTCGGCCGGGTAACGACACGGCAAGAGTCAATCACAATGTGTGTTACATTCCGCTTGACTCTCGCTGGGTACTGATGACATTTATGGATATTCAGAAGCATTTCTCATTCCTCTGCCTAGTAACTTTCACAATTCTGCTCTCATTTCCCCATCTCACAGAATATTATAATAACTTCCTAATTCAGAGTTTCCTGGAACAGTGTATTGTGCATGTTTTTATTGTTGGTCGAATTTCTGCCTAACCAATAGTGCAAAATGAACTGAATGCAGTATTCTGGATTTGCGAATACTCCTTAAAGTCTGTGGAATTCACAATATGTGGTTGAAACTATTATCTGAGGTTTGTTGGGCGGCTCGAGTTTGGAGAGTCAATCAGAACAGCAAAATCTCTCTCAGAAATTGGGCGAGCCAACTAGCGCCCTCTCTAGAGATGTTTGGTGGTAATATAACAGGCCCACTTGGTTTGTGTGCATGCTATTAGATAGGATTACAGTACACACTTGGAGAGAGAAGGAGGAATTGTGCTTTAATCATTCAGACCACAGTTTTGTGAAGTCCCTTAAATTCGTGCTCACTTATGTGAACACTGGTTGACACCCTTTTTGATTCATTGTTCTTTTTGTATCTGCTCCTCTTACCTTTTTTTCTTTCCACCCAAAAAAGAATACCAACCCTTTCTGAAACCCTTCCATTGTGTGTGTGCTATGCATGGAGGTAACTTGGCTTCACTCTTCCCTAGCATTAGCAACGAGACAATGGGCCTCATTACGAGTTTGGAGGCAGCCATGGTGCTATTAGCACCATGGCTGCCTCCAAAATCGTGTCCGGGTCCGGGGTCTGTGAATGAAGAATTACGAGGTCATTCCAACCTTGGATAGGGCTCAATCGGAATGGGGATGGAGCTAATAACGGGCCCGTTAATAACGGGCCCGTTATTAGCTCCTTGGTCCCCTTGCGAGACTCAGAAAGGACATCTGGTTTTACAAGACATCTGTTCTGGGTCCCGTGAGGGAACCTCGTAATAGGGCGGAATGGGTTTACCCCACCATTACCGGTGCCGGTAAACCCATTCAGCCAACCTCGTAATGAGGCCCAATGTCACATATGTAGACTGTACCCTCACATGCCAACATTGTATGTATTCTCCTGCCTTCAGCTAACTTTGATATTTTCATTTTATTATTCTAGTCAAAAATGGCATACACCATTACATTAAATACATGTTAATCCTCCGGATATCTGCATCCAAATCTGCGAAAGAAATACTACATGCATGTTGATCATGTATGGGGATCAATGGGAGTTTCTCCGAAGTTGAATTAGGGATAATATGTGCAAAAGTCGACACATGTTGTCTTCAGACAATTGCAGTCAGTGAATGTAATCTCCTGCCTCCTAAATTCTCTATTTTGTTCCTGAGTATTCGCTCCTACGCTGTCCCACAAAAGATGGCACACAAATTTAGAAACACTGAATAGTAATTTCCTGCCTGTCCCCAAACTATTCTGGAATGTTCTTCTCGTTGGATAATGACAAGAAATGTCCCTTGTTTGTTTCTCTTGCAAGGCAGTCTGTAGAGATGCTAGAGATGCGTCCTCTCCTCAGTCTGCCCTCATGTATGTTCAACCCCTCCTTGACTTCCCACCATATGTCAAATCTCCTATCCAAGCTATTATTGTGGGGCCACCCCTTCACCGTCCATTCCTTGATCAACTTGAGCTCCTCATCAGAATCTTCCCCCTGCAACCACTTCTCTTGAGCAACTGCCTCATTAACTTCAGCTACCACCGATTCTTCCACTGTTTCATCCTCCACCATCTCAGTTTCACTCAAGGGCATCCTTGACAGGCAATCTGCTCCAACGTTTTTCTTCCCAGGCAAAAAACTCAGGTCAAAATTATACCCTTGAAGACCTAATCCCCACCTGCTTATCCTTGGCGAACCCAGAGCCCACCTTCGACTCTCAAACAACTGCACTAATGGCTTATGATCAGAGCGAATTACAAATCGCCTGCCCCACAAGAAAAATTTAAAATGCATGACTGCCCAGAACATGGCCAATACTTCTCTCTCGATCACTAATACTCCGCCCCTCTCAACGCTCTTGAAGCAAAATCAATAACTCTCTCCTTATTCTCTTTGTCCAATTGTACTAATGTGGCTCCCAACCCATTCAGACTTGGATCTACAATCAGAACTGTTTTGTCCATGGGATTAAACCTCCCAATAGACGCTGCTTTACTGATTGCTACCTTGATATTTTCAAATGCCCCTCTACACTCTGGAGACCACTCAAACCTCGATCCTTTCTTAAGTATCATTCTTATGGCAGCCGACATTATGGCAAAATCTTTCACAAATCTATGGCAATATTCCGCAAGGCCTAAAAAAGACCTCACCTGGTCCTTGTCAGTCGGCACAGGGGCTTTTTCCACAGTCTCTACCAAACACCTTTTTGGCCTCACACTCAGTTCATCGATCTCATGTCCGAGATACTCCACCTTCCCCACCGCAATCTTACACTTGTCCCTTCTCACAGTCATACCAGCTTTTGACAATCTTCCCAACACTTCCTTCAAAATCTCATCATGTTCAGACCTAGAACTCGCAAACACAAGCATATCATCTTGAAACACCACAATGTTCTTCACACCCTCCATAACTTTGTCCATCACTCTCTGAAATACGGCCGCTGCCGAGGCAAGGCCGAATGGCATTCTTCGATACTTGAAAGTTCAAAAAATTGTAATGAACGCCGTCAAATGCTGACACTCTTCCTTCAATGGGATCTGATGATAAGTCTGAGAGAGGTCAATCACAGAGAATACTCTGGCCTTATCGAGAGTTGACAACTTGTCTCTGATTATCGGCAAAGGGTGCCTGTCCACAAGAATGTTCCTGTTGATGCCCCTCATATCTACACAAAGTCTTATATCACCATTTGCCTTGGCTGCCACGATGACTGGCGACAGCCATTCTGAACTCTCACTTTGCTCAATAATCCCTTTCTGCAATAAGGACTCAATCTCAGTCTTTAGTCTCTCTCTCAGGTTATGAGGTATCCGTCTCACTTTATGCACTTTGGGGACTGCTCCTGCCTTCAAGCAAATCTCATGTTCAAAATCTCTAACCATCCCCAATTCTCCCTTAAAAACCATCGGGAACTCTTCTTTCCACCTGTCATGAATCTCAGCTACTGAAACTGGCTCCTCAGCACTTTCTTGTATCCTGATACCGAGTATGCGCTGTTCCTCCCAGCCTAGCAAGGACGAGCGACGTATACTTCTGAATCACAACTCCTGCCTTTATATTTAATCACTGCTTGGAATTTGCCCAACATGTCTATCTTGACATTTCCATAGGCATATGGCTCTATGCTGTGCTCCTTCAACTCGCCCACTTTTCTTTGCAAACACACTTCATATGTCTTTCTTGAAATCAGGGTCCATGGAGAGCAACTATCCACTTTCAAAGCCACCACTCTCCCGTTCATCATAAATACATCGGTTGGTGCACTACGTTTGCCGGTCACTTCCGAGACCTCCAGCACATGTTTGGACTGAGGTAGTTGAACAACATCTGCATTCTCCTCCTGCTCCGAGATCCTTGCACCCGACCCAATGCATTGCACTTGCCCTGATTCCCTACACACTCTGGCGGAATGTCCTTTCTCTTGCACTTGAAGCAGAAAATACTCTTTGCAGGACAAAACGCACTTGTGAAGATGTGGCGATTGCTGCCACATTTGTAGCATTTGACTTCCTTGCTCAAATTCATTTTCTTGAATGCTCTCACAGCCGCTACCTCACCCTCTGGTTTATCACTCTTCATTGTGGACATGTATTTGTGGGTTTGTTCCATTCCCTGGGCAATCTCAATTGCCACTTCCAGAGACACATCCTTGGTCAACAACCTCTCCTGTATCTTCACGTTATTAGTACACCGTACCAACTGATCCCGTATTAACGAGTCAGCCAGCACTCCGAATTCACAGTTGTGACTTAAGGATCTTAGCGCTGCCACAAAGTTTTCCACTTGCTCCTGTGGTTCTTGAACTCTCTGAAAGAATTTGTGTCTTTCAAATGTAGTGTTCTTTTTCGCCTCAAAGTGAATTTCTAGTTTTCTTTCAGCTATAGTGTATTGGTCCATGTCACCCTGACCCTCTAGTGGGGGCTGAGGTAAACCATCATAGACACTACGACTCTCAGTGCCCAGTTTGTGCAGGAGAATTGCTCCTTTCCTCCCTGCAGCAAATTTGTCACCCCCAATTGCCACCAGGTAGGTATCAAAAATGTTCTTCCACCTGTCCCACCTTATGGGTGGTGCACCCGGCTCAGATAAGAAAGGCGGGGGCGGGCCATATTAGCTGCAGCCATAATGAACAAAAATTGTCTCTAGTTCCACCAAGGAAGCCTTGGATTTTCTTGTCAGTTCTCTCTTCCTTGACTCTTTTTAGCAATTGTCTCTCTAGATATGTCAGCACTAATTCCACAGCACTGTTCCACTATACAATATCCTTCATATTCATGAGCTGCGATTATGCTTGCTTAAAGCTTCTAGGCTTTCAAACTCTTTTGTTTTCTTTCTTGTGCCGGTTGGGCTTGTGTTTCCCTATGCGGAGGGCGGGTTCACAATACGTCCTGAACCGCCACCCTGTGTCTGCCCTTGCCTCCCCTGTCTCTCCTCCTCTTCCTCTTCACCTCTTCCTTCTGTGGATGCGCGGCCAGGGGAGCGCAGCCGAAACCTGGAAAACGGCCCCGGCGGCTCCAGCAGCGCTGCGCTGCCACTCCACGCCTCCCCGGGCCATCAGCCTTCCGCGCTGGCAAGGCCTTCGAGGGAGGGGCTCGGGTGGCGCTGCGGCTGCTCACAGCGAGTCAGCGCGGACCGCGGACTGGCTGAGAGCCGTGGCAAACCCCCTCATCTCGTCACCCATGTAAAGATGGAGAGAGGCACTCGTAGCTACTCAAGGTAAGTTTTATTATAACGGGGCCCGCCGTGCCCAACTACTTAACATCGCCTCCAACGGTTTCTCCGGTCACGCGAACCAAGCTCCGAACGAATACAAGGATAATGGTTTGCGTGCCCCAACATTCCGAAGGACGCATCTCTAGCATCTCTACACAAACTTACCTTGAGTAGCTACGAGTGCCTCCCTCCATCTTTACACAGTCCCTGGGATGTCCTCCTCCCTTTTAATTAGTCAAGATCGCACACACATGGCCTCATTACGACCCAGGCGGTAAGTTACCGTCTGGGTCGTACCCTTACCACCATGGTGTAAACTATGTTTACACCATGGTGGATGGCGGATTTACCGCCCCATTCCAAGGTGAGTGGGGCGGTAAATCCCCATTTCCCATTTTACCCTTCCCCATTCCCATTTTTGCCCCATAGGGCATAATGGGAGTGGGGAAGGCGCTAATTACACCACCGTAAATTACGGTGGCGTAATTAGCACCATGGTCCCTTAGCGCCATGGATTTTAACGCCTGCAAAAAGCAGGCGTTAAAATCACCATGGCGCTAAGGGACCTTGTAATCAGGCGTTAAGGGTCGGCGTCATTTACGGCGCCGTTAACCCCTTAACGCCTGTCTCGTAATGAGGCCCACAGTCCTGAACCTTAATCTTATAACTGCTGCCAGCCAAAGGCCAATATTTCTTATTTCAAAGTTCTGTCTTCCCCTCAGCATAATCCTCATTCAATTTCGTAACCCTCCACCACAAAACGAATTCAAACTGCAATGTTCTTTACTACACACTGCTACTCTAGAACCCTCCTGCCTGCACCAACAACCACATATTTCTTCTATAACCCCCTCACCTGAACATCGAAGACAATTCAGGAAAGTTCAGCTTGGTGGAATAGCCAGAAATGCAGGCGACTCAGAGTTTACCCATACAGGGTTGCCTGCTCTAAGTTACTAGAAAACATAAAGCAGCTGTCTCTGTGTTCAAACATAGCCTTATACTGGGAATATTAGCGTTTTTAACAATGCATGTCTGCAGTGCTGTAGGCGCTGCAGGATTCTCCCCCGCCCGCCCGTTAGGAGGAAGAGATCATTTATTTACTAAGGCTGTCATTGGTGATTAATGGAGGATTCATCACCCGACACAGAATTCTCCCACTTGATATGCCTTTGAAGTGAGAGGGAGCTGCTCTGTTTATTTTATGACATGCATTATCTTCCAGGAACACAGATCCTGCAGGGTTGCTGTTTGATGAAATGATATGGTCATCGCCTGAACATGAAGCATTCAGATTGCAAATAAGGAGACGAGCAGTGGGAGTCTCCCGGGATGCCTCCACGAGCTGTCAGGTTTAACTTCACCTTTGTTGGCTTAGTAATAATTTCCATTTCAGTACCAAGGGGATTAAAAAAAAAGACAAAAAAAAGGTAGAGTACAAACTCAAGGGCAAGCAACAAAGCAAGGTGCAGAATCGTTGCATGCATTTTGATGGAAAGGCAACTAAACCAGTACCAGATAATAAATACCAAGATCAGATCCAGAAAGCAAATGTGCACGGCTCTAACATGCACTCTTCGTGTATGACATATGTGAGTGTTTTAGTTTTGGTTCCATTTTCTAATCTGTTGATTTTTAAATAAATTAAATATACATTATTCATATATGATTAATCAAGACGTATCTCTCATTTCATTTCTAAACACTATTATGGTGATGAATGTATATGTTGGCACAGTCAAGTTGTCTCTGTGTTTCTTGCTGTTATATTTTCAATGAGCCACACACACTGATTTATGTCTTTATATGCATATGCTTTTAGGTGCCTGGTTTCATGGAATGCACATGTTAGGTAAGAAAATCAAAATAGTCACACTGTGTGAAACTACAGAACACGTATCGACTTGGAATTAGGTAACCCACCTTTTGGTATAGGCCTGTTCTACACATGTTGGTAGTGTGACTGAGCAGCCAGGCATACCTCAAGAAGGGTAAATGTGAGCTGTAGAGCTGTAGCAATGAAATTCACAAATGCAAGTAGCCAAGTAACACTTACACCCACGGTCTCAGTTATAGATAGTTATTTATTTATTTAACATCAATTTTTAAATAAGCGTCCTTTAAAAAGGGCAAGATATGTTACAATGAAATATACTTTAAAATACTTTTCCAGAATCAGCACAAGTTAGTCCTGCTTCTGGCGTATCCTTAGGAGACTCCTGGAGCTTCTGGCCCGATTGCAGACGTTTCATTCAACTACAGATTTCTCATCCCTTGGCACTCGGTTCTTGCAGCAGCGAAGAAGTACAGCCAATGCGGGAAGATGGTCCAGTGGAGTTTGTCTCGTGGTTAGTTGGTCCCACCAACCGAAGGGAAGAAGTCGTCCCTTCAGGATCTATGGTTTAATAAAAAAAATGAACACAAGAGAAATGATTGTTCTATGATCTGAATAGGTTGTATGGGGAGATACATGTGGTATTAGCATATTGTTTCAATCCATTCCTTTACTCTGATCTCAAGGAATGGCATCCATAGTACAGACTTAGGGGTTTGTAGAACTATCCCATTAGAACTGCTGCCTTCAAGCCAAAATGACAATCTTTTGAGGAATGGCTAAGTGGGACTCCTTAACATTGCTACATAATCATTGTCTGTATTGGGGCATTTCACATAATGCACAGGTGGTAGGAAGGAGTTACCCGAAAACACATCCCTTCAAATAATGATATAAAAATGACTCATTTCCTTACAGTTCCAATCACGCACTGAATGCAGAACGGCTAAGCACGCCAATAATTACAACACCTGTTGCTGCACTGCTTTGAAGCCTGCGTAATCCAGTATGATGTGGTACATACAATGGCCCTCATTCCGAGTATGGTGGTATGGGATTCCGGGCACCGGTAAGGAGACCAGTGCCGGTAATCCCTTACCGCCCTACTACGAGGTCCCTTAGCGGGTCCCTTCCTTAACGCCTGGTCTGACCAGGCGTTAAGGACGGGACCTGTTAAGGGACCTGGGTGAAAATAATGGGCTTGGCATATGCCGGCCCATTATTTGTACCCTCCCCATTCCCATTGAGCCCCACGGGGCTCAATGGGAATGGAGAATGGTTTGGTAAATGGGGATTTACCGGTCCCTCCAAGGTCGGAATGGACCGGTAAGTCCCCATTGAACCAAACCAGAGTCTGTACCGGTATGGGAGGCAGTCATGGCGCAAATAGCTACCACCATACTTGTAATGTCCCCAATGTATTATTATTAGTAGTAGTAGCAGCAGTAGTATTAGTTATTATCATTACTGCTACTACTACTGTCATTGCTTGCATTGCAAGCATAACTACTACCCAACCAAAAAGGATTAACTTGATGGATCTTTGGCTTAAAACGTTCAAACACCTGGACTGCAGGTTGTGCATAAAATAGCACACAGAACAATGCACACAAACAACTGTCTCCTGGAGTTTACATACTAGGTCCTATTGCTACACATGTCATACTCATTTCCAACATGTGTCCTGGAGGTTACACAAGGTGGTGTGTGTACAAATTATGAAGCACACACACATTAAATGCTATTGAACTCACTTGCCTGATCACTCACTGGAGATCATGTTGATGAACTTGGAACAATAAAAGATCAGTCAGTAGCAGAGAGCATCTTTCTCCCACTCATCGATACAATATCTCCCACAGGTTGTACACAGATTTCTTCAGCAGGCGATAAAGCCACTGAACAACTTGACAAGTTGCCCCCTAAAACCATATTTGGAAAGTACAACTTGCTTGAACAGAAGTCAGGAACTAGTCTTTGGCAAGGCGTTTCTTCCCATGGATTGTGGTTCAGCTTAGAAACGTGTCATGCTAGGAGTGATGTGAAGCTTAGCTGGTTAAAACCTGAGGGTCTGGTTATAAAACAACCTCTACTTTGAAAGTACATTTCTCACATTGGTCCCTATAAATCGTAATCATTTCTACCACACGTAGTTTACAGAGAGCAGTAATTCTAGCACATATGACAGTCAGTACCAAATACCTACAGTTATCCATTCCTTCTTCAGTATGTGACCCAGAGTGAAGCGCCTTGGCATGCGTTGATTGGCCATAGCAAAGACAGATTGTGATTGGGCAGTCATGTAGAATGCTCTGCATCATCAAAGCCTCCCTCGGATGTGGGGGCAGCTGCATGCCCTGCCCTGCTCCCAAGTCATGCTGATCTGGCAGTGATGGGTGCAGTGTGTGCAAAGAAAGCAGCAATGGGTGCATTCAGCAGTTAAAAGACTAAAAGAGACACATCTAAAGTGTGATGCTTGGAATGCACGAGTTGCGAGTAGCATCGCAATTAGGGCATTAGTTCACAGCATCTATCTTTGCAAAGATGTGGTTCCTGCAAACTGCACAATCTGATCAGCAGTTTTGAAATTCAGTAAAAAATAATGTCTAGTTAATGGCAATCCACAATTGCCTTTTTCCCATAAACATTGATTAAAATTCCCTTATACAAAATTCTTAGCAAAGAAAAAAAAAATCTACCAACAGTATCTAAATCGTGGACTGTAAAACCTAGAGACCTGAGTCGGAATGCCAACTCTCTTACCTGAGCACACTCTGTGATCATGGGAAAATCATGGTGTCTCCCTGGATCAGTATGTGCCAACATTGGGTGAGTTTGGGAATGTGCAGGTATTATGCACTATATAAACAATTCACCGTTTATAAATGATCAATGTAGTCGAATGAAACCCATAAAACTCCAAAATAATGTAAGATAGCACCACAGGTGGTACTCCTGGGCCTCATGAACGTCAGGTGGAGGCATACAATGGGCACACCTTGCCGCTCTCTCACACTGATGCACTGATACATGGCAACATGAGCAATGCTTTCACAGGGATCGGCGTGCTGCTGCAATCCATGGTTAGCGTGCTCTCTTACCATTACGTGGAGTTCACACATGTTCAGGGCATGGGGGAGGAAAGATACACAGTTGTGTTCGCTACAGGAAGCCAGTACATGTGGGGCGCAAACCATTGCATATACTGGGAAACTCAGTGCCTACAGAAGGGGTCTGCAACCTTTGGCTCCCCAGACGTGTTCCTATTAGACCTTGCCAGCATAGCCATGGGCGAGGAATTATGGGAGTGGTAGTCCATGTCACTCTTATTGTGTGATGTGTGGAAGCCAGTGTAATGTTGCAGGGTCGAAAATGAGTGTTAGATGCTGCACCCATATTAGCAATTATATAAGAACCACACCCTTCCTAAGTGGTGGGTGGTGATGTACAACACATACTGATTGCCTAGCAAGTCCACAAGTACCCATAAGGCTCTGCAGTGGAGAAGTACACCACTGGCTAAAGCAAAGGTACACCCACCTAAATGCCTGCATTACACCATGACGGTGAGTTTAGCTTCCCAAGAACCCGAATGGCGACCATGTGACTGCTGAGTCCATAGTTTTAGTACCACCAGGTGGGATGGAAGACTCCTTAAAAGGTGGTGGTCTATGTCACATGGGTGAGCTGAACACTATTGCATCGCCCCCTGGATGTACTACTAGGAAGTGCATTGTCAAGCTGAGCAGACTAAATGTATCGTACTCACTTTTCTGTGGAAGGTCCATTGTGTAAGGAAGTATACAAACCTTGAGGTTTCTTTGCTTGGGGGGGGCACATTTTTGGGGTGAGTACGCTTAAACCTTACCTGTGCCTTTGCAGCATATCTCACTGTTGAAATATTTGGTGGCAATCTGCGGGTTTCTGTAGATATTTTAGCCCTCTAATGACAGTCCATCTCAGGCCAGACCACTAAGATGCACACAGAGGCAACTGATATCAGCAGGCCCATTGCCACCTTAAGTGAATGTGTCCTTATATTGCTGATGTGCATGGTTTTGTTTCCAATAAACAATGTCCCAATTTGTCAGGGGCCTACCCGGGCATAACCAATGCAATTTCTGTTATTGGCCCGTGTACCTTTCGACAGGACCGGTGCCTGCACTTACATTCTGCACAGTCTGCCATCTTGTAGTCTGTAAATCATGGAAAGCATTAATTATCATTTTGGAGCCTTTTGATAAATGACTGCTAGCATTGCTGGGCCTGTAATATCATGTGATCAGTAGGCAGGTGGTGAAAGATCTAACTATGTCACAGATGTAGGAAACGTCGGGGAAAGGGAGAGCAGAAGGGCGCATGCCTGGAACAATTCTAATGATATGTGTACAGCCGTTTAATGATACAAGATACTGCCACTATACTGCATTTTATGTAAAGAACTTTGTCTCATCACTCACAGTCAATCAGCCATATAAACCAGGGTCAGAGGGCACAGCTTAAATAAAGTGAAACTCGGCAGTGCAGGCTTCAGTTTGAAGAAGGTATGCCCATATTGCCATTGTTTGCACTTTTGACCCATTGTGCACTTTAATTCAAAACGTTATGCTGTGCAATGCAGGATAATATAGTGCAATTTGGCACAAAGTAACGGCATTGTGCTCAGTAAGGCACTGTACAATCTCCCCATTTGACCCTGTTCATTCATCCTTGTAGGTTTACTGCAGAGGTTGCCCTTGGTAGAAAAGGCAACTTCACAATTAGAGTTATGAATGGAAACAGGTTTTCCTAAGCTGGAGTTGGGTGCAAGCCCTTTCTGTCAGTCAGGATGCTCGAAGCAGCTGAGCACGCTCCAGGTAGTGCAGTCAGACAGGATGACTAAGCACATTTTGAGGGGAAGTAGGAGTTCTGTCAGAGGTATTCCCAATCAAATATTTCTTAGTTATTTTCTTGTATGGCCATTATCAGAATCACATATGATCTCACAACTATCCTACTTAAGACACATACTGTTGTATAAGCATTGAATAAGAAAATGCGTCTCACTTACGTTGTTTTAAAGTCCGATGTCTTGTTCCCAAAATCTCAATAGTTTGCCACAAGTTTTTTTTTAGCTATGTTTACATGGTATGAGGCCTTTTGTGTGTTTTCAAACGCCATTGTTAAATGCGTGGCCCAAGAGGAAACACTGGCAAATGTTTTCAAACATTTTGTACTTATTCATCCACTTTCTTGAAACAAACACATGAGGCACAGATGGATACGGGCAACTGCAAATAAACGCAAACTCTGTGGACACATGCACTACAAAGGCAGCATTCGCAGTTGAAATCTGACCAGTTACAGGCTAGGATTGATGTTATAGCAGGACTGATGTGAACAACCCTGAGTCTTTCCTTGTCAGCTTGAAATTTCCTGTTTGCTTGTGAAACGCTCCCGGCTTGCCGTGGGTAAATAAAATGGTGTGTTCTTTGCACAATTGTGTGTCTCTATCCAGGAATGGCTATTATGGGTTACGACTGAGAAATGACATACTTTACAGAAACATAACTTTTAAATATTCTTTCGGGTTTCAGTTCATTACATTTAACACAAGGTAGCAGAACTCTGCACATTCTTAGAAAATCACTACTCGCTGCATAGATTTCAACAGGGCCTCCTGATATCACCAGAACCCAACCCTCCCCCCACCCCACCCGCATGTGTATGAAATCCAGTTCTGCTATTAAGCAGTGAACTCCTTTCTGCTTCAGTCAAGTCTTTAATGAATCCCTCCAAGGGGCTTTAGTTTGCTTTTTTCAGGATAGTTTCTTCCTTTTCAGTTGCAATCTATCTGTCTCCTTATAGGATCCCTTGCATTCTTCTTGCACCATCTCCACTTGCTCTGGACAAAACCTATATGTGCGTGTTTGTAGTGTCAGGCCTAATACAGGACATTACCTCTTCCCTTATGAGATATATGTGATCAAAAAATAATGTTCTATTGTTCTTTTATGCTTGATCAACCATAATAACTTCATAGCTGGAATCCAAGTTGTATACATTGTTGAATATTGCATATAACACATCATGTTTTTGTAGGACTTTAGATCATGTTTGAAGGTTTATCATTGTGTTATGTTTGCAGTAGCATTTTGTAGTTTGATGAAGAATTGACGTCTGTGATTATTTCCTCGGTTAGCTTATGTTTTGCTACAGTTCTATATAGCACATGATTGCCTGAGGGCATCTTGGTGCTAGACTAGAGCAAGGCTAAGATGAGAACAATATGAAACAGGGTGGTTTTCAGGATGCAGTGGAATTGATATTGATCTTTGATGCTCCTGAGCGAGAGCGGGAGGTTGTTCCACAATTTAGCAGCTGCGACTGAGAAGGCACACCCGCCAACCCAAGAAAGATGAAACCTGGGTACTTCGAAAAAGGCAGGCATCCATGGAATGAAGGACACAGCAAGGAACACTGGGAGTAAACTTCTCATGAAGATATTCTGGGTCTTGACCATAAAAAACCTGATCTACAATACAAGTAGTCTTAAACATAACCCTCTCACCGACAGGAAGCCAATGTATGCCTGAAGTACAGGAGAGATATGGGCCCCATAAGGGGATCCAGTCACCATCACCAGATTTTGGAGCAGTTGCAGAGGATGTATAAGAAAAAGTGGTTGGGTGAGGAAAAGAGTATTACAGTAGTCAATCTGACTCTATACTAAAACGCCCACAACCCAGGGCCATAGTGGAGTCTGAAGATAGCCAAGGATTTTCCAGAGGTTCTTTGATGTAGTTTCCAGTCTGACACATGTGCCTAATCTGTGCCTCCATAACTTCTGTAACTGCTGCAGGAGGAGTCTCCAGCATCAGAGGCCAGAAGGAGGATGAACACAGAGAGGAGGTAGGAGAGACAGAGGCAGGCCCGACTATCAATACCTCTGTTTTATCACTATTAAGGTTAAGCCATTTTTTCATCTACTGTCCCACGGCCCAAAAACAGTCCCTGAAGTGACTGGACACTTCAGCCATATTCAGCGCAAGTCAAACAATAGTATGTGTGTCATCAGCATACAAGTAACAGCAAAGAACGTGGGAGTGGACCAGATATACGAGAGGCTGTATATGTATATGCACATTGAAAGGTATGGTGGGATACGAGAAATCCCTGAGGAACTCTTCAGGAGACAGGATGGGATGCCAAACAGAAAGGGGGGAGAAAGAGAGATTGGGACCTATCAGTAAGAAACGAGGCAAAGGAGGTGAGGACTGAGCCAGCTATTTCCACCAAAGACAGGTGGTGCAATAGGAGGGAGTGGTCAACTGTATTGAAGGACGCTAAAAGATCTAGCAATATCAGGGCAGCCACCCATCCTATGTCCACCAGTTGAGATAAATCATCCATGACTGAGACCAAGACACTCTCAGTGCCTTGGCCTGGGTGAAAGCCTGACTGATAGTAATCAAAGTAATCTGTAATTTCCTGAAAGAAGCTTAAGGATGGGCAGGATCAGAGACTCAAGAAGATTCATGTGGAAAGATACAAGCGAAATAGGGCTAACATTAGCTGGCAGAGTTGGATTCAACGCAGGCTTTTATAAAAAGGGAAATGACAAGCACCTGTTTTAATTCTGTAGGAATAGTGCCACAGGTGCAGGTGGAATTCACAGCAAGAGTGGCCCACATTGCAATCTGTGGCATAGCATCCTTCAGTACCCAAAGCAAAGGGAGATAGGGTCAGAAGGAGAGACTGATTTCAACCCATTAGTGGCAGATACAATTGCCTCTACAGTAAACACTGGAAAGGATGACCGGGAGTGAGAAGACATACCTCCTGAATAGCTGGAGAAATACATTCATTGCTGGAACATGTGGACCCAATTGTATTCCATATAGCCTCAATTTTAGTGATGAAATAATCTGAAAGATGATTGCAAAGCATTTGAGAATTGATAACCCCCGATGTTTGAGTGTTCTTAAAGGAGGGCCGTATAACCACTGAAAAGAGTTCCTTAGAGTTGTTTAGATCTGTGTCCACCTTATGAATGTAGAATGTGCATTTAGCTAAATCAATGGCTTGGTGATTTTGTTTCGTAATAGTGGCTAACAGCAGTGTGTTTCTCTGTTCATAAGTGGAACACAACTTATGTTCTGCTTTTCTCCTTTTCAAGCAGAGGCCCCTGAGGTCCGTAGTAAAACAGGCCTCGGAAGGTTTCCTGCAGGGTCTTCTTATTCTAAGAGGGGCAAATGTATCAGCTGCAGATCTAAATGCCTGGGACAAGACACATTAGTCAATTTGAGGAGCCATTTAGCCCTTATTGTGCATAAAAGCAATCACAGATTCACAGTTAACTTGCCAATTATGTTTGAGGCCTATAGGAGTTTGTACCTCCATGTGCCTTTAATGTAGCTGTATATGAAAAGGCAACAGATAAAGGTTGGTCTAGGCAATTTGAAAATGGGGGTCAACAGAGACAATTGACTCCTTGCAAAAATGAGATCCAACATATTCCATGCTGGTGGGTGGGCTGGGTAACTTGTTGCCTTTGGGCCAGGTCCATCATATTATTAAAGAAGTGCATGAAGGCAGACAGAGTAGGTGTATTAAATCTTATGTTAAAATCCTCCAGTACAATAATATCGGAATACAGAATAGAAAAGCTGCCAGCAAGCTCAAGAAACTGCTGAGGAAATGTTAGGTCATTGCCAGGGGGCCAATTGGCTAGGAGTATGTGTGCAGTACGTGCAGATGTCAGTTTGCACTGAACCAAGAAAGCTTCCATTGTAATATTATGAGGTAGAGACATGATTAATGTTTTATATGGGCTTTACAAATAAGAGCAACCCCACCTCCAAGATGAACCGAGCTAGCGTCAAGATGGAGGATATTATAGCAGACAGGAAGAACCTGAACCAGCTCCTGGCCAGAAGAGCTCTATGCTGATTTGATGCTCTGACTGTTTTAGTTCTACACCAGATTAGATACTAGAATTAGAGCATTCTCCAATGTATGAGTATATGTTTACATTGCTAGCTCCACTGTACAGGAGAAGCAAACTCATGCCCCATTTCTTCAGTCATCGCAGTAGACATATGTAACAAAATAAAGTATGAGGTAATTAAAATGATCTTTGCAATAATGGTACCTTCAGTAATATATCAATATCAGACTTTTGAAGGCAAGCATTTTCCTGACATATGAATTAGAATTGTTTACGATAAAAAGTTACAAGTTATCTAACTGCCACCTAGGGCTGTGGCAGATTTTGTGGCTGAACCTGAAGCAAGGCTCTAGGAAAGGGTGTGTCTCTGCACTTCAGACAGGCTTAGTATTGGGCAATGATATGGTTGATGGTCTCCCTCTAAAGTATATATGTACCAATGTCTATTGCTCTTGTGTGTATCGCACACATGAAATGCTATCACTATCATTCATGTTCAATGTTATCACTAAATCAACACGTGTTGGCAATTGCAATATAGTTTATGACATACTCATAAACAGCAGCACATAGAAAATGCTCTCATTCTCTTGTTTAACTTTCTGTATAGCTTTTCTTTTTTCTCAAACAATGTACAGTTCTAACATCAGCAATAAAGTACTTGAGTAGATACCCAGCGTCCTACTCTTCTCTTCACCTCGAAAATATTATTACTAACTTCATCCAATCAATAATGTCTGTAGTCATTGTGGTACAATGAACCTTTAAATCAAACTCCCAATTATGATGCAGTTGATTGGCAAGTGGGAGGTCAGGTGAAAAGATATTGATCAAGCTCATTAGATGGAAAGGATTAACACAACTACACAACTCTGTCAACTCCATGGCTTGTGTGAGCAGTCAACTAAGAGCAACTGGAAAACAATTGTGCAACCGTGAATCTAAAAGATTACAGGTAAAACATTTGAAATCTCCTATCAGGATTGCTCCTACCCTTCCTCTTTTCTTTAATGTGTTCACTTATCTTGGCCAATAACATACAAGGGGCGACACAGGTTATATTTGAACACTGTGCTATGACTCAGTTTCACCTAAACTCAGTGTTTCAGCTGCACATTGAAAGTTGGCTAATCTAAAAAAAATATCATAATGTGTCTTTATATTGTGACCATATACAATTAAAATATATGTTTCAAAATAGCTAACAATTGCTTATTTCAGCTCCCAAAATATTGAAACAGTCAAAAATGTATACATTTGCAAAGTATCCATGTTTAGCCCCATAAGCAGTTTACTGCCTCAATGTCAATACATATTAAAAGCTGTGTGTTTCTTGTTTCCAGGAAAGTTTATCTTCATAATTTAGTTTTGACTCCAAACTAAAACAGTAAACACCAGAAAAAGAAATTGAAAAAATGACAAAGTGACAATGTTTAGGCAAATAGACTGGAACATTGGTCTACAAGCTATGGCTGTCCAGATGTTTAGGTCAATGTCTCCAATGAAGGGTCACCATTGACTATGCTGACAGGGGTGAAACATCTGTGAGCTAAAGGTTGCAAACATCTGGATGATAATTACAATTCTGGCCTAATGATTAAATGTTGTGCTTGCTCTTTAACTAGACAAGTAAACATTGTGTGGGTCATCTGTTGTACTCCAGGACTTGCCCCTTAGGATCTTCAGTAATGTAGCCCCAGGCCACCTTTTGGCAAGTGTATGTGGCTGTATATAAAGGATTAGTCGCTCCCTTCCAGCTTAGTCTGTCCAGCTTAGTCTGTGCCACACCTGTTTTCCCTGTTAGACAACCCAATCCTAACTGATGTTCTTACTTTGTAATGAAGCCAAAGTTATGATGTCAGCTGCTCAGATATACGCTGGCATGTGTGTCTCTTTGTTTTGAACTTGGAAGTGGAAGACTGTTTGTCAGTTGTCATTAGCAAATGATATTGCCCAAGAGACCAGCATGGCCGTACCACACATCACAAAATAATGTGCAGCTGTATCAGATAATCTTAAAAAAGAATTCATGCTGGTTCAGTTTGAATTTACATTAAAATGGATAGCTGTCTTTTTGTTTACATATATACATCCTCGGAAGCAGAGATGTACATTTCCCATCGCCCCAATTGACATCTGTTTCCTTTAACTACTAGTGCATTAATACACCTTTTCTCTTTGCATGAATCCACATTCCAATACGGTGGGATTCTTAGTTTTTGAGGTGCATGAATTTTTAAAAAGAGTAATTTAACACTAACTACTTCACAAGGCCGTGCTAAGTGTGTTTATGAATTGTTTTGAAAACATTTCAAAATGTACTTATGTTTAAAAAATATTAGCATTTTTTGTTTTCATTTCTGCACTCTCTCTTCTGTATTTTCAAAATGTAAGAGAATAACAACATGGAAACAAGTCACGTGGTGGTAGAACACAGCACACGTGCTTTGAAAAACAATGTATAAACTGGGCAAGTTAGTTATGAGGCCTTTGTGTGGTACTTCCATACCTGTGTTTTCCACACAGATAAACACACATATGTTTGAGTGCACACTGCTTTTGTGGATTGCCATAAAAGCAGGATAACACTATAGTCGGATATGAAAGGTTCAAATAATGTTCTATATTTCTAATCAGGCTTGACAAGAAAATGGTGTCAAAGTCAATAAATATGAACGCACAATTGTGAAATGCATCCCTCTATCATTCAATAGCAATGTTTTCGGCTTATTGTGACTCACTTGAATTAAGAGCTGTTCTAAATATATGTAAGCTAGCGGTACCACCCGGCGTTGCACCGGTCTGTAGCTGAAATGCATGTGGGGGTCTACTATAGCCTTGTCTATCTATCTATCTATCTATCTATCTATCTATCTATCTATCTATCTATCTATCTATCTATCTATCTATCTATCTATCTATCTATCTATCTATTTTTCTATCTGTCTATATTTGTTTGTATATAGCGCTAAATCGCCTGCAAGCCTCAGAGCGCTCACAAAGAAAAACAACATAGTACATAGAAAAGCTACAACTGGGAGCTAATATTGTGAGAAAGAGTAAGCTGTTCTCTAAATTGCTCCTTCATCGAACAGTTGGGTTTTAAGAGGCCCACTGTTCTTGAGCGCAAGCAGCAGGGAATTCCAGACCATCGGTGCCCAGAAAGTAAAGTTAGTGCCACCTACTCTTTTAAGGGTTTGACATGGTTGATTCAAATCATGGTTATTATTACAATGGAGGTCTCTTCTAATGGGTGTTTTCTTTTTGTTACTGGCAAGATAATTTGGTGCAGGGCTAGCTAGGCATTTATAGACTGTAACTGCGCCTTTAAATTTGATCCTCTGTTCAACCGGGAGCCAAAGTAGCTTCCTCGGACTCAATCCGAAAACAGCCCTGACCACTCCATTCTGCATCGTTTGCATTTTTGAGATATTAGTCTTGGAAGTGCCCAACTATAGTCTAATTTCAAATGTATTATGACACAGGCGATCACAGAAAAGATTTTTTTCAGTCAGATATGGGCGGATTTGCCAAAGTAAGTTAGAGTAAAAGGCACAGGTGGATTTTAAATAAGTTGTGTGCCTCTTAAATGAGAGATGTGAATCCATGTAGATTCCTAAATTTTTTAAGTGATCTGATATCATAATATTGCTATTGTAAATTCTAAAACACCTGTATTGATCATCCAATTTCTTAAGCTTTTGGGAGGTACCGATTGTTAAAAGTTCTGTTTTTCTTCATTAAGTGCTAATGAATTTGTCACCATCCATTTTTGGATAACGCAGAAAACCTCCTTGACTCTTTGGGCCTCATTACGACTCAGGCGGTAAGGGGTTTACGGCGGCGTAAACAGCGCCGACCCTTAACGCCTGATTCCGAGGTCCCTTAGCGCCATGGAGGTTTTAACACCTTCTTTTAGCAGGTGTTAAAATCCATGGCGCTAAGGGATCTTGATGTTAATTACGCCACCGTAATTTACGGTGGCATAATTAACGCCTTCCCCACTCCCATTATGCCCTATGGGGCAAAAATGGGAATGGGGAAGGGTAAATGGGGATTGGGGACTTACCGCCCCGCCAACCTCGGAATGGGGCGGTAAGTCCGCCAACCACCATGGCGTAAACATAGTTTACGCCATGGTGGTAAAGGTACGACCCAGGCGGTAACTTACCGCCTGGGTCGTAATGAGGCCCTTTGAGTGCCTTTTTGTAAAATTCCAGACAGCTCAAAGACCAATTGGATCTCATCGGCCTAGTTGGTAAACTGGACAGCCAATGCATGCAACATGTTGCACAAGAGTTTAGAGACAATATTAAAGAGCAAAGGGGACAGACAAGACCCCTGGGGGACACCAAATGTCAGCAAGGTTTTAAGTGAGATAAAATTCCCTTTTACCACTGCCGCCATTCTGGGTCCCAGAAATTATTTAAACCATTTGGCTTCTGACAGGGAGCATTAAGGAGAGGTCTATCAGCAAAAGTAGGGCAGTTCTCCCTTTTTAGCAATGTTCACCTGGAGGTCTTAGAGGGCTGTCTCCGTACTGTGCTTTGCTCGGAAGCCGGATTGTTCACAAGCCAAAATATTATTATTTTCCCAAAAATGTTGATATTGTTGGTATGCGATCCTATCAATTGTTTTCAGTAGGAACGGCACAGTTGTGATGTGCCTAAAATGTCCTGGTACAGAGGGGTCAAGATTATCATTTTTAATAAGTGGAGTAACCCAGGCTTCTTTAATGTCACCTGGGATGTATGCCTCATCAAAGGACTAATTCACAAACTGGACAAACCATGGAGCCAATGTCTCTGCAAAGACCTTAAAAGGTTTGGAAGGAAACATGTCCCCTTTACATGAGGAAGGCTTTAAGTGTATGATTAATTGGGTCATTACTTTCTTTTTGACATTTTGCAAAATTGTCAATCTCCCGAAATCGCCTATACTGATAGCACAGGGCCGTACTCTGCTCCAACCCTTCTGCAGGGCAAATGGGTGGGGTTTGTCAAATTTTACTTCCACCAGTACACCCCAGAGTGGTATGCTGACCTTGGGTCCTGACTTCCTATTTTTGGAAAAGTCACAAAATTGTCAATCTCCCCAGACTATGCCCAGTGCAGAGGGAATGGGTGGGGTTGGTCAGATTTCACCATCACCAGTACACCCCCCGACTGGTATGCTGACCTCAGGCCCAAATTTCAGCCCAACTGTTGTGGGGCTGGAGAAAACAATTGCAAAATCGGAAATCTCCCGGAACCACCAATACTGATTGCACAAGGCTAATGGGTGGGGTTGGTCAAATTTCACTATGGCCATTACACCACAGACTGTTATCCTGACCCTGGGCCAACCATTCAGCACACTAACTGTCACATGTGCCAACTCCGAACATACAAACACACTTTCACAAATATATTGAAGAATATGTAATTAATGACATCTGCTTTCTGCAGATTGCAATCATATTTTTTTCTTTTTTCCCTAACTAAAGTAGTTGAGGAGACAGAATCATGTGCACATTTAAAAAAAAAGTGTCTTATTTCGAAACCAATCTTGATGTTTCATTTCTGGCTGTTAATGTTTCACAGTTTCAATACATCAAACCACAAGTTACATGCTTATTTCTTTGACGATAACCTTCATAAATTCACTAGGTAATAAGTGTCTTGCCCAACATCGAATCGAGAGCGCAACACCAATTGACAAATTATTGGGGTTCTTAACTAACTCTGCCTTTTATGCAATAACACCACTGTAATCCCCTAACCCTTTTGCAATATTCAACCCAAGAACAAGGCTGCTGTGCAAAACAAAGATACATGTATTTTTCTTTAACTAGTAGGCAAAGTCATTATTCACACACTGATTAAGAAGCGTGTCACTGCCCTCTGTGGCACCAAAACCTTTCCTTCCTGACAATGTCTCACTGTAAACAAGTTGAAACCACAATTTCGTTTTTCATAACAAAAATCACAGAACAACTAAAACACAACCACGCACACAGTTTCCATTTCTGGACTCTATTCCCCCTGGTCACAGATAAAGTGAACACAGGTTTAATCAATACTTCAGATAATTGGGTCGCTCACAAGAATACCCCTAATGTGAAGAGAATTAATGTAGCAGCCTAGAACAGAAGAGGTCAATTTTGTTTTACAGTGTAATTTAGATGTGGCCTGCTGAAATAAAATGTAACGCCCGTTTGTTGAACCAAAAGGAATTGAAATGTGCAGTGCCTTTCTCAGATATTCCTACGCACTTTCCTTTTCTAGCAATATTCTAGCACAACAAACATTTCATGAAATCCTATTCTCAGCTGATAATGAAAATCGTTTCTGTGTCATTAGACAGTGAGAAACCCTTCAATTTGGACTTCCTTTGTCATCCTATATATAGAGTGTGCTTTCAAATCAGCTGTTTTCCCTTTGTTTAACCATGAAGGCACTTGTCTGCATGACACTGGAACCAGAGATTCTGTTTACCATTGGGACCCGTTCTGCTTTAATGCAGGTTCCAGAGAGTGTGGAACAGTTTGGACTTTTCTTTTAAAGGTACCTCTCCCCTTTAGGGGTTTTTCTGGGGCTGGCCAAAGGGATCTACAATTATTTTAAACTATATCATTATCAGCACTGTAAGAGATATCAGAGATTTCAGATTTCCCCATGATTGCCCCTTTTTCCCCTTGGCTATGTGGGACTTAATTAAATGATTAATTAATCAGGAAATGATAGTGATCTACTTCCAGATGCCCACTGTGAGAATCCTGAGGGTATTCTCACTCCTACTTCCCTTGGATCCTCTACGCAGGTGGCCAGGGAAAGGCCATCACTTTTGGATCCTGACCCTGGGATTGGACAAGCAAGGGAGGATCACATGGGTAGAGGGTCCTTGGGGATTGGAAGTGGAATGTCCTTAGGTAACATGCAGTATTTCAAATCTGTCTTTCAGCAAGGGACCCCCTATCCCAGAGACAGTTATGGGCTATTGTTCCCCATGCCCCTTTGTCCCTGAGAAGATCAGGAGATATTATCAACACAGACATACTAGAAAGAGCAGTACAATTATTGGGCATGGGCCACCTTTAGGTGAGACATGGTATCCCCATTATCCGAGGGACAACCAGTCTAACCCTTCCCAACTGTTATGGGTTACTGTAGATCAGCTCTCCTTTTTCCCCTCTTGGGGTACTTGACAGCACTGAGATGAGGAAGAGACAACTGCGAGTAATGAACATGACACACTCTCCCCACTCTAGTACTGAGACGACGAAGAAGCAACTGACAGTAATGAACACCATTCACTCTCACCACTTTGAAACTGGGATGAAGAAGATGCCTGCAAGGTATAAAGGATTGATGTATTGAATAATGGAATACACCTGCATTCTATTTAAGAAAAACAGTTGTATACAAGGAGAGACCTGGGGAAATCGGGAAAAGACCAACAGTAATCTTTGGAAGACTGGAGGCAGCCGTGGTGGTACCCAAGATGCAGATGGGATGCTGGCCGATATCTCCAATCGGAGCGGAGCCTCCCATGTGAAGTAGGAGCCAAAATATCTGCAGCGAGGCCAGAGGAAAGAGAATATTGCCTCCAGCCTTGGAGAGGTACTGAAGGTGCCTGCGCCTACTAAGATCCAGTCCTAGAGCAAGCCAGACTCACAGAACCTGAAGCAGCAACCATAGTGAATAGCAGAAAGGCAGCAGGAGCTGCCAGAGGAATATGCTGACAACTGTTGAGTGCTGGGGAAGACCGGGAGGCCGAGGCTCTCCAGGCAAGCTGCACAAGTAGTGAGCAGCGCCAAGGGAATACATGCTCCACTCACTGGAGCTGTAAAGTTATTTAAACCAAAGAAAGGCAAGTGGAGCAAGAAAGCACCAATCTGTTAATATTACATACCGAACTGAAAGAAAGCACCAAGCTGCTCATACTGAATAACAAATTGAAAGAAAGCACCTATCTGTTAATGTTGATTAACAAATGGAAAGAAAATACAATTTTGCTAATATTGAATAACGAATTGAAAGAAAGCAACAATCTGCTAATATTTAATAACAAACTGAAAGAAAGCAACAATCTGCTAATATTGAATAACAAGTTAAAAGAGAGTAGCAAACCTGCCAATCATGGATCACACACTGACACAAATAATAAACCAAGATGAATTAAGGACTCTGGCTGCAGAGTTGAAGTCAAGTCAAAGAAACTATTTGTTTTTGAAACTACATTTGAGGAACTATTGCTTTATTGAATATTGAACTGCTAAAACCGCAAGACTGTGCTAAAAGGACAGTGATCCGGACACTTGGAGGAAGCTAAGCATGTAGGGGTACGAGCAGGAAAACTAAGGTTTCCTGGTTGCACGACCTGTGATGCGTGAACCGTGTGGTCTGACAACTGCGCCCAGACCAGGAAACCCTTATGCGTTGAAAAGGAAACCTACTCTTGTGAAAAAAGGAGAACTACTATTGGCACAGTTAAAGCTTGGGGAAGGAAACCCTCGGTTGTGAAGGATTAATTAAACTTATCGAAAAAGATCAGGCTTCAACATGTTCCTTTTGTGATAACGGTTGCATTAAACTTAGGGAAGGGAACCATGAGACCTGCTACAAGGAAACTGTATTGAAGTAGTGGAAGGGAATACTGAAAAAGGTGTGGAGTTGTATTGCCTTAGGTCCAATAAAAGGTCATTTGAACCCTGTGGTGAACTTGTTTATACTTGGGGAAGAGGAGCTGAAGAATAAGCCTGAGCTTGAAATAGATCAGACCTTTACTTTTGGAATACTGTTTAGTTTATGGTTGACATCCCTACACTTTGTGTTGTCTTAGTTGTGAGGGCAAACATAGATTTTGAACACATACAGACTTTTCAGTTGAACATAATGACACAGGCTATCCTTAGTTTCTTTAGGTAGGGAAATAACACCTAAGCATAGGGAAAGTTAGGATTTATATCAGTGGTCTTCAAACTTTTTTGGCCTGGACCCCCCTGAGCAAAGTTTGGGCAGGCCAGGCCCCCCCAAAAGTGCCAGATGGACAGTATGTAGAAATCGCTATGAACTTTTGCATGCCGTCACCGCAACCTACTCCCAATACAGACCCTGGGCTCTCCCCACCCTACTCCCACCACTATCCCTGTGCGGCCGCCCATCCTACTCCCACCACAGTCCCATAACACAAGCATACACACATCCATACACATTTAAATAAAAAGTAAATCGACATAAAAGTACCTCGCGTGGTTGCTAAAATGCCCCGCTCCAGGTTGCTCTACCCGTATATGCGAGGAGGCGCAGGAGCACCCCCTCGCACATACATACATTCAGTGTTACAATGAGCTATGCAAGGCTGGCGAAGCAAAACACCCCCAGAGTAGCATGGCTCAGTGATCATGTGTGGCTGGGGAAATGAACTGTCAAAGGCAAACAGTTTCCCGTTGACAGTTCAGCCAGCCCAGCAACACACCCTCAGCTGGAAAAAACAGCTGAGGGAGTGCTCAGTGTTTCACTTGTCTGGCTCCTCGGCTCCTCCATAATGGGTGAGGTGGCCAGTGGGTGGTCGCCCCACTCACTCAATATGGATGAGCCGGCAGGCTTGGACTGGCCTATAGGGCAATAGGGCGATGACCGTACCAAAAATGCAAAATGCTAGTGTAGGCCAGTAAAAATGGGCCTCTTTTTTTGGCCAATGTGGGCCTGTTTGAGGAGTTACTTCACAATGCAGCTAGTAGTTTTGACCATTGTTTCTGAATACATATTCTTTAAATATCACCATTTGTTTACATTTGAACCAAAAAACAACCCCTGGTGCTGGGCTCTGGTGCCCCCCTGGGATGCGGCCAAGCCCCTCTGGGGGGGGGGGGGCGCATCCCACATTTTGAAGACATCTGACTTATATGATCCTGACATTTATGTTATTAAAGGCATGTTGTTATGCCAACCTCACACTACCCCATTAATGTCTACATAGGGGAAGGTATTACTTCAAATAGATCCCCACACATGGTTTGTTCAGTTGGAACAATGTACTCACTTTGAATCTCTCTGGCTTTTGCACAGCTGCATTGTGAAGTCATCCTCGGTCATCTCATGGGAAGCATAGGGACCTGGCTGGACTGTCTCTCCTAGTCTATGCCCTTGACGACATTCCAGCATCAATCCCTTTGTCTGACTCTCCTTGTCTCTGTTATTGATGATTCTCATGGCTCATCCGTTCTCCTTTTTTTGTCTCCAGATTGTAGTTCCATCTTTCTCCTCCTCTCTCTGTCTCACCTTGTCCTTGTATGATCTTGACAGCTTCTTCTGCCTGCCCATCTCATCCTTCTGTCTCACCCCTTTTTCAACTGTGTCCAGTTTTTAAACCTCCAAGCCTTCCCCAGAAAAGTGCAAATGATTGTGCGCCGGCTCATTGGCTAAGAATACAGATTGGGCATCTATTGTTCATCCCACTAAACCAGGCCTCACCTCTTCCCAATGAATGGTTATCAGGGTTTCAGGCCCCCTTTCTGGGAGTTTTTACTCCACCCATCTGAAATTATATTTCTGACCAACTCAAATATGAAGTTAAACAATTTCAACATGGCACTGTTCTCCAATTTGCAATTAAGGTCACATCCCATATATTTCTAAATTGTTTTGATCATCTTGATCATAATGAAACATGCCTGGTGTCGGAAGGTGGTTGCCTTTTCGAATGACAGATTTCTGTGATTTCTATTAAAAGAATTCATGTTGTGCTTTCAGAAATATATGAACGATCATTGTATGTGTCACGGTTTCCAAGTTAATGAGCAAAAATGATTTCCCATATGGACCTTTCTGTTCCCAAGCCCTGTGTTCTGTCCGGGTTATCTCTCATCTGTTGATATAGTCTGCAATAAACCCTCTTTACAGTCTTCCAGTGCTAATGACCTAAACATGTGTTTTCTTATCTCTTCAGACAGAAGTACTACAACTGTGCCCATGTGGCCTTCTGTTGCATGACAAACTGGTTTCAGTTCTTAGACCCCACCATGAAACTAAATAAAATGTGAATTTTAGAAAGTTTAGATCCATGAGTTGCATTTCTGTTTACTCAGTGGACCTCCTGGCTCCCCCATACACAGCTTCTCACATTCCCAAGCTTCACACCCTTCCCTGATCTGGTAAATTACAAAAAGATTGACAGAATGAGTCTGGCAAATGTAATGGGGGGTGAACAGTAGTTAACCTTTGCAATTGAATGGGGAGGTTTTAGGGCTAGACACAGCTTTATGTCAACTCTGATGTACAGACTTGGGCTTTTTAAGTTGCTGTATGTGCCTTCTACGTGAGGCCTCCATCAATATTTTGCATTACATAATATACATTTTGCTCCTGCACCATGGCATCAGTGTTCAACGTTATTAATGTGTGCTTTTGAATTACTTCGGACAATAGAGTTTCATCTTTAGTATGTTATTATGTTAATTTTTCGATCAATCTGCTGAATGGACAGGTTTCTCCTTTTTAGTTCCTAGTTTTTGGCAAAGCTGTGTCCAGTGCATCAGTCATATGTTAAACAAACATGTACCTTCTGGCCCAGTCACATGAACACAAGGCTCAGTTAGTTTTCCATATTTCTGCACCTTTGGGCCTAATTTAGTTACCTGGGGGCAACCAGACGTTGACTCCCTGCTCACTGTGTTCAGAGAGGCACATCTCTACCTCACTGATGAGGCTCAACAAGGCTGAAACACGTTCATGGGGTTGCTGTTGGTGCTCTTGTTCAAGAGGGAATTGCCATAGCATTTCGGTGCTGGACTGCCCATGTGGCCGGGACACAGACTGATATGCAAATGAGTATTTCCCATCTGTGAAAGGTACAGTGAGCAATAAGCAGTTGGCTGCAAACACTCAAACTTACAAACCACTGAACAGGTTATCATGCCGTGTTCTTTCAAGAGAGGGACGCCTGCTACCTTTTTGTATTTTTGGGCCTAACTTATTCTGAGGCAGTTCACTTGTATCCTTGGGGCTGAAAATATCCCACAATATTAACTTTGTGGATTTCCCACAGTCTGGGAAGAAAGTGATGATTAACAGCATCTGAACATCTGCGTCTTTCAGAAGGTGTTAACTGATATCATACATTCTTGCCAGGGTTAGGAGGTTGTAAAAATGCTACCATCTTATCTCATATATCTAACAATCTAATAAAAAGCCAGATGTATGTTTGTCCTGTATGTTTGTCTGATGCAGTCATCTCCTGTTGTCACCGCTAGAGGGAGCTGTTGCCTTAGGAAATATAGAGACAATGCCAATTTGCATAGCTTCACCTGTTACCACCGCTAGAGGGAATTGTTGCCTTAGGAGTGCAGTAAATACATTTCCAAAAATAAATATTTGAGGTACAATAAAGGGATAAAGTAAAGGAGTCGGTACACTTAATTTAACGCTCAATGTAGGAGTTTTGTTTGAAAGTTTAAATATAGTGTCCTGAGTGGAAAGCCATGAAGTAATTGCAATGATATTTTAGGAGCCATTTTAAAATCTATAACTAATCAAGGGTGTCCTGAAAACTGGGCATGTACAGCTTGTCAGACTTCCGGTGTTCACACCCTGACCACACTGTAGGAGCAGGCCTGGCACAGTAGACAGGAATCCCTTTCAATGGGAAATTTGAGAAATATTGTCTCGAGCCAAGTCAAAGCTGCATAGAAAAAAAGTTCTCATTTTCAGAAGAAAAGGGAAGAAATAATGCCTAAAGTGGGAATTTGCCTGAACATTCATCCTCATTAACTCACTTACTTTGGCCCATGCACACAGGCTGTTACACTAGTTTAGAATACTTCACAATGAAGAAAAGCAGACTGAGATCTTAAATTAGAGGACCACCAATTTGAATTTCTTTCCTGCTTTCCAGTGCCATGTGTTCCTTTATACGGGTCAATCAGGACATTTGTAGAGCTGTATCCCTATGCCTCTCCAATAGCAAGGAATGTGTTTTTTTATAATGTTTGCTTTTTGTATTTGTTGTTTTTCAAAGCTAAAGATTATGTGCTAGTTGCACTTTGGGAAGCATGTTTTTTAAAGTACAGCTTTTTGGGTTCAGAAACGGTATCTTAATCATAGAATAACAAATATCTGGAATGTATAGATGTTCTATTGAATACTAAAACATCTACATTGCTTACATATTCAGCAATCAAATATTGGGACAGTTATTGTTCCAGTCCATTCTAATTGAAAAAAGCTAGTCTAGTGCCATGTATAGGGAACCAATGTTGTTTAAACTTTACAGAATTCCACTGAATGTTGTCATTTGTCTTTTCAGAGAGAACGGTGATGCCCCCTACACATTATTAATAGCATGCTTTATATGTCTTACATGACATCCTACTCTCCTTGGCTGCGGAACCTCGCCCATGTGGGTTCAATTATTGAGTAGAACATTGACCATTGAAAATCCACTAGGTCCACCACCAAACATAAAGCTACCACTTCATTCTATCAATCATAATCCTAGGAAGTCCATACAACTGCTAGGGTTCCTTGAGTTGAGAGACAATTTGTATTCTCTTTGAAATCACTACATTATGCTGCTGCACTTAAAGATGCCATCTTGTTAAGCAAACCGCTGTTTGAAATAACATTCAGAACTGAAAAGGAGTCCTGACCTACCCTTTGCAAAAACTATGAGAGGCCCTTGTTTGACGGGACAGAAGAAAGTTGCAGACTACATAAGATATTTCATTATATTCTTTATTAATCAAGGGAAAAACATGACTATATCTCCCTATTCTACAAGGCACCCCTACCTAACAACACTAAGGTGCTTGTCAGTCATCAGTGAAGGTGTTAACAGAATCTCTCCACTGTCCATATTATCCTCAACTGACCCTTCCACTAAGATAACAATTAAGGAAAGTAGAATGGCCCCTTCTCCCGTGGTACTTGCTTTCCACATACTTAATTCAATACTTGATTTTCAGACACACACAGATGACTCTTTGGATCAGTTAATGGACCTCGTTCAAAACTTTAAATTGATTTTCATTCTCTTTTTGATACATGTTATTTATTATTTGATTCTCTGAGAGAGGTTCTTCATTGACTTTGACAAATATGAAAAAAGAATATTGCAATAATGATTGTTGTTTACTTGTTCAGGTTTCAGTATTCCGATCTCCTTATCTATAAAGGGACGAATATGATTGGTAGTATTCAAAGAGTTATGCTCTCAACAGTTTACAACTATTGGAACAGGAGACAAACTTATTAACAGCAATACTATTTTAAATGAACTTGTGAACAACATGTAGGTAATTATTAGAGGGATATATTCCTGTTGTTATGTATTTTTCATACTATTTTCGATTTTCCAAGGTCTGTAGTCCCTAATATACTATAAACATGGTCACACAATTAACTGGTTGGAATTTGGTTGATCTACTCAGCTGTAAATTGCAACTTTCTTTACATGAAAACTCAGTGCACTGCGTGACGCGATGACGTCATCGCGTCCTACAGCAAGCAATAACAAAATGTTGGCCATTTTGCAGCATTATTCGATCAGAGATGCTCATATGGGGAAATACTGTCAAACATCTTCTAATAGTAATAACAATGTGCATTTATATAGCTCTATGAGCCCTCAGGCATCTGAGCGCTTCTTATTATTACCCACAGTGTTTGGTGTTTTTTATCAACCGTGGAAGGATGAAAGGCTGAGTTTGGACCTGCTGGGATTCAAACCTGTGTCGGCATGCTCTGCACGGATGTCAAAGAGAGTGTTCTACTTTCTGTGCTATCTAACCAGCGTCCTAAGAGAGGATAATGATATGAAATAGGATTGTTTTGTTTGCCTTCATTTTTTAGAAACATTATTTGGACTGTTGTCCTTAGTGATGGTTCACATATATTTGTTGAATTCAGGTACACTCTTGTATTGAGAAAAGTATTGAACTGTTAGGCAGAAACTACTACATTAAGGCCACTTAGGCAAGCAGGTGTTTTATCCATTTTTGATACATGTAATATTGCTATCCATTGTTGAGCACCAGCAGCCCAGGAAGACGTTTTGACATTCTGACACTTTGTTCTGTTGGTTGTGTCTTCAGACATTTGGCACAGATGTTGAGAACCTAGGTATTACTCCCAAGATCCAGTCAGCCCAGTTTTGCTCTGCATGTAGAGACTCCTGATGAAACATTGACTTTTAATATAGTATCCATATCATATTAAAATATTTTTTGAAGTTAGGAATCAATGTTATATGCATTTATTTCTTCTTCATCATCTAGGGATTAGTGCCATGGAGAATTGCAAGCTTGTAAGGATGACCGTTGTTTTTCAAGGCATGGTCTAAAGATCAGCTATTAGATAAGAAGACTTTGGCTCACCAAGCATACCATATGGAGATTATTTGGTCACATAGTGGACAATAACTTTACCAAGAATTGTTCATGTGCTTATAGATTGGTCGGGCTGGCTGGTAAATACTAATGTGAAGCTTGTCTCAGTTTTGACCGTTTTATCGAATGTTATACTCAAGAGGTGATTTACCAAACCTATTTTGCACTACATAAAGATTTGATTATTTGGAAGAATCCTTTGCTTATAATCTTTTTTTGTGATTATTTTCAGAGCCTGTAAATGATAACACTGTTTACACGCCTGATTAAGAGAATTACTGATCGAAACGTGTTGGTGTCAGTTGTCTTTACTTAGAAAAGGGTTCAGATGTTTTTTGCTTTAAATGATTAACACATTTTTGTTAATACCAATTTGAATACCTAATAAGTTTTGTTCTGTAACATTGTATGGTTACTTGATTCATTTATGCAACTATTATATTACACGGCCTGCGGTAGCAGCTGTGTAGTAATGGTTAAGTCTCTCAAAGGAAGAGCACTTTTTTGGGCGACTTATAACTTCTTTGCCCCTAGACAAATCCTTACCAAACTTTGGAAAAAAAGTATATGGCCTGCTTTGAACTTTTTTGGCAAGTTTGGTGAGGTTTGCTCAAGGGAGGGCATATACCGTAGAAATAATGGAGAAATAAAATTGCTCACACCTACAGCCCTACAGCCCATCATTGACATTTGTGATGTCATCATTGATGTCCTGGGTGTTTAATCTTAGCAGTGGCGCGAGTTATGGTTGTTTAGCTTACCATAACTGGCGAATTTCTGGGGCTTTTCGATTTTACTTAAAACCATAACATCCCTTTAACAAAGTTTTTTCATTGAATTTCATAGGTTTTTATTAGTCCAACTTAACCATAATGCCCCTTTAAGAAAGTTTTTGCATTGAATGTCATAAGTTTTTACCAGTTCAGGCTATTTTCCTACATCTTTCTAATACCAGACTTACCCAATACAGCAATGTTTGTGTCCAATTTACAAAGTGTCACCTTAACCTCTGCCATTTCCCACCTTCTGGAATCATTTTTAATACTTCCATACACTTTTTGCAACTATTTCAACTAGTTTTGCATCCGAAGATGTCTACGAACATGTGACTTCATAGCGGACCTTCTGGACAGTGCCACATGACCATATGCTGGCGCGCAGCATGATGACGTGTCCAAGAACTCGACCGAACTTCATGATAAGATCTCTGCTTCGCAGACAGTTCAGAACTGCATTTTCTACTGATCGAGGAACTTTCAACTTCAAAATGTCCCTTGCACAGCTCCAACACCTATTCCTACTCATTATCCATTAACAATCTAGTACACAGTACATACTTTTAGCAAAACTGCTATTTATCTTAAAATGGCATCAGCTAATGCCATCCCTCCTCCCCAAGAGCCACCACCACTGCTGTAATCAAGGAGCATGGGAAACACTGCCCCCCTACCTTAGAAATAACACACACACAACGTTTTCCCTTGTACACCTACCCCTCCACATTAGTGTTTGGTCCTCCTCCCTCATTTCCCTCCCCACCTTTCGTTCTCAGCTCTCCTGCCCAAAAATACATCCAAAAACATCAAAAGACATATTCCTTTAGGAACCACCTTTCAAAGTTAAAAAATAGAACTAAAAAAATATGACTCCAACTATTTTATATTTCTCAGTAAAGTACATAGACTCAATAAGATTTTCCAACATTTCCATTTGCATTTTGTGTTATGCTAATAGGAGTATTGTGGCGTTCATCCTCTGTTCCAGGGACTGGAACAGTGGATACTGGCCCAGCAGCCCAAGTTATCAGCCCAAGTGAACCGAGGGTGGATAACAAGGTCTCTGGACCATTATCCCCCATTCCAGCCCCTGAAATCGAGGATCAAGGCCATTAGCACACTAGTTTCCCAAAGCAGGAACCCTGGGTGCTAAAAAAGAGGATGTTTCTTCCTACACCGGGATGCCGGGATCCCGGTGTAGGAAGGAAAATCATTTTCCAAGATGGCCACCATGGAAAGATAAGGAGAGGGTTCCATACATGGACCCTCTTCGCTTTCCATTGCAGCCTGCAGAAGGCAAAAAGAGAACCCTATGACCATATTACCACAAGCATATTTTTCTTCCCTTTCATATCTATCCTAATTTCGAATAACTTTACCACAAAGCCAGTCACAGGTGGACATGGCCACTTTAATCCTATGTTGTGTCCCTTTTGGTCATGATCATGACCTTATTCCATGACCCAGACAATCTGGCCACTGCCCTTGGCCACAGGCTACGCCTCTGTCACTAAAGGTATACCGATATCTTTTGTAGCTATATTATGACACTTGTCAAATAATAAAACACTGGCACATTTGCAAAACCTTGCTTGTAGGTCCTTACCAATGCTCCTTACACAAGTTTGCTGGAAATCCACCCATGTTTTACTTTTTCAAAAGTGTCAAATGTATGCACATACAATCGTCACATAACCTAGCCCCCACTTGGCAAAATCCATTCATACATTACGATAACATCTATTTCTAGATCTATAATCTTTTTACAAACCTTTGTGTAGATTTGTCAAATGGCACCACATTTATAAGCCTTTACATTATTTTGGGACCATCCCCTCTAATTTTGCCCCCTCTTCAAAAATCCCACCAAACTTCGCACAAACATTCATATCTAAATGTATTATCGGTTACCCAAATTAAGTGTAGATTCTTCAAATGGCACCTCATTCATAAACCTTTACATTATTTTGGGACCCCCCACTAATTTTGTCCCCTCATGACAGAATCCCACCAAACTTTGCATACTCACTCGGAATCCAGTCAGAAATATACATGCACAATTTCATACAGTTCCATTAAGTGGTGTCAAAGTTATAAGCCATCCACCCTGGATTACTGAGGTGTCCATGAACTTTTCAGGACTATTCGCGGACTTTAGCAGCAAAAACACAATTTTCTTTGCTTCTTGCAGCCATATCCCATCCCATCCTCATCACCCCTCACCTCCCCAGAGATTATTTGATAAGTTTGACAAGTGCAATTTTGTGTTTTTTATTATGTTTTTACTGTGATGTCCGTGGACACCGGCCGCTGTCCGCGAATTCAAAATGGCAGACGTTTCCAAAAATCTGACGCACGTCACGCTATTCACCATCCAATCAGTGAACACGTCGCATATCCGCGGACATGACGCAAGCCAATTAACCAATCAGTGTCCTGTCCACGGAGCGAACAGGGAAGTGTGTCCGCGTAGCGGACACAGATATCACTACTTTTTTGTGACCTACTTTTTGGTCATTTAAAAAAAAACTACAGGACTGATTTTCACCAATTTACAAAATCACACTTTCAGGACCAAGCCGCTGCTCCTACTGCAAATTTTGGTGAAAATCCATCCAGTGGTTTGGGCTGTAGGCATGAGCAAAGTTTTTTCCCCGGCTGTTTGTAGCCGCTAGTACTGCGTAAGGGCATATTGGTCCTTGGCGATTGTCCCATAAAATGGTGAGGGTCATGAAGTTGCATATTTGGACTTGCACCTGGCAGTTGAAGACCCCATCCGCTGGAGTCTGTAAATCGTGACATAGAGAAAATGGGACCACGTACCTGTTTTAAAAAACATAAATTAGTCTCACCAGCCGATCTTCATTAAAAATCATCATTTTATTTATTAGGGCGTGAAACTAGTTGCTATCGAAGATAGTGCAACAGAGTATGTTAATAATAAAATAATAATATTTTCCCATTCATATAGCACTAAGAACCGTGAGGTATGCAAGCGGTGCTTATTATTAACCACAGTGTGTGGTGCTCATTTATCGACCACGGAAGGATGAAAGGCTGAGTTTGGCCTTGCCGGGATTCAAACTTGCGTTAGCAAGCTGTGCACGGATGTCAAAGCAAGCGCTGTACTCGCTGTGCCACTTGACAGGCTACAGTGAAGTGGCACAGCGAGTAGAGCGCTTGACCGCCTATAGACCGGTTAAATTATTTCTATTAACCCACCCTGTGTCGTCTGCCTTTTTCAGAGCCCTCTAAACGACAGGGGATCAATTCGGCGGTGATAGTGCGCGGTAGAAAACATTATGCCACTTTCAACGAACAAGTTCAACTTGAGCGGTCTTTAATGCTACGCTATTGTAATTATATTTGGTATAAAGTAATCTAAAGGGTTACTTACAGTACAATTGCAATTTCCATTGTCTACGAGTGGTGCAGTCCCAAAATACAACTCCGCGTTTGCCAACAATCTTTCGTATAGTGATATAAGATATAAAATGTTTCGTTTCAGAAATTTCATCTTTATCTTCTCTTACGTTTTAGCAACACTCCTTCAAGAGAAGTCTTTCATCACAATCTCTGTCTGTCAAGGTCAAAACACAATACAACCTTATAGTCCGCTTTGTGAGCCGCTCTGGGGCCCGAGAAAAAAATGGAAGCAGCTGACCTTCACTGTGAAAGAGCATGAATTCTTACTTTGCAACATTCTGTGTAAAGCCATCTGTAGAAGTTGTGGAAGCAGCTGACCTTCACTGTGAACGAGCATAAATTCTTACTTTGCAACGTTCTGTGTAAAGCCATCTGTAGAAGTTGGTTTATGCACGCCATGTTTGTATATTGTTTGCGTGATATTAAAAACACTTTGTTAAAGGGACGTTATGGTTAAGTTGCGCTACTAAAAACCTATGAATTTCAGTGAAAAAACTTTGTTAAAGGGACTTTATGGCTCAAAGTAAAACCGAAAAACTCCTGAAATTCGCCAGTTATGGTAACATAAGCAACCATAACTCGCGCCACCGTGCACTGCTAACACTAACACCCAGGACATCAAAGATGACATCACAAATGTCATTGATGACATCACTGATTACAGCACATGGCTGGCTCTCCCTTTTTATCCTTTACTGACATATCAAAGCCACATAGTGTTCTTCAGTAACAGTCAGGAAGTAAAAATTGAAAAGGTACTATATTTGTAGACTTAGGGTCCTGTCACATCATATGAAACATATACATAGCGGAAGATACAGGCTTGAAGATAATCATTATGGTTATCAGCACTTTCTCATAGTTTTATTTTTATTACTCTACCTTCCCTCTATATGCTCATATTTGTATACATTATACTCACTCTCCATAGAGTGAATGGGAATAAAATTTTGCTCGCGCATAAAGCCCAAACCGCTGGACGGATTTCCACCAAATTTGGACCAGGAGCAGCGGCTTGGTCCCGAAAGCGTGCTTTTGCAAATTTGGTGAAAATCCGTCCAGTAGTTTTTTTTAAAATGACCAAAAAGTAGGTAAAAAAAATTAGTGATATCTGTGTTCGGTTTGGACGGCGTGGAGCATGAAGCGCGTCAGATTTTTCGGTAGCGCCCGCCATCTTGGATTCGCGGACGTCCCCGGACAGCGCGGTGAAACTTTGTTCAAAATGTGTATTTTGTAGAGCGTGTTGGTGTGTAGGAGTGTTTGGGGAGGGTGGGAGTGTATGAGATAGGATGAAAGTTGTGTTTTTTATGTGTTAGACGTTCTTTTTGTGTTCGATTTGTTTGCGGCCATCACGGGTGTTCTGAAATGTTCTAAATAAACTGACTAGGGGGTGTTCTAAGGAGTCAATATGTGTCCGTTTTGTTCGCAAGCAAAGTGAAACTGTTCTAAGAACACTCGCGGTGTCCGGGGAGTGTTCGTAGGTGGTGTCCTGAGGACGCTGTCCGTATTGTTCTCTGTCAAGTTGAATGTGTTCTAAGAACACGCGCGGTGTCCTGAAATGTTTGCAAATAAACAAAACGGGGGTGTTCTGAAGACGTTTTTGAGAACACTCCCGGTGTCCTGAAATGTTTGTAGGGGTTGTTCTGAGGGCGCTGTCCGTATTGTTATCTGTCAAGTTGAATGTGTTCTAAGAACACTCGCGGTGTCCTGAAATGTTCGCAAATAAAAAAAATGGGGGTGTTCTGAAGATGCTTCTAAGAACACTTGCGGTGTCTGGGGAGTGTTCGTAGGGGGTGTCCTGAGGACGCTGTCCGTATTGTTCTCTGTCAAGCTGAATGTGTCCTAAGAACACTCGCGGTGTACTGAAATGTTCGCAAATAAACAAGATGGTGGTGTTCTGAAGACGCTTCTAAGAACACTCCCGGTGTCTGGGGAGTGTTCGTAGGGGGTGTCCTGAGGACGCTGTCCGTATTGTTCTTTGTCAAGTTGAATGTGTCCTAAGAACACTTGCGGTGTCCTGAAATGTTCGCAAATAAACAAAATGGGGGTGTTCTGAAGACGCTATAAGAACACACGCGGTGTCCCAGGAGTGTTCGTAGGGGGTGTACTGAGGACGCTGTCCGTATTGTTTTTTGTCAAGTTGAATGTGTCCTAAGAACACTTGCGGTGTCCTGAAATGATCGCAAATAAACAAGATGGTGGTGTTCTGAAGACGCTTCTAAGAACACTCCCGGTGTCTGGGGAGTGTTCGTAGGGGGTGTCCTGAGGACGCTGTCCGTATTGTTCTTTGTCAAGTTGAATGTGTCCTAAGAACACTCGCGATGTCCTGAAATGTTCGCAAATAAACAAGATGGTGGTGTTCTGAAGACGCTTCTAAGAACACTCCTGGTGTCCTGGAATGTTCGTAGGGGGTGTCCTTAGGACGCTGTCCGTATTGTTCGTTGTTAAGTTGAAAGTGTTGTAAGAACTATCGCGTTGTTCTGAAATGTTCGTAGGGGGTGTCCTGAAAACAATGTCCGTATTGTTCGCTGGCAAGTTCAAAGTGTTCTAAGAATACTCACATTGTTCGCGGACATTAAAAGTTTCCCATAGATCATATTTGAAATGTTTGACTCTATGGATGTGATATGCTGTGGTGGTCGTTGCCAGGGCATAGAGTCTTGGGTGCATGGCCATTTGGCCATGCACCCAAGATTGTATGCCCTAGCAACAACCACCGCAGCATATCACATTCATATTTGCTTATAAATTTGGGTGAAAAACAAATGTATAAGGAACAAAGGTATTAGATACTATGGATGTGATATGCTGCTATGGTTGTCCTTATTATTGTATACTTACTGTTTGGTCTAGTAATGGGAATCCATGTTTTTCTTCTTCATTTCTGTGATTAAAGAAAATAGCATGTTAGTATTAGTATTTTGTAATGACTTATTACATTGTATAAGCAATATACTTTTATTTTTTTTGACCCTCATATTTAGTAGACTACACATCAGAGTACTGTGCAATTTGCTCAGTTTCTGTATTTGTTGCTAAAATCATTGGGTCTGTGGGAGAAAAAAAAATCCATGTTGCATTAAAAAAAAACCTTTTTCTGTTATGCTACAGTTTATTTGTTTGTTTGTTTTCAGTGTTCACTTGTTGTTTCTGGCTAATGCTTTATACTTTGCTTTGTTGTATTTTTTTTGGAGCAGTAACAGATTCTTCATTTGTTTTGATATTATAAAATTTTGGAGCAGTTAGATACCAATTGGCGTATTGTAACTGTCTATTTTTTTAATATATTTTAGTGGTTTTGATTTATCTATTTGGATATTGTTAAAATTTGGGACAGTTAGATACCAATTGGCGTATTCTAACTGTGTATTTCTTGGCCTAATTTAGTGGTATTCATTTATCTGATTAGTTGTTGTAGAATCTTTGAGCTGTTAGATAGCTTTTGGAGTATTCTAACAGTTTATATTATTTTAACACAAATTTATAATTTTTGGACAGTTAGATACCAATTGGCGTATTCTAACTGTGTATTTTTTTGTCTAATTTAGTGGTATTCATTTATCTGATTAGTTGTTGTAGAATATTTGAGCAGTTAGATAGCTTTTGGAGTATTCTAACAGTTTATATTTTTGTAACACAAATTTACTTAAAGGTTTAAATACAGTTTATTTATCAAATTTTGGTTTTAAGAACATCAAATAAGTGTTTGTAAGATTTGCTGGTAATCTCTGCTTTAGAGTAATGGTACTATCATTACATTCAAACCATCCACATTTCTTTTTTATATATGCAGTGTAGTGGCCTGAATTGGTTGTGGCTCCTGCGTGGTAGATTATACCTATTGTTGTGAAGGTTTTCTTACCTAGTGATATTTGACCATGTGTGAATCCAGTCAGCTTGCAGTTGTTTTTGGTACCATCTGCATTGTAACGTAGAAGCATTAGTATTACGTATTTACTATGTGTTTGTATTACTAACGTGGAGCGATTATCTGAATTGCAGGTAGAGCATAATCTACCATGGTTTGCATTTTGTACAAGTTGCTGAAATGGAATGGATTCACAATTTGGTATTGATATATATATGAAGCGTTCATTGGGGATTTCTTCTTGTGTCACATTGTTGCAGAGAGTGCATGTATGTTTCCACATGTATGAAATCTGAAAGATTTCATTTATAGGTATGTTTTTGTTTTCCAGTACTTGTAGTAAGTACATTAGAAATTCTTGTGGATCTTCCTGTGAGTTTATAGTGAATTTCACCATTCCAGCACAGTAGTCCAATTGTCGTCTTATTCCAAAAACACTATGGGCCTCATTACAACCTTGGTGCTAAGTGCACCAAATTTACCACCATGGTGTAAACTCCGTTTACACCGTAGTGGATGGCGGATTTACCGCCCCATTCCAAGGTGAGTGGGGCGGTAAATCCCCATTTCCCATTTTCCCTTCCCCATTCCCATTTTTGCCCCATAGGGCATAATAGGAGTGGGGAAGGCGCTAATTACGCCGCCGTAAATTACGGCGGCGTAATTAGCACCATGGCAGGTTAGCGCCATGGATTTTAACGCCTGCTAAAAGCAGGCGTTAAAATCAGAATCAGGCGTTAAGGGTTAACGGTGGCGTTAACCCTTAACGCCTGAGTTGTAATGAGGCCCTATATGTGTTGTCAGGATTGTTTGCTGCATTTCTGTGAAGTACTAACATTTGCAAACACAATGGGTCTGTACTGTGTGAGTAAATGTTGTCAACAATTGGTGGTAATTGAAATAGAATATTCATTGCTACATTTGCATAGCAACTTACACCAACTATATTTGAGAATTTAAATGGTCCAGGTAGTTCTGTATCTAACTGCTTTTTTGGAGTTTGTCTTCTTTCTTTAAAGAAGTACCTGGTTTACTTTCTCTAATTGATTCTTTTTTGTTTGTGTTACTTGATGATGTATTAGTTTCTTTTACTCTCTTTCGAGGATTTGCAGTGACGTCCTGTTGCATTTCTGTTTGATTTAGTTTTCTTTTACAACGTTTTAGTTTTTGTGGAACAGAATATGTGTTTAGATGGGGAGTGTATAGTGAGCGAAGTCTATTATATTCTAAAATGCAAGGAATATCAGCGTTTACTTTACTTGCATCAAAGTTGATTAGAAATAGACCGTCAAGTGTACGTAGATCATGCCTTCTTTAAAGACTGTGTTACCAATATCTATCATTGCTTTGTCTAGGATAAGACCTTGTGATTTATGAATCGTGACTGCGTATGCAAGAGTTAGAGAAAATAGTTCTCTGCGTACATACACATCTTTGAAGAGAAGGAATCTAGCTGTTGAGCGTCCTATCCGTTTTACTTCTGAACGTTTGTCAAAGAGTATATTGACAAACTGAATTTTGTTGTTACGTGGGTATGTTTGAAAGCCAACAACTGTACCCAGTGCTCCATTAACTAGTCCTTGGTCCACGTCAAGGTTACATTTAAGCATTACTCTGCAATTTAAGGATAATTTTAACATCTTTTCTAAGCCTGCTGTGTTTGAGATTGATTTTTCTAAATTATTTAGTCTTGTTGTGGCTTGGTCACACATGGGTAGTGTCATACCATGTACATCTAGTTTGTCTGTGGCGCTAATTTCCATTATTGGTTGCATTTCTTTACTTAGCATGATTTCATTGAATTTGAAACAGCTTGCAAGAGTTGGCATTAAGGCCATACAATTGACATTTTTGTGGGCTAATTGTTCCATAACATCTGTAGCACATGCATTATCGCCATAAAGTGCATTAATGTGCCGGGTTTTCAATGTTGCTTCTGCTTCTTTAGAAAGTATACCAACTCTCAAACTTTTTAAAATGTTGGCATAAGTTAGATCTGCAGATTGGCGCATGTTTTCTGTTAATTCTCTGTATTGGAAATGTTGCCAAAGGTTGACATTTCCAATGCTGCCAACAGTTTTACGGCAGAGTTTGTGCCCTAATGTTTTAAAAATAGGTTCACCTTTTACTGGTGTTAATTGAAGCAGATCTCCAAAAACAATAATGTGTTTTCCTGCAAAGAACTCTTCATAGTCTGTTTTGAGTACTTCTTGTAATCTGAGGTGAATCAAAGCTAACATCAGGATGGAGACCATGCTCACTTCATCTATTAGTAGCATTTTCATTTGTTTCAATACTCTGCGTAATTCCATTGCAGCTTCTGCAGAAAGTTTGTAATAGTCTAATTTGTTCTGGTGTTCTACTGGTAATAGTAGTAATTGGTGTAATGTAACACCACCTATGTTGTAGGCAGCTTAACCTGTGGGGGCAGTGACAACAGCTGACAGTTTGTTGTTTGTCAATTGTTGAAGGAACTTACTAATGATTTTGATTAGGAATGTTTTGCCAGAACCAGCTTCACCACTGACGTACAGTAGTATAGGTTTATAATTATGGCAGGAACATGATGTTTTACACCATGTGCAATTTGTTTTGTTACTTCTTGAAAAATGCTACTTTGCTCATTGTTTAGTTTTGATTGTAGTATAGTTAAGTCTTCCTTATCTTCATAATGACACATGGTGTTTTCTACTTCTACCATAGCTAATTCTGCCTCATTTGTTATTAGTGGTTCTCCCAGTGGTTCTTGGCTTCCTGTTACAGAAGGTTGACTACTGTCAGGAGTATCCTTATCTAGTTGGGCTTGGAGTTCTTCTTCATGTTGCTGTTCATTGTGCAACATTGTTTTGTACTGTGTAAAGTTTACATCAGTTATAGTGCTTTCATTTGCTTTGAAAGCATCCTCAAATGAGTCATAGTTATCTAGTAATTGTTCTTCTTTTCTCCATGGTTTGAAGAGTTGTAGCAGGGACATGTAATATACTTCTTTATGTTGAGGAGTCTTCAATGACAATTTGATATGATTAATTAAATTTGGTTTAGTGAGTTTAACTAAGCTGCCTTCACAGTCTGTCACTCTGTATTTACCTTTTTTTTCATCGGGTTTCATATTATTTTTGTATGTGTAGTTTTGGGCTATTTGGTATAGACACATGTTTTCCAAAGTATTACTTCTGCTTGGGTAGTATGTGTCCAATAAATTGTTTTTTAAAATGTCTTGGCTGTTGGCATCATGTTTGGCTATTGTTTCTATATCTTCATATGATTTCAGAACTCTTTTTCTAGATTTAGCTGGACCAAGACTTAGCCATACTATATTTTCAGATTTACCATACAATGAAGTACCAGTTAAATGATCAGCTGCTTCATAAAATCCACATTCTCTATGGGTGAGCATTTTTATGCCCAAGCTGTATAATTTCTGAGATACTGTTTCATCTGATGACAGGTCATTCCAGAGGTCTTGGAGCTCTGTCTTTTCTGCTTTAGTTAAGTATGCTGTGACATATCGTGCAACTGCAGTAGAATTGTCTGCAATGTACTGCCCATCTATGTTTGCATTCCATAAGTGGGCAATGATTGCATTATAATCATTGATATATTTTTCTTCTTCTTTTCTTTTTATGTAATATGTATTTTTAGGTGACTTTCCTTTAACAGTATGTCTAACTGAAGACATGAGGTTGTTTACTTGACCTGTATTTGTAACTGGTCTAGGGAAACCAAATCGGCATTTGGTGTAGTATTTGCCTTTGTTTTTGTATTTGCAACAACAATATTTTCCAGATTTGTGCCTTTGAAATTGTAAAATTTGTGCACGAAGATCACTATTTGTGGCTTCTGATGGAATTTCACAAGTGACATATTTTTCAATAAACTGTAAAACAGTGGCATCACTGTCTTGACCAAATTTAGGAGCATCTTTAATCCATAAAAGCATGTGGATATGTGGTGCTCCTCTGGCTTGGTATTCTTTTCTCCAAAAGAAGTGTTGCACTTCTCCAAGGTGTGGGCCAAGGTTTCTGATCATACAACGTACATCTCCATGACGTCGAAACCAGTACTCTTTAGTACCACGCATATTTGCTAATAGATTTGTAATATTTCATTGTAAAACCTCATCCTTTTGTTGCACTTTCTCTAATAATTGTGTAGCTGTCATATTTTGAAAGTGTGATCCTGATTTTAATATGTGTGCAACTCCATAACATAAAGTTGCTAGTTCACTTTCAAAGAGTATATGTATTCCACATTCTGTCTAAATCTGGGATCTTCCGAATACATCCGTAATGAGCGGTATTCTGAAGCTGATATTTGAATAGGTCTATCATCATACCGTCCTCCTTTGCCAGTAGGAAAGAGTAGAGGAAAAGCACGTGCTTCTATACTTTTTTCCCATATACTGATTGGCGATCCTTTTGTTTGACGCATTTGGTAAGTTTCTAGTACATCTTGTACAGTGTCATTACAGTGCAAAGGATGAATTGTATAATGGTCTAAAGTATTTGATATTGTAGCAGGATCTAGTAGCTGAAATTGACCAGCTTCTTGTGTTTATTGAATTATTTCAGTTGTATCTTTCAAGTTTTCTTCAATATTAATTTCTTTGTAATATTCATTATTCTCATTAAGATATTGGAAGGCTTGTCTAACTTTATATAAATCTACCAGCTGTTGCCATATTTTTTTGTCTTTTGTAGGTACTCCATTTACTAATATAATTAAAGATTGCTGCATTGGACGTTGCACTCCTAGAGTATGCACATGTTCTTTTAGATTTAATGGTAAATAAACTATTTTTCCACGAATGCCTTTTACCAATTCAGAGGGAGGTAATTTTGCTGTTTTTGGTTGAAGGCGTATTATTGCTTGAAATGGGTGTACTGTTTGAATTATGATGCTCTCATATAAATTAAGTTGTTGTAGAGGTTTTGGTACTGGGTATAATTCCAAATTATTTGTGATAGAACGTGAAGGAGTTTGGTTGTTGTCAAGTTTTGTAGTGCAATAACTGCAAAGTATTAAGGGCTCAGTTATTTCATATTTGTTTTCTGCTAGAAGGTAGAGAGCTAATTCAAACCATTTAGAATCTTCATTGTCTTCTATTTTGTATGATAGGTCCACAGATTTTGTGTTACTTTTATAAAAAATTCTACGGCAACATACACATACATGGTTTGGTACTTCAGCTGATGTACTTTTAAATTTTAGTATTTCTTTTTTGTATGTGTTTAGCAAAAGGTTGCCATGTTGTCATGATGCCTACCCTCGGAGCACCAGGCCAGGCCCAGCACCCCCGGAAGCAGGCATCATGCCCTCGGGTAAAAGCCCAGCGGCACCTTATAGGGGCTCTTTGGACTCAGTCCTGGCGCCATGTTGGACATCAGTCCTGGCGCCATAGGCGCCAAGCTCATAAAGGGAGGTGTTTTGAGCACTTACCTGATGCAGACCATGCTGCACGCTTCAGGCCTTCCTGAGACCTGAAAGGGACTATTTTTTCATAGGGACTATTTTTTTCACTCAGGCGTGGCCAGGGAAGGATACATACCTAGTTGGGGAGGGATACATACCTGGGACTTCTTTGGTGGCTATTTAAGCCACGCCCAGACAGCATCTCATGCTTCGCGTTGTTCTGCTTCCTGCAGCTTAACGCTCACCGTGTCTGCTCCTGCTCCTGGACTCCAGCCACGCCCGCCTCGAACCTGGAAGACCTGCAAGGAAGGAAGAGAAGAGAAAGGTGAAAACCAAGGACTATTTCAAACTTCTTACCTGCATCCGGAATCTTCTCGCCAGCATCCCTGAAGAAAGACTTCCATTTAAAAGCATTGCGTTGCTCGCTGCAGCGCCACGCTTCACTCACCTGTCCTCGAGACATCTCCCGGCTCCATCGCGGCTGTCAGCATCGGTCGCCACATCTCTGCACCTAGGGCAGAGAGGAAGAAACAAAAGTGAGCAGAAGGAACACAGAAGGAAAGCCTGATTAACAGCCATAATACTTACCGGCTTTTCTTCCACATTTCGGGTCGGCGCCGCCCCGTTGGCAGGTACCGTACCCCGGCCCCTATGAGGAAAGGACAAGAGACATTTCTGGGGAATGATAAGGACATTTAGAGGGATCGCCCTCATCACTACTCACCTCGGCAGTTTAACCCCTCGACGCATCGCCTTCATTCTGCACCTGAAATAAAGGGCAGATCACAGGTTAGAAAGACAACATAAAGGGGGCCTCACTTGAACTTTGAACTTTCATACTTATGGCGCATCGCTCAGGAAACTCAAGTGGATTTTGCCAGCGCCATTCTGAAAACCAGTGAAGTAACTGGACCAACACGCGCCCCTGCACCAGAAGCAGGATGGAGAGTTCATCCTTCCAAACCATAAGGTGAGCTTAAACCGGGGTTTGGAGGAAGTTAGAGAGGAACGAAGGGGGAAGGGGGAAAGGGGGGAGCTAGCACACTATTCTGCAGACTGTTAATCCCCTTTCTCATCTGCAGAAGGATATTCCTACGGGCCAGGCAAGCACGATTTGGAGGTCCTGTCCAATCGGTGTTCCGGGTCCTGCACATCACGCTAGAAGAGGCCACAGCAATCCAGACTAGACCAGCGCTCCCGTGGGAACCAGGTGAGCGTTACACATGTGTAGAATTGTTGCTTAATTGGTTTAAAGCTATTTCATTCTGTAAATGGCTTTCAATTCCAAAATATTTTTTCTGGATATAGTGAATTTCTTCAAGTAGGTCTTTTGCTGTACCATGTAGAGGGATGTTATTTAACTTTGCTAGTGCTAAAGCAGGACTTTTAGCATAGTACAGTTTATAGACTATATTTCTTATAGTTGAATGATGTGTTGATATCCTTTTGATATCATGGAAATTGGTTTTACAAGTAGGTCCTGTAATGCAGGCCAATGAATGTCCTTGTAATCCTGTGTACATGCGCACTGGACAGGTATCTAGATTTTGCAGTAATTTAATTTTGATTTTGTCTTTGCTTTTTACATATTTATTGAGGAATTGGTGTAAAGATTTGAAACATTGTTTGGGAATGTTACACATTGACGTGCATGGCCATTTGTACACTAGACGTTCTGATTCAGTTGAATGGAGCAGTAATTCTAAGTTTTCAGGGCATATTTTTGTAAGGAGTACTTCTTGTTCCATTATGGTATTATTCACTTTTTCATAACCTCGACCACTGCTATTTATGGCAATTGCATTTGTTTGCTTTTGTTTGTATGCTGCTTCATTAAAATATGGTTCTGTGCTCGTAGTGTGATTCCATTCACCTCCGCAGATACTTAAGAAGTTCTTTCTGTTGCCATTTCGCTTATTGAGAAATCTTTTTTGTAATTTAGTTATTAGTTTTGTTAGTGGTTTCATTTTGTTTAACAGTAAAATAAATACATTTCTTTTGAGAAGAATTGCACTGTCCATCAGTGCTTCTAAGATTAATTTCCTACGATAGGTTTTAAGCTTTGAACCTGATTTCTCTCCTGTTTTTATAAGATTTTGAAGGACTTTGTGACGGTATATTTTGGCTAAAATACTTTTTTTGGTATGCTTACTTTGCACTATATTAAAATTTGAAGAAGTAGTTTTATCTGTACTGATAGCTGATTTTCTCTTAATTGTTTTTTGGTTTGTTTTACATTTTGATAGAGGAAGCGAAGTTGTTGTACTTGAAACTTCTTGGTTTCACTAAATGATTGTATTAGCTGTTTTGTTTTAACCTTTTTTACAAATTCTGCTAGAGATGGATGCTTATGTTGGACACCTTTATTTTCATTTGCTCTAATTTTGCGTTGCTTTCTACGGAGTTGTCTTTTGGTAGGCATTCTTTAGGGTCTGTTGAAAAAAATAAAGAAGATATGGGTTGGGGTGTTCTGGAATGTATGTGTGCTGTGTGCATGAGTGTTTGAGTAAGATGATAAAGATGTATGTAATGGTGTGTGATTGTGCATTGGGAACTAAAACTAGTAGGGATAGGTATTCTTGAATTTATGTGTTACTAAACTGGGGTTCAGATGAAAAAAAAAGTAAGCTAGTGGTGTGGAAAAGTACAAATAGTAAATCTAATGTATACAATTAAAACAGTTGTTTGTTCTATAATATGAAAATTGTAGTGGTTCAGTTGGCTAATTTTTGTGTCCAACAATAGGAATTTGTGGGCCATTCTGGTTGTAAATCGCTGTTTAAGACATGCACATTTTTGGACAAAATGGTACAAAATCTCTATTTTAAGAAACCAAACTAGCTTGTATTAATGTTATAGTATATTTGATTAATAATATAAATAGTATGGTGATATTTTACTTACTTTTCTTTTAAATTAACAGGTAACTTCTTAGTTTTTCTTTCTTCTTCGAATTCGGCTGCTTCTTTTCAGGAAACTGGTCTTCACTGCAACTGTAAAAGCTTCAAATTAGTAACTTTGTTTGTATATAGCACTGTTTTTAATTTAGATATTGATTTTTTTAATTGAAATCCTCAGTGCCTTCTGTAAAACCATTAAACTAATTTATTTACATAAGATACATTGCATCAGTTCAGTACATATGATATGTTCTTAATGAACAAATTGTATTGAATGACTAACTGTAGCAAAAATAAAATATCTTTACTATGTCTTGTGAAATTTATAATATATTAGTGAATACCACTATTTCTGTAAGTAAACTGTTCTAGGTAATAGCGCCTCAATGTCATGTCTAATTTAAAGTAATTAAGTAAATAAATAAATAAAAACAAAAAATATGAAATTGTATAAGTATTTTTATAAAGGTTTAAACATAGATTGTGTTTGAATGCAATTTTGTTTGAATATATGTAGTCTATATATTTCATTTAAAAAATGTTAGTTTAACATGATTTGAGTGTGTGTGTATAAAGAAATTAAAAAGTATAAAGGTGTATAAGTGATAGTTGATTTTAGGAAATTGACAAAAGTACAGTAAATTCATTTTACAGATTTTACAAGGTAAAAGTCTGTTTGAAAATGTGTTCATCTACCATAGCTCTCAACTCACACGCTTTTGGCGGGTGTCACACGCCTTGTAAAGGGCAGACTCACCCGCCAAGCCTCCTGCACGCCCATTCATTCCAATGGGCATCTCACCCGCCAAAAACAAAATCGGGTGATTTCACCCGCCTGTAAAACAAAAATGGTTGAGAGCTATGTCATCTACTATACAGAAAATATGCATACCTGAAGTTTGTGTTCATGCATATGGATATGCATGGAGCTGCAAGAAGAAATCTTGAAGACTTGTACAGTATTTGTGGTAGATGCTGCTTGCCAATGATATGACACTTGTACTCAGAGAGATTCAGAGTACATTTGTAGTGCTGATCTATGATGATGCAGTTAGATGTAGAGGTCTTGAATGTGATTGGTGCATGGTCATGCGATTTTTGAGGTACATCCAAGTAGGGAATGGCAGAGAGAGTGTAGTGGAAATGGTAGATGGCTGTTCATGTTACGATATGTCCGCGGACATGGCGGTAGTTCTCGGACATCGGGAGTTACATCTGGGGCTTTTTGGGTTCAGAAGTCATGCAAATGAGAATAAGCACTGAAAGGGATTGGTCAGGAAAGTTTGGTGGGTGTGTTGTGCCAGGAGAGATTTTCTCAGATACTCTTTTTGCTGAGAGAACAAAAGATAGCTATGGCTGTGTGTTTCAGAAAACAGATTGTTTGGATTTTAGGATATTCGTGGATACATTGGTTGAAGGTGCATGCAGAAAGCTGTGGAGTAGCTGTAGATCTTGGATTCCCACATGTGGAAGTACACTGGCATGGAGTACGTTGAATGAAGTGGTTGGACTTGCTACCTCTCTGTGCTACTTTGGAGACAGAGCAACATCCAGACATAATTGTAATTCATTGTGGAGGGAACAGTTTAGGACATGTGACTGGAATTCTTTTGCAATTTGCTATGAAAGAAGGACTGAGGAAGGTTATGGACATGTTTCCTAATTCTCAAGTGATATTTTCACGGATTGCGCAGAGACAAATGTGGCTTCGTTCTTCTTCATTTGGTCCACAAATGGAAAAAGCAAGGTGCAATGTTAATAAGGCTGTTTGTGGCTTTCTAAGAGATTTTGGCATGTCTTCTTTTCACAATGAAAATATTATGTTTTGTAGTACATGCATTTTTCGCAGAGATGGAGTCCATCTTACTTATGCTGGCAATCAGATTTTTCTGAGAAATGTACAAAATGTATTGCGAACTTTTTGGGAATTACAACAACGATTTTGAAGTAGATGTTAAGTATTTACAATTTTTGACTTACAAACACACCCAAAGGCTCTTTTCAGAGCCACCACTTCTTTCCAGAGAAAATTACAATGTTTGTGATGGAGTAGTAACCCAATTTATTTAATGTTCGCGAACTGTCCACAGACTTCTAAAAAATACAAAGAGCCCTGCTTCATTTATTTTCACTTCTATTTTTTAACTGGGAAAGGCGGCTCTGAAAAGAGCCTTATTTTTTTTTATTTTTGTAATTTTGTATTTTTTTTTGTTTTTCAGACACGACACACTAGGAGAGGAGGGTAAAGGAGGGTAAAGGGGGGGACACCAAACACAGGGATAAGAAAGGGCGAGCTGAGAGAGGAAGATGTAGAGTGGGTTTTATTTGGGTAGTGAGCAGGTCTTCTCGTGCTCTGAGACGATAGTCTCAAAAGCACTCCGAAGTCGCTCCCCCCTGCAGAGTGCTGTGTCACAGTACATACATACAACTGTGACCCTCAAAAGGTAAGGGTCATCAGCATTCTGTATGGCCTGTGAGGCAGCTTGAGAAAGACGCTGTCACACAGAGGTGGTCCTTGTGTTGACAGGATCAGAAACAGAGGATGAAGTAGAGGAAATGAACCTGCTACGTTCTTCGAAAGGTACAACCCTGCGAATAGCCCCAGAGTGAAATGACCTCAGGTGTCGCTTCATAGTAATGGTCCCAAAGCTGTAGTTACCGTGCTTCCCGCGACTGAGTATCATTTTGCACTCATTGCAGGTAACATGGTTCGCACGAGCCTTAGGACCATTCCCATGAATGATAAATAACCGCCACACCCAAGACTCACGCCTAGTGCGGGTAGTAGGGATTTCCTCTACCTCATTCTCATCATCCTCTTCTTCCTCCTCTGCATCCTCAGTCCTGTTTCCCTCTTCAGGCCCTTGGGGAGGTGGTGGTGGTGGAGGGGGTGGTGGTGGTGCTGAAGCAGGTGCAGCACCAAGTGGCAGTTCAGCAGCCAAGGATGCCATGTCGATGATGGTGTAGTCTGCAGGTGGCAGCAAAAATCACTGTGTTCTGAAGAATAGCCAGAAACACAATGGGAATAAGCTCTTGGGCGTGGTCTTTTATAGGGGTGCTTGTGCGCGGTCCATGGACATGCGCATTGTGCGCGGACAGATCGAACACAAAAAAAGGATCGGAAAGTTTCAAAAGGTATATAGAAACTCAAGATGGCTATGTGGGACTTGTGGCATGGTGAGATTTTATTGAAAAATATCATGGATTAACTGAAAATGTACTTTTAAATTGTTCGGGGACACGAACAGTGTCCGCATTTCAGGACACACGATGAGCGTGGGCGCGGTCATATGATCTGTTTGCGAACTAGTCTGCGAAGGAAGCACCTGTCCACAGGACACCAAGTGCATGGAGATTGGTTAGCGCATGCGCTTTGATGTCCTACGGACACTGTTCGGGTTCTGAAGTAATTAAAAGTGCGTCACACGTGAAAATAACATTTCAGGACACCGCGTGTGTTCTTAGAACAATTTAAACTTGGTAGCGAACAGTAAGGACACATATAGTGTTCTTCAGGACACAAGTAATTTAGTTTATGTACGAACATTTCAGGACACCAATTGTGTTCTTAGAACACTTTCAATTGGGTAGCGAACACTACGAACAGTTGTACTGTTGTTCAGGACACATCATTTTTGTTTATTTACGAACATTTCAGGACACCAATTGTGTTCTTAGGACAGTTTTAAGTTGATAGCGAACATTACGGACAGATATAGTGTTCTTTAGAACACTTTAATTTTTGTTTCTTTACGAACATTTCAGGACACTACGAGTGTTCTTAGAACATTTTGAACTTGCATGAGAACATTACGGACAGATGTAGTGTCCTCAGGACAGTTACATTTTCGTTTCTTTACGAACATTTCCGAACAACTGCGGTGTCCGTGGACACCTAAATTGGTTTTATTACAAGGAACTGAAAGTAATTACAACTCAATATAAGAAAAGTAACTTTATTTCATATATATATACAATTATGACTGGGAAGGTGGGGCAGAAACGGAAACAAAAACAGGAGAATTAGGGATTTCTAGATAACTGGGATCAGGTGGAGAAGGGAAGGAAATCTCATCGAAATGCTTTGGTCCATAGACAGGGTTTGAGGTTAACTGCGTGGGATAGGGTGAGGGGGGACAAGTGCAGGTTGGACAATGGGGTGCTGCTGGGGGTTTCACATAATTTTCCACAAAGTTTTTCAAATCCATAAAATTTTGCATAAGGTCGTCCATTTTTTGATGAATCTGCTGTAGAGTGATATCCTCTGATTGTTGTTGTGAGATGCTTGGAATTTTTGTATGGTCTGTAATAAAAAAAATGTATATGTTAAATGTATACAAAATAATATTTATTAATTGGTTTATATAGTAAAGTGTGTACCATTAGGTGGACTATTTTCTAACATTTCCTCTCGTGGGAAATGCTCCTCTAGCCAGTCGAGAGTACTACACATCTCTGTGAGAAAACAAAAAAGTAATATGTTTTTTTTTTCTAATATAGAAAGTTTATAAATATATGAGTAAAAAGAAGTGCACTTACTATGTCTGGTGAGATATGTAATCAGTAGTGTATACGTCTGGTCTTGCTGTTGGTTGTGGAGCGTCTGTGAGGTAATTATGGTGGAAGACACTTTATCTTCTTTTGGTATATTCCTTTTTAAAACATATATTGTATTTACATGAATGGTTAGTGTGTTACTTATATGGGTAACATTTTTTAAGTATTACTACATATACTTTGTATGTGTGCTGCTTTGTGAATTTGTTAAATGTTCCTATGTTATGATATAACTAGTACACATACCTCCCCAGAGTTTTTACGTGGTGGTACTGTTCTCCGAACATGTCCGCGAACATTAAATAAGTTCGCGGACATCAAGTTCATAAGAAGAGATCTAGTCAGTTCCATATGACATGTATATAAAGTCAAAGTCATTATTGTTAAGTTATGCTACTAAAGAAATATGAAATTCAGTGAAAAAACTTTGTTAAAGGGACGTTATGGTTAAGTTGCGCTACTAAAAACCTATGAAATTCAGTGAAAAAACTTTGTTAAAGGGACGTTATGTTTCCAAGTAAAACCGAAAAACCCTTGAAATTCGCCAGTTATGGTAAGCTAAGCAACCATAACTAGCGCCACCACCGTGCACTGCTAAGACTAACACCCAGGACATCAAAGATGACATCACAAATGTCATTGATGACATCACTGATGACCTCACATGTGTATGTACTTCTCATGAAATATGTGTAGAAGGGATTCTTATTATGTTGCGAAAAAAGTGTCAAGAATCATTGCAAGAAATATACCCTAATAAGTGCATTGAACGATGCATTGATATAAATAGCATCCTATTATGGGGTTCTATCTAGTATACTACGCTACTCATACAGAAACATAACATTGTGTGCAGCGTACAAGATGAAGGTATGACATTCGTAATGTTAATATGTTGAATAATGAAATGATAATTGTTTTCTTAATAGATTTTTGTGTACTGTGAAATATGTAATAAGTAGCTAATAAAACCCATGTTTTACATAATTGCATTACTATAGACAAAACACAAAGACACAAGAACACATACCAATATGTGTATATACAGGGAAAGTGAAGTTAGCAAAAAAGCACAAGTAGTAGCAGAAACAATTCATAAATTAACTGATTAGTTTCATGCAAATAGATGATTGCTCTGTTTCAAAGCTGCTATTTACCCTATGTATATGTATCACTTGATGTGATTGGACCCTAAGGAAAGTAGTGTGAGTACAATGTATACAAATATGACCATATACAGGGAAAGTACAGCCATAAAAAAGAACAATAGAACTATCAGAAAGTGCTCATAAGTCTAGTGATTATCTTTATGCACAAAAAGGATTGCTGTCTTTCAAGCTTGTGTTTTCCCATATGTATATGTTTCATATGATGTGACTGTACTCTAAGGGAATTACTGTAAGAACCTACTAGAAGGATATGTCTACAAATAAAATAAAATTCTTAGTTTCTGACTGTTACTGAAGAAAACCATGTGGCCTAGATATGTCAGCAAAAGAAAAAATAGTTAGCCAGACATGTGATGTCATCAGTGATGCCATCAATGACATTTGTGATGTCATCTTTGATGTCCTGGGTGTTAGTCTTAGCAGTGCACGGTGGCGGCGCGAGTTATGGTTGCTTAGCTTACCATAACTGGCGAATTTCAAGGGTTTTTCGGTTTTACTTGGAACCATAACGTCCCTTTAACAAAGTTTTTTCACTGAATTTCATAGGTTTTTAGTAGCGCAACTTAACCATAACGTCCCTTTAACAAAGTTGTTTTCACTGAATATGTATATATATATACATATATATATATATATATATATATATATATATATATATATATATGTATATATATACATATATATATATATATATATATATATATAAACATGTGTTTTTTTTTAGGAAACTCTAGGTATCACTGGTTAAATGTGGACACCCATTCAGGTTCCCCCGGTTTCAGCCCATGCACACATTGAGACTGTTGCCTGGAAGTGTCAGAACATCAAGGTGGTTATAGAAGGACTGGATAGAGCTCATTGCAAGCATCTAGATGCGAGAAACACAACTTAAGGTGCTTACTGAACCTTGACAACCACATTTCAAATCCCTAAAATGCACTATTTCTGAGACATTTGCACCACAACACACTGTGCCAGGGTGAGGAAGCAGGTGGGAAAAGCCCACAGGAGGTCCAAGTATACTGCAGCATGCAAACTCTCGCCTCCCCTCCATGTCTGCTGCGGGGTATGTCTGCCATTTCTTAACACATCAGAACGGACTATGGAGCACTTTCCTAAGCAGATATTGACATTATCATGCAAGCAAATGTGTTAAGACCACTCACTCTGACCCTCAATAAGAAGCACACCCTGACCCTCTCAGGAGAGGCTCTCCCTAGGTAGCCGGTTGTGCGCTGCCTATCTAAAAGGTACAGAGAGAGAAAAAAAAAATTATATTTGAAAAATAAAAAGTCCTAATGGTTTGATCTCAGAAAAGTATACTTAATTCATCCTGTCATATATGTGTTCTCAAGATGCATGCTGCCTATTGATCACTCCTGGATACTACAAATTGAGCTATCCCACGTGTGGGATAGAAGTAAAATTAAGCTCACAGAACCCTGTCTAAAGAAACAGGTGTAAGCAGAATGTAACAAGCGTATCCTAACACAGCTTCACGATATCGTGATAATCACAATGGGTTGACCTGTTTCGATGACTGATATTATTGGTGTCACCTTCTTCAGGATCTGGTTATTCACATTTCAGCATTTCTCTGTAAAAAAATCTGCAGTTCTAGATTGGAAGAACACCTCCGTCCCCTATAGGGAGAATGGGGAAAGCACAAAGTCAACCCCTACCGTTGTACAAGTGTACTAAAAATTTTTACAAAGGTACAGCCATGATCATTTTTATCCATGCAATGGTTGTGGCATAATCAAAAGACACTGTGTATGTCATAATTATTAACTGGCAAGGGAGAGGAAAGGAAAGAAAAGGCATCTCCCTCTTAGTATGTGTGATACAACCAGGTCATCAGTTCCTCTGGCCGTATAGACTAGTCTGGTGTTTACTACTATAACATACACTGTTAAAGAAAATGGAAAACTACAGATTGCACATACCTCGTAACTCAAAATGTGGATGTTCTGGGGATGGTAAGTGGACATGTGCGGCAAGACAAATCACTCTTTGCCTGGCCATGTCAGTTGCAGAGGATAGTAATTGTCTTGTGTCTATGGAGAATGTACAGGCACATGAAATGAATGGAAATTGCTACGCAAGCTTCATATTGTCAATGTTGAGTCCAAAGCAGTGGTATACCCTGTCGTGCCTCGCCGCTCCAATTTAGAGTCGGAGGCAGTCAGGGATCACTAAGTGCTTTCCAGTGTATACTCTCTGCCGTGTTACTGCTGCATAACTCTGTTGTGGTTGTTGGCGGTCAATGCCGCCCAGCCAAATGCAGGGGATGTAGCTTCTGTGTTACGCAGCCAGGCGGTGTGGCTGGCAAGCTCCGAAAAGCAGGCGGCTATCTTGGACTCTGTTACTAGTCATCTGCACAGGTGCTCGATATGTCACCGACAGGTTAGCAATGTTGAAAATGGATTACTTTGCGACTGAAATTTAGCACAGGTGTTGTCAAAGATATCAGCATCCATTCTTTAAGTTCTATATATTTAGGATGCGGATTATCAGCACAATGTTGCACATTCCCACTACAACTGTGTATCTATAAAGGCAAAATGTTTTAGAGGCTGAGTGCAGATCGAAGATGTCAATATAGTACATATGGTGTAGTGTAGGATGTACAGGCACCCGCTGTAATGCTCTAAAGCGCGTCCCCAATAGCAGCAGGCCGCGTGATACACAGGCTCAACTTTTCAAATTAGGCAGGCCATGGAAGGCTGATACTACCAGAAAATACATTAATCTGAATAATCAATAGGGCACCCTGGCACTTAATCAATCACATACATCAGCCGAACCTTCTAAAGGTTTGGCTAATATCCATCACACACACATTAGTAGTCTCACTTGCGAACAGTGATCTCAATTGGAAGAAGTATCGTAGCTGGGTAGGACCGCCAGGTCATGATTGAACTGCTTCATGCAGACCATTATAACATGTATCTTGGCAGAATATCCATTGGTGTTCTCTCCGGAGCAACATGTTATTGAATTTGCCCTCCCTGCCCAGCCGTCTGGGCTGGTGCACTTTTTCAATAATGGTCCACCGAAAGTCTTCAGGGCTATGGCCTTCTACCAAACAATGAGGTACCAAGGGGGCTGTCATTTACCCTGTCCTAAGGCATGACTTGTGCTCAATGAGCCTTTTTTTGACAGGTCAGGTGGTCATCCACACGTAATGCAAATTGCATGGGCAAGTAATAAGATATGCCACCCCCATGCTATTGCAATTGGTAAAGGACTTCTGTTCCCATGGGGTGTTCCATCCTATATCTATGCTCACTTGGTCTGCATTTGGTCTGTACACACATAAAGCATCCCCCACAGGGTGCATGTCCACAAAGTTTGCTGGTTCTGATTTACATCAGCTTCCTTGTGGAAGCGTTTTAACAAGCGTGTCCCTTACATTTTGCCTCTGTCTCAGCGCACAAAAGAGAGGCGGAGCAGGATGTTCGTCAGTGTTTGGAATTGGTCATAGTTTTTTAATATCCTTCTTCATTTCATTAAATAGAGGCGAGTAACTGAAAACGGCAGTTACGTTTACGGATGTCGTTGTAGAGTGATCTCTCTGGGAATGTTTCTTGCTCGCTTATATGTGGTGTTCACAATTCTTTTCAGGTAACATGGCTAACCAATTGCTTTTTAAGTGTCTTAGCATATGTGACATAATAAGTGGTCTGCGTACATGTGTGCCGGTACCTCAAAAACTGCCCAAATGGGAGGTTATCTTGTAGCGCTTGAGGATGATAAATTCAATAAAATAGCAAGGAATTGCGATCTTTCGTTTTCTTATACGGATATATCCGCCAGCCACACTAGCCCCTTCTCAGTGCTGTTTACTTCAGATTGCAAAGCACATCAAGCGATAAGTGACTTGGGACAGAGCCCTACAGGATGATTGATTTTCAACAATGGATGAGTGTTATCATGTCTGTCTACAGAACCTGTGCAGAGTACGGGTACTTTTTGCTAATTTTATATATATTTAGAAAAGTACATTTGATCAACATTGAAGGGTGTGTGCACTATAAGTGTCCAGATGGAGGATGATAGTTTTAGGAGGAAGAGGAAAAGTTCTGAAAATTCGGAATACTTTAGTTAAGTGCACAAATCACGAGTCACATTGGAGGTATAATGCGAGAAGAGTTAAACACAAAGACATACATCTACAGTAGATGAGCGACACTTGGGTCATGGATACTATTATAAAAGCAGAAATTGATGATTTGAAAGTGTTGTATTATATTCAACCTTCTTTGATTCATGTCATCTCAGGGCCTTATTTCCCTCAGATATCATGTCGCACTGACGCACTGGGGCCTGCAGAGAGCCAAACCCCTGTGAGCTTTATAAAGACTTGCTAAGCAAAGTGACATGTTTAAAAAACTCCCCAAAAATGGACACAATTCAGACTTCCAATTTTTCAAGAGCATACTAAAGCATGGAGATGCTACACACCCAGTGCCCATATCTGCTGTACACATTGGGCATGGCAATGTCCTGTGGGCACTGTGTATGGGTCCCATGCATATTGACACCACGCTCATTACCCACTGGATATTCATAGCGGTCACTGTGCCTTTGCCCATGGCCCAGTAACAGTGTTTCTACAGAGAAGACTGTTGTGCATGAGCGCCAGCCAGCGACATTGTGCAGGGGCATGGACTTTGGGCAGGCCGTAGGCCTCAGGCAGAGTGGCAATTCCTGCAGCGAACTCTGGGTATGGCTTAGGCCCAGCAGGCTATGAAATATATCATAATGTTTTACAAACTGTGCTCCTGCATCTCATTCCTGTGTAGATATAGTTCAACGATGTATACAGTATGATATCTTGCACTTGATGGTATTTTGAACGCTCTGTGAGGCCGCAGGGAACAACTTTTGTGTAAATCATGTTTTCATTAGGCTTCAAAAACATACATTGTAATTGTCATGGGTTATTTATAACGCACTTAATACCCAGAGGTACCTAAGCGTGGACCCGGGGATCAAACTCTGAGGTCTCTCTTGCAACCTCTGTGGTCTTCCTTGCAACCTCTAAAAAATAAAACAAAAAAAGGTACATTTTTTAAAAATAATTTTTTGCAATGCAAGCTTCTGGGCTGTGGCCAGCACCATGTGGCTCTTTACTTCTGAAGTGGCTGGCTTTCTTGTTCAGGCCCCTTAGAAAAAAGAAGAAAACGAAGACCACGAGTACCACAAGTCTAACACTTTCAGCACTGACCCTAAATAAGAAAGAATAGGAATACAAAATAATGTGTCTTTCTGGAATTCTATACAATAATTGCTAGACTCATTAAAGGTTTATTTCAGGCACACTTCAGGGGGTGAGTCACTGATTTAGTATGTTCTTAAACGCCTCAACTCAGCCTTTCATCCTTCTGAGGTCGATAAATGAGTACCAACACAGGTTGGGTGATGTTGTATGTATATTTGTTCTATATAAAGCGCTTAAGAGTAAGTGCTATTTAATAACACAGCATTATCATTTGGCCTTAGACTCCTGCTTGCATTCACAGTAATTTGGTAATATGGGCCTATACACACTGATCTCAACGATACATATGGCGATCCATTCTTGTATGAAATGTACATCACATTATAGTGATATCCCAACCATATTTTCGTAGTGTACAATGCTATGTGATGCCATTTCCTGTTTTGTCAACGAGTGAAAGGTTGTGTTCCATCACCACCCGCGATATCACTTTGGGGTGGGGTCAAATGATATCAATTCCTGTGATGTCATCAGGGCGTCAAGGGTCGTGTGATGTCACTTACACTACCCCTGGCATTTTGGTGAAATGACCGTCCCTGATCGAACCTGTGCTGCTCTGCGCCTCCAAGAGGAGCGTGTTGCCCTTGAGCTATCCTCCCGAGACATAGAGCTGACTTCAAAGTGCTCCTTCGCATTTCTGAATGAGTTTAAGGCCTAGCCACATCAGATTGTAACACTATAACAATTACAATAAAGTGTCACCTTTATACAGCGGAAGAACGCCAGTATGCAAACTAGCTGTGCAATATTAGTGATGTAGGTCGTACTTCGCAAATATAAGGATTGAAAATGTGCCAGTCTTCCGTCCATCACATTTCAAATAAAATCACTCCTCCTTTAAGAAAATGCAGTATGCTTTTAATCCGGGGCTCCAATACATGGTGATAGTTGCACTATCGCGCCAAATATTTAACTCTCCTGGTTTTACATCGTCAAAAACCACTTGGCTATTCGATTCTCGTACAGCAGTTTACAGATGAAGAACCATTGAACCAAACATGATCCTAGGATGTAAAACAAGCCCCTCCCTGTATTGCTCTATGAAACATCACGGTTTCCCTGTAAAGGCATCTCTAACAAGTGCTGCGGGCACTGGATTTTCTTGTCTATTGCTGCATGTCCGCTTCATTCCAATGAGAATACAGTAGGCCAAAGGGGTTAAATGGCTAGGAATTATCCCAGTGGGGTGCAAATGATTGGACAGCTTTCTCATTAAGGCAGGATTTCCAGAGAGATTTGGCGGTGCTGTAAACTTGGGTAAAGGGTGCAGGGAATTGATTTTTGCACAGAAGCCAGGTTTAACTAGACGACATAACGAGCATCAAATGTCTAACTCTCAATAATGTTACCAACGTAGCGGATTAAATAGGCTCAGAGCCTCCCTGTATTCTATAGCAGGCACCATGCTTCTTTTCTTCAGTAATGATCAGCAGATGTGTGTAAGAGATTGGCTTTGGATCTCTCTCTCTCTCTCTCTCTCTCTCTCTCTCTCTCTCTTTCTCTCTCTCTCTCTCTCTCTCTCTCTCTCTCTCTCTCTCTCTCTCTCTCTGTTATAGTGCGCTAGTTACTGCCCTATAGTTAAGGAGTTAAGGTGAGTCAGACTCCCCTAGGAAACCAGAACAAATGAATTGCTAATAACCTTCGACTTATGTGACAGATTTGGTTGAAATTGTGAAAAAAATTAGGTATGACTGCAACCCCTCCCCTAACCCCGCCCCCACTCCCTCTAACCACAGGCTGCACATTTTGGGAATGGTTTGTTAAAAATAAAAAATAAAGCTATTAGGAAAAACAGTAAACAGAAAAAAAACGAAGTTGCAGCCATTCATTTTCCCATGGACAAAAAAGGTCATTTTTGGATGAACTGCACCCAAGCTCATGGTGCACATATATAAGCGCTTTGGATACAAGCGTTATATAAACACAATAAATACAGTGCATGGGGCAATAAGCAGGCCAAAAACACACAATTAATTTGTATACATGATGATGAAGTTTAATGTTATTGTTATTTTCTGGTGATGTTGTTTGTTTCTTCCTTACTTTAGTTTCCCTGTATGAGCCTCTGATATTTATGTATTGTAGGTCTTCGTAGGTATTGTTTGTACTAACACCAGTGAATTGTTAGCTATTTAATTCATGTTTAACATTAGTCAAAACTCTGATAGGGTAGCGTGTATTATTTTACTGACCAAAATGACCAGATTAAACATGCTGTACTTCAATGGTGCATGCTGCAGCCATTGTCTATGTGTATGTATCATGAGGTTCCTGTATTAACAACAATATTCCAATATAATGTTTTGTTTAGATGAGTAAATGTTTTAATACATTAAGTAGTTCATGAGAGGTCCCCCAATCACATGGTACATCTTGTTACAGCATTGTAAACACAACCCCTTGTAGGGACTTTTCATGAACATTAATTTCAAATGTAATGTCATCAATGACACTTGTGATGTCATCTTATTGGTTCTGGGTGTTAGTCTTAGCAGTGCAAGGTGGTGGCGTGAGTTGTGGTTGCCTAGCTTACCATAATTGGCAAATGTTTGGGGTTTCTGGATTTTACCTGTAACCATTACATCATTTTAACTACATTTTTTCACTGAATTTCACAGGTTTTTATTAGTGCAACTTAACCATAACGTCCCTTTAACAAAGTTTTTTCACTGAATTTCCTAGGTTTTTTTTGTTAGTGCAACTTAACCATAAAGTCCCTTCCACAAAGATTTTTCACTGACTAGGTTTTTAACCATGCAGCATAATTTACAACAAGTTCCTTATACCTATTCCAATACCCCATCCCTTTCATAAATCAAACATTTTTGTTATACTATAAATATCTTGTATATCATTCTTGCATATTTTTTTTATTAAAACCATAAGTGGTAGTGTGCAAACTATAGGAATGTACGGGGTCCGGTCTCGCACCAGTGACATCTGCAGTAAGTCCGAAGACACCACCCCTGATTCCGGACACCCCTGAGCATGCACCTTGCGTCTCCCAACATCCAGGTCCCTGTATGTCATCACGCTATCGTGGATGTCATCATGTGACCATGCCCATCCAGCATGATGACGTATCCGATTGTTGTCTGTGATTCTCAGACATTTTGAAACTGCATTAATGGCCAATATAGGAATTTTGAAGTTCAACTATGCTATTCCCCACATCCTAGAACCATTCTTAAAACTTAGATGAACTTTCTACAACTTTTGACACTGTTTTTTTTTGTTTTTTCGATGGTCACAAAGGTCTGACGACATTGCAGACTTCCCCAGACAGTTTCACATGTCCACACGTGTGCAGCATGAAGATGTGTCCACAAATGGGGCTGTGCTTCAAGGACATTTTGAAACTGCATTTTTGGCCAATCTAGGAAGTTTCAAGTTGAAAGTTGACCTTTCTACAGCTTGGAATACAATTGGCAATCCTACTATTTAACTTCAAAAATGGCATCAGTCATGGCCATCCCTCCACCCCAGGGGCAACCACCACCAATACCACTATCACCAGCTCGAGGGCCTGGACAGGGGAACAGGTGCGTTGATACAGAGGAGAATCAACAGCACCAGGAAGATGAGATAGAGGAAATGCCTACCTCCAGCACCTAAAGAGAATCATGGAAGTGGCAGTTCTTTAAAACCATACGAGGGCTACCAAAGGCTCAGGCTTCCCATGTTGAATGCATTGAGTGTGGAATCATACTCAGTCGTTAACAACAAAAGCAGTTATCTTTGGTACCACCTCTATCTGCCCCCACACCTGCTTAATCCACCCGGGTCCTCTCTGAGAAAGGCTGTTCCTTTCTTAGGGATTAGTAGGCTGTCTTTCTCTACCTCATCTTCCTCAACCGCTCCTGCCACCACAAAGGCTTCTCCTCTGGGACAGAGGATCCCACCAGCTGCCTCGCAGACCATAAAAGAGGATGTTGATCCATATCTTTCCAAGACAACAGTATTCTATATATACTGTGACACACCACTCTGAAGGGGGTAACAGTTTTGAAGACTTTTGAGACTGCACTCAAGAAACATGAGAAACACTGCCACCTACCTGCCACCTACCTCAGAATTAACGCATGCCCAACATATTACCCAGTCCACCTGCCCCTCCGTATCTTTGTTCAGTGACCTTTCCTTCACTTTCCTTCACTTCCCTCCCCCACCTTACTTCCCTGACTCTCCTGGAAAAACGAAAAAAATCCCAAAAAATCCAAAATCACTAAATAAAGTTTCCTTTTCGGGCCACCTTTCACAGTTAAAGAATAGAACTAAACAATGTCATTTTATAGACTCCATCCGCTTCATATGTCTCAATAAGATTACCCAAAATTCCCATTAGCATTTTCTACTATGCTAATGGTAATTATGGACAATTGTATACTAGAGAAAAAAAAGACAGAAAACTGTTTCTGCCCCAAATACTTTTCTCTAGCATATAATAAGGACTGTAATCCATGGACCTTCACAATGCTCTGCAGTCTCCTCAATCCCCTTGCCATTCCAGGCATCCTTAAAACACCTGGATGGCATGTGGACACCATCACACAGGTGAGCCCTTCTACCCTTTTTTACTTTTATGTTTGTAACACTCCCTCATTTGCTCCTTTCAAACAGTAGCACATCCATCTACCAATCATATCTAAAAACTCTACATGTAACCCTGTCTTCTCAATTCAACACTTCACATGTACTCTTGAACTCTCAGACTACATGTCTACTGTTAATCACAGCCACCTGCATCACAAACTACTGTAAAACGCTTCAAGATTTCTATTTGTACATTCAATACCTCCATGCACCGCCACTCCCGCTCAAACCACCTGGGTGCTCTATCTCTTGCAAATGCTCTCAGGTTTCACAAATTGCAATGTATAACCCTAGATCACGTATTGATTGACATTTCCAGAATAGTCTTCAAAGACGGTATCAAGGTAAATAAGACATAATAGAAGCTTCCAATAGAGTAATATAATAACAAGGGTAAAATGCCATAATGGGATTATGTATGCAGGATTCTGTTAAGACGCAATCCAGCTACCTCAGAGACAGATCAGGATTGCAGGGTTGGGATACATTGGAAAACAGATTTGTGTGCAAAACAAATAGGATTCTATGTTGACCTTAGATCAAGGGTGCTATTTTAAGGAATACTTGTAAGGCACAAGGGGAGACAGAAGGATAAACCATGTATGTAAAACATATTTCTCTTAGATTAAATAAGATGACATCATCTGCAAGAGCCAAGTATTGAACAATTAAAAGTGTGTAAAGTCTATACAAGATGGAGCGAGCAAGTCTTCAGAGTACAAAATAAGCAATGACACTCAGCATAATTGAATCAAAAAAGCTGTAAAAAATAGGTTGGAATTGACACATTTACAGTCTCTTCACACACGAGTCATAAGTCGAAAACAAAGGCTATTCATTAAGCTTTGGATGAAGATAGTGATGTGCTTATACTCCTTTAAATGTCCCAGAACAAAGAGCAGACTACAAGATATACTACAGATGGGATACTTTGGCTCATGGATGCACTGATGAGAGGTGATGGATTCATTGGGAAAGCAGGGAGTAATCTGACATGACTCAAGCACTTGAGTTTTGTTTCGCTTACGTGCTGCTAACGAGTCAAAGATCCAATGTTGGATGAGAATGCCAACCAATCAGTCGGTCTATGGGACAACCTTCTATACAATGTTGCATAGAGCAATCCGCTGCCATTTTCTCTGCATTTAGAGGTAGTTTGAGGCATGCCTCACAGATAAGAGGCAGCTAATGGTGTGCTAAACCCTATGGGCCTCATTACGACCCAGGCGGTAAGTTACCGCCTGGGCCGTGACTTTACCACCATGGCGTAAACTACGTTTACGCCATGGTGGTTGGCGGACTTACCGCCCCATTCCGACCTTGGCGGGGCGGTAAATCCCCAATCCCCATTTACCCTTCCCCATTCCCATTTTTGCCCCATAGGGCATAATGGGAGTGGGGAAGGCGTTAATTACGCCACCGTAAATTACGGTGGCGTAATTAACTCCATGGTCCCTTAGCGCCATGGATTTTAACACCTGCTAAAAGCAGGTGTTAAATCCGCCATGGCGCTAAGGGACCTCGTACTCAGGCGGTAAGGGTCGGCGCTGTTTACGCTGCCGTAAACCCCTTACCGCCTGGGTCGTAATGAGGCCCAATGTATTCTATAAGTGAATATGTTCAATTAGCCAATCCCTCCCTGCAATGGGTTTTCCAGTTTGCCACGCAGGATGATATCATAGATGACGCATATTGGGGTATAAAACCTCTGTATAATCAAGTTTTTCCGTGAGTAAGCATCAGTCCAATTGAGAATAACATAGTATTGTGCCATATTCTTTAAATCTGTCTGTTTGTTTGGTCTGATATCTTTATTTTTAATGCCATCTAGCACAAGACATGCTTCAAGGTGCACTGTACTCCCTCATTAGATATGTACCCTGTACCTCAAAAAATTAAACCTTTAAGAAGAAAACAAATACAAACAGAACCTATAGCAGATCTCGCAGAAATACTGCTGATAAAACAAAGATCAACTGCTACTCCATAAAATAATACAAGCACTAAACCCTGGAGTGCAAATACAACTACACATCCATCAGAAGTCAAAGAGCAAATGATATCTCTTCTGAAACACAATTGCAGGCCCATCAAAGGATACAGACGCATGACTCTCTGGTCCATTTAAATTCAAAAACAAAACTGGAGTAAATTGCCATGCAAATGTAGCAATCATTCTTGCATTCCAATTGCCACCAATTGTTCACAACATGTATTTAAATGGTTCAGATCAGCCACTGACAGCACGTACAGTGTCTCAGGTATAAGGCAATAATTGGACTACTGTACAGGAATGGTAACATTCACAATAAACACACAGGAAGATTGACACAAATTCCGTATCTACTTACTACAAGTATTAGAAACCAAAAACATCCCTATAAATGAAATCTTACAGATTTCATACACATGCACACATACCTGCAATCGCTGCAACCATTTTTCACAAGAGCACATCGCTAATTAACAATTAGTGTATGCATCCATACCAAATTCTGAATACGGCCCATTTCACCAGCTTCTCCAGAATGCAAATCATGGCATATTATGCCCTTTTCACACTTCAGACAATCGTCCCAGCATACAAATGAACTCACATGGCCAATATATCATACTAATGTGTCTAATGTACAATGCAGATGGTACCAAAAATATCTGTAAGTTTACTAGCTACACAAACAGCCAAGAATCTCTTGGTAAGAAAATGTTCACAATAGTGGGCATAATCTACCATAATGGTGCCACCACCACTTCAGGATACCCTTAATTACAACACACTTCAAACACCATCCTATCACACTTACACTCAGATAATATATGATGTAACTAATTAACCATACCCATTATTATCCTAGTTTTCTCTTCACAAAGAAACAAATACAGATTCCATAAGAACCATCCTCAATTCTACTATGATCATACATACCACACACACTTCAATTATATAATTCCACCAGATTAAAAATACTGTAAAATCCCCCTACAATACCTACAATTACTTTACACATATTACTATGTCTGTGGCCAGTGTCCAGATTCTTGGGGGCATAGGCTATGGCCATGACCCCCACAATCTGACACTGCCCACAACCACTACAATAAAATGAAACCATATAACAAGTATGTACAATTCTGTCACAATCACTGAATTTAAGGGAGGAGGATTTCAATCCCCTCTCCCGAACCACAGAAGCCAAATGGATCGACCCCTCCCACCGTGGTTGGCACGGGCGCCTGAAGTTCGAATTACAGGTAGCCATGTGGCAGCCAATGGGGGGAAGAAGGAGTTAGGGAAAGGGGATGGACGAATAAAGGGAAGGAAGGGAAGACAACAAGACATAAACAGCAAAAGACTCCTACAATTCCTGACTAGTAGCGTAAAACTCCTATAACCTCACCTGACTCTTTTTTTGACTCTTTATGTACAATTCTGTCACAATCACTGAACGTAAGGGAGGAGGATTTCAATCCCCTATCTCGAACCACAGAAGCCGAATGGATCGACCCCTCCCACCGTGGTTGGCACGGGTGCCTGAAGTTCCAATTACAGGTAGCCACGTGGCAGCCAGTGGGGGAAGAAGGAGTTAGGGAAAGAGGATGGACGAATAAAGGGAAGGAAGGGAAGACAACAAGACATAAACAGCAAAGGACTCCTACAATTCCTGACTAGTAGCGTAAAACTCCCATAACCTGACCTGACTCTTTCTTCAGAAATTAGTAGAACAACACATAATTTTCATACAATACAATACATAAAGCACTAAACATGACCTCTTGTAGGTTAGCAAACATGACTTAAAGCCCAAACAGATAGATAGAGAGTACTGAACACTGAGACACACACATACCTCGAAAAACAGGGCTTGTCACAAAATCACTGTACTTAGCACATCGCTTTTCTCCATGTGGGAAAAGCAATAGGACTGGTAAATGCAGATTAGCCGGGTTGTTTTTCCTCTGTCCTCTGTACTTTTAACAGAACTAACTGCCAATCCTCTTATCATGTTAAACATAGACAAATAGAAGCACCCATGCACCCATAACAGTATTATGAGGACACACTTAACTCATGGTCCGGACGTTTCCTAATCACGTCTGGACGTTAAAGAATGAAGCATTTGCTTTTTGATTCGTGTCACCGCCGCAGCCCGGCAAGAACAAACACACACATGCACACTTAACTGATGGTCCGGGAGCCTCCTGCGGCTAACCCGGACCTGTAGTGCTCGAGCTGATCAGAATGCGTTCACCGCTGCGGCCCGGGGATGCCTTGATGCCGAGCCAGCGTGATTCCTTCCCGCTGCCCACGCCTCTCGTGTTGCTGCTCCGATACTGCTGCCGCCGCCACCCGTGCTCCGTGCAACATCAATCATCAGCAACTGAGCACGAGCGGGCGGCCGTTAAGAGCCCCAAATCTAATTGTCAAGTGCCTGCAGCTGGGTACTGGCGAGCCCAAAAAACTACATATTCCCCCATGCCTGCTGGGAATCGTAGTTTATGTATGCCCGCTTCCTCCTGCACCACAATCCCTTATTCCTGACATTACCTCCCCTTCCAGGGCTCTTTCCAGGACCTGCCTTTTCCGGATATTTTGCATGAAACATTTTTAACAGGCGATGTGCATGCACAGCACTAGCAGGTTCCCAGGAGCAGTCTTCCAGTCCATATCCAGCCCACTGGATCAGATACCATAACACTTGCCTCCTCTTATTGAGTCCAAAATCTGCTTTACTTCATATTCCACATGACCCTCCTTGTGGATGGCTGGAGGTCTTTTTACTCGTGTTGCAGGCGCTGCGGGTTTAAGCTGACACACATGGAATACTGGGTGGATTCTCAAAGACTTTGGCAAACATAATTTCACAGCAACTTCTGACACAATCTTTTCTATTTCATAAGGTCCAATGAATTTAGGAGCAAATTTTCGAGATCCTATTAGAAGCAAATTACGTGTGGATAGCTGCACTTTATTCCCCACGTTGTACTGAGAAGCCTCCCGTCTCTTTTTATCTGCATACATCTTATAGTGAGTTTTTGCATATTCAAGATTATCTCGCGCCTTCTGTCTGATGTTTAGAAGCAATTGTTTTCTGTTTTGGAGCATTGGAAGGTTTTCAACATCTGGTAGATGCTGCGGTAACATTTCCTGTACCTGACCATACAAGCACTCATTTGGAGACATCCCCAGGGAAGCATGTTCAGCATTATTATAGGTGAATTCGGCTAACCATAATGCTTGAACCCACGACTCCATTCCCTCATGTAAATAACAGCACAAGTAATGCTCAAGCGTCTGATTTACTCTTTCAGTTTGTCCATCAGTCTGGGGATGATAACTAGTGGACAGGGCACAATTGATTCCTAGCATCTGACAGAAAGCGCGCCAAAACTTTGAGGTAAATTGTGGTCAACTTTCTGACACAATTGTCTGTGGTAGTCCATGAAGTCGAACCACATGCTGCAGAAACAGTTCCGCCAATTCCCCTGCTCCTGGAATACCTTTACAAGGCACAAAGTGAGCATGTTTAGATAAGTAATCCACTACCACCCATATCGTATCATACTGGTCATCCGGTGGTAAGTCTGTGATAAAGTCCATTGATATGTGTGTCCATATTTTGGTGGGAGTGGGAAATGGTTTAAGTAGACCTGCCTTCTTGGTGGGATCAGCTTTACCTCGCACGCATGTTTCACATTCCTGCACCTACCTGGTTACCTCTTGTCTCAAATTTGGCCACCAAAAGTATCTTTCCACTAGAGTCTGTGTCTTTTTACTCCCTGAATGTCCAGCCAAAAGAGAGTTATGACATCAATGCATAGCCTTCTTTTGCAGTTCCAAAGTAGGCAAATATAATCGCCCATCGTAATAAGGGAGATTATCTTTAAATGTTTCCAAAGGATTATTCACTCCCCAACTCTAATTCTTTTGATTCCTCATTACCTGTTTCACCTGCTTCATCAAGCAGTAGGACCACGGCTCCTACCACCCTTTCTGCCGGGATTATAGATTTTGTTTCAGATACCATGTTGTCCATATTTTGTTGACGGGATAATGCATCCGCCTTTCCATTTCTTTTCCCTGGCCGGAAGCTCACCACAAAATCAAACTCGTTAAAGAATTGGGACCACCGTAATTGTCTAGGACTCAATGTGTGAGCCGTTTTGAAATACTGTAGGTGTTTGTGATCTGTCACTACCAACACCTGATGCTTAGCCCCTAGTAAATAATGTCTCCATTCCAGAAAGGCTGCCCTAATAGCTAATAATTCATTATCAGTGATGGAATAGTTTTGTTCACATGGAGTGAGCTTTCGTGAATAGTAGGCTACTGTGTACCAACTCACTTCTGGATCCTTATGAGATAACACAGCCCCTATTGCCACATTGGACGCATCAGTTTCCCTTGAAACATCCTATCCGAGTCTGGGTGTCGTAACACTGGAGCTGAGGTATATGCCATCTTTAGTTCTTGAAAAGCTTTTTCCGCCCCCACGTCCCAACAAAAACGTGTTGCCTTTCTTAATAATCTTGTTGTAGGTGCCACAATCTGAGAGAAATTAGTAATGAATCGTCTATAGAAATTAGCGAAACCCAAAAAAGATTGAATGTTCTTAATACACTGGGGTTTGGGCCAATCCAGGACTGCTTGCACCTTACTTTTGTCCATAATTATCCCTTCCAGGGTCAATATGAAGCCCAAAAACTCCACTCTTTTCACATGAAAGGCACACTTTTCCAATTTCACATATAACTGATGTTCTTGTAATTTCTTTAACACTGCCCTTACATGGCTCACATGCTGCTCTTGTGAATTGGAATAAATTAGAATGTCATCAATATATACAATAACAAAGATGTCCAAAAACTCACTCAATACTTCCTGCATAAAAAACTGAAATGCCGCAGGAGCATTACATGAACCAAAAGGCATAACCAAATATTCAAATAATCCAAACTTAGTTCTAAATGCAGTTTTCCACTCATCACCTTCCTTGACACGAATCAAATGATAAGCTCCACCTAAATCAAGTTTTGTATACACCACTGCTGTCTTTACTTGATCCAGCAGTCCAGAAATTAAAGAGAGTGGATATCTGTTTTTTACTGTCACCTTGTTTAATGCACGTTAATCAATGTATGTCCTCAACATACCTTCTATTTTTGGCACAAAAAACAATGGAGATGAGACTGGTGATGTGGAATGTCGAATGAATCCTTTCTTTAACATCTCATCCAAATATTCTCGCAGATGTTGATTTTCTGTTTCTGTTAATGTATATATTCTGCTACATGGCAATTTAGCCCCAGGTTCTAACTCTATGACACAATCATAGGGTCTATGGGGTGGTAATTGCTGCGCTCCTCCTTTGTCAAACACATTCACAAACTCTTGATATTGAGCCGGAACCTGTAGTCCCACAGCCCCCACCACTTGCACTGCCGGTGGCTGATCTGCCAGAAACAATGCAGGACTGACCTCCTCCTCAATGTGACCAATACATTCTGGATTCTCAAAGAAAATCTCTCTAGCCACCCAATCGATTCTTGGATTATGCTGAGTCAACCAAGGAATTCCTAAAATAAGACCAATCTGGGGAGCTGCAATTAAATCCAGTACAATGTCCTGTGGGTTGAGTTTGCTGACAAATGGGTCCTGAAATTAAAGGCGACCCATCCACCGACTGCACCTCTTCCACCTGAGTCTTTTCTCTCAATGGCAACCTCTTGGCCAACTCAATGTCAATAAAGTTTCCAGTAGCCCCTGAATCTATCATGGCTGACACCATCTGTTTTGTACAAGCAAAAAATAAAGTTACCAGAATATACAAATGTGAATTACCTTTTCTTGAAGTATTTGCAACCAAGTGGGGAACTTTTCTACCTCTGAGCCTGACACCTGTGTTCCCCCTAAGGCCGGCCCACTCGCCGACTCGCCTTTGTTCTTATCTCCGCGGCCTATCTTCTTGGGAGTATTTGGACAAGTACGAATATAATGTCCAGGTTGACCACAGCACAAACACAAATTATTAGCCTTCATCTGTTCCTTTTCCCTAGCCGATAAGGGACCCCTCACCCCTCCAATCTGCATAGGTCCCCCTTCACTGTTTCGGTTCACCCTTGCTCTATCCAATCGTACAAAGGGTACCACCTCTGTTTTTTTCCTATCTCCCTTTTGTTCATTCATCCGATGATCCAACCTTAATGCTAAATCAATCATAGCTGTACAGGTGGTGGGCTGAGGCTCCACCTGTGCCATAGTGTCTTTTAATTCTTATTTCTATCCCTGATAGAATAAAACTGTCTGTTTATTCTCTGGCCAATCTGTTTCAATTACCAGTCTATTGAAGTGTGTCACATAAGAAACCAAATCTCCGGTACCCTGTTTTAATGCCAATAACTCCTTGTCTTGTGCCAATGACACTTCCCTTCAATCAAACAATCGGCCAAATTCTGACAAAAAATTATCCCAATTATACAGTAATGAATCATCTTTCTGTACCAATGGCATCGCCCAAGCGGCTGCATCTCCTGGTAGGTATGAAATTACAAAAGCAGTTCTTGCTTGAATAGTCTCAAAGGCCGATGGTTTACAAAGAAAATGCAACCTACACTGAGTCAAGAACGTCATGTATTTTTTAGGGTCTCCAGAGAATCTTTCAGGCGCTGCCAAGGGCACACTACTAGGAGCTTGCACCACAACAGTGGGCATTCTGGTTCCTGTTCTTCCGGCAGAGGACCCTGCTTCCTCCAACCCTTATGCTACCAATCCTTGCACTTGATTCTTCAGAGTGCTAGATTCCTGTCTTACATGTATCAGTTCTACCTGAATGTCCTGTAGTGCCTTTAGCACTTCGGCTAAAGAGGGTGGGTTATCCATTTGGCCTGGGTGGTTCAGTAATCCCGAAAGCGGGGGATGATGATTCTGTCACAATCACTGAACTTAAGGGAGGAGGATTTCAATCCCCTCTCCCGAACCACAGAAGCCGAATGGATCGACCCCTCCCACCGTGGTTGGCACGGGCGGCTGAAGTTCGAATTAGAGGTAGCCACGTGGCAGCCAATGGGGGGAAGAAGGAGTTAGGGAAAGGGGATGGACGAATAAAGGGAAGGAAGGAAGACAATGTGGGATGTTTTTACCCATGCATCCAAGCCCTACCATAAAACTGTGCAGTACTGGCATGGAAAACATCATGATGGCCAGAACTCCCCAGAGAGAGCACAGGGAAAACATGAAGAATAGGCTGCCACCCATTTTTGCCTATGTTGTGAGCACAGGAGGGCACTGCTTAAAACCACCACTGGGCGACACACACAGTAGCCTGAAACCATTTGGAATGGCAATGCTGATTGCCAAAAAGCAACTCAGAACTGTGGGGAATTCATTTTCTTAATCCCAAAAATGGTTGCAATAGCGGTACTCAACACTATCAGAAAGCTGGCGTTTTAAAACCACCAGACTTTTGTGTAAAACTGAACAGAGGAAGCCAAACCAGACCAAGGAAAGACTTGCTAAGAGGTGGATACAATGTAAAACTATTGTCACGCTCACCTGATTCCCACGGAGGCGCAGGTCTGGCTTCGAGTGCTGATGCTTCTTCAATGGTGAAGCACAGGACTCTGATGATGGACAGGAAGGGCCCCTCTACTCTGGCTTTTCTGGCTCGCAGGAATATTCCCCTGTGCGTGAAAAGGGAGTATTACCTACTGACGGAATAATGCTCAAGCCTCCCACTCCCTTCCAACCCTCCTCGATACCCTTCCACGATTCCCCGTGAAGTCTCACCTTAGGGTCTGGAAGGATGAGTTCTCCTTCCTGCTTCTGTTGCAGGGGCGCGTTGAAACCCAGTTACTTCACTGGATTGAGGTTTGATGGGAGTTCAAAATAAGCTTGACTATTCAGGTGAGGCGCTGTAAGAGTTCTGTTGCAAGTTCAAAAGTTCAAGCTTAATAATAATGTTCACTGTCTTATTGCAGCAAGCGCTAATGCTTATGTCTTTTTCCCCTTAGGGGCCGGGGTTCGGAATGCCGGAGATATGGCGCCGACCCGAAGTGTAAGTTCTGGATGAGCGTTCAGGTAATGTCTTTGCATTCGCTCATTCAATGTCTTTGTCTTTTTTCCCCATTGGGGCAGGGGTCCGGAATGCTAGGAAGCGGCAGGACCCGAAATGAAATGGGAATGACCCAACAGGTAAGTCTTAGAAGGAAACTGAGCTTTTCCTATTTCCCTTCCTTCTCTCACCTTGTTTTCTTGTCTTTTCTCTCTAGGCTCTGGGAAGTGGGTGCGGATCCGGATGATCGCTGCTGAAGATGGAGGTGCCCAGGAAAGGTGGGTGAAATGCAGCGCTGCAGCGATCGAAGCGAAATGCATTTAAAATGATGTCTTCCCTTTCAGGATCGTCGGTGTGATGTCCTCGTGATGCAGCTTTAGCAGGTAAGGTCTTCTTTCTCTCCAATTCTCTCTTATCTCCCTTTGCAGGCGACCCAGGATGCTGACAGGCGTGGCTGAAGTCCAGATGCAGGAGCTAACACGGTGAGCATCCAGCTGGGAGGAGCAGAACAACCCGAAGCGTGAGTTGCTGATCGGGCGTGGTTTAAATAGCTGTGGAGAAGTTCCAGGCATGTATCCTTCCACCGATCAGGTATGTATCCTTCCCCTACCACACCCAGGTGGAAAGTAGTCCCACAGGTAAAGTAGTTCCATTCAGGCCTCAAGCGGGCCTGGATGTAGCAGCATGGTCTGCATCAGGTAAGTGCACATTAAAACACTTGAACACATGTCTAGCTTTATGAGCCTGGTGCCTAAGGCGCCAGGACAGGGGTCCAACATGAGCCTGGTGCCTAAGGCGCCAGGACTGTGTCCAAAGGGCCCCAGGTTGGGCCCGCTGGCACTTCCCTGCGGGGAATGATGCCTGCCTCGGGGGTTGCTGGGTCGGACCTGGCACCTTGGAGGTAGGCATCATGACAACTATATTCTGAAATGACTTGATTTAAACTGGGAACTAAAGTGACATTTAGCTGAATTCTGCCTGAAAACTACCCCCGACAGGAGAAATCTGCTCAGCCACTCTTCCCAGGTCTAGCTGCATCCTGCTTCCCCACCAAAAGGAGTTGACACCTCTCTGATTGAATTACCAGGGGACTGCAGGAAACTGAACAATGGACTCAGGCAAATGTTATATTGGGGGGGCCGTAAAGTGGCTTCCTCTTGGGAGAAGTGGGAGGAGAAGTGCCTCTGGGAGCCACCCGAGCTGAAGGCGGGGGAAGACAGAAGCTTCCCACATGTGCTTTGGAACCTAAACCACACCCATCTTGGCCAGAGCATAATTTTAAAAAGATAGATAACTCATAGTGCGGACTTGTCAGAATTATATAAGTAATATCATTATTCTTGTGATTTTTCTGTGCACGTTTTAGGAGGCGTTAGGACCCTGTGGTGTATTCTGGGGGGTTGCTAGCGGAAAATAGGGTCTCACTCCAAATGTCTGCATGTTAAAAATCTGACACTTCATCAATTAATGTCCATACTCCTTGCGCACATGTGTGTACATTTTGGTAAATGTGCGATATTGGTAAACCAGTCAAAAAGTGCAAAATGTTGTCATTTTTTAATGCAAGCCCCCAGGAAGATCAGAGGCAGACAAGCATGGACCATAAGGAATATATCATGTGTACATGTAATTTCAACAAATTGTGTATCTGGGAAATATATATTTGAACCAAATATAGATTTGTGGACAAATTGACCAGGGGAGGATCCTCTGACCCACAAACTGACCTCATCATGATGACAATCCATTTCCTTCCCCCAATCATGGGAGAGGGGAGAATTGGGCCAATGACAAGTAGAGAGGGGCAGGCTCAGTTATGCCATGCACACACACTTCCAAAACACATAAAAAGAGACTGCTGGGACAGGTAGAGACATTCAATTCCATTTTCTGCGGGACTCTCTGCCGGGAGACTCCAGACTTCACATCCATCAATCTTCAGAGACCAGAAATTTACTTCAGAACTTAAAGCAAGGGCCTAAACCCAAAAACTGAGAACTCTTCAGGCCGCTGTATCCAGAGAGGCTAGACCAGCAGAGCAGAGCTGACCCAGACCGCTGTGAGCAGACCCAGAGATCCGGATCGCTGTGAGCAGAACCGATGCCTGATTGACCCGCCGAGCAGACAGAACCGCTGCCGGACGTGTTGACCAGATCCGTGACGAGGCCTAGTTCAAATTTATATTGTGAGTACCTAGCAGAACTGTGCAAAACCAATCTCTTAGTTAAAATAATATAATTCAAGCTATTTTACCCAAGTAGAACTGCCTCCTAGAAATCCTGTCATCTGTCATTCTAAAGCTGCGAGCTGTCATCTGTCATTCTAAAGCTACAAACTGTCACCTGTCATTTTGAGTTTTCCTTTAAATCCGAAAATCTACCTTTATTAAATCGTCTGTATCTCCGGAACCGTTTGTCCTAGGAACATGGTTTAACTTTCATTTTAAAGCTGTGATTCTAGGCTTTCCAACGAACCTAGAACCATACTTTTTCCTCAATCACGATTTACGCACTCGCGAAATTTACCGCGATTTGCGATTTTGGCGCAATTTCTCCACTTGTCAAAATAGCAGCTCCATTCTTTCCTTTGTTAAAAATCCGTTTGCAACCTGGTAATAACCCATAGAGCATTTCTAAAGTTAGCCTGAACTAATACCAACAAGCATCTCTCACTCACCCTGAATCTCTAGAGGGAATTAAAATCAGTTAGCACATTTTCCCATCCATTGCCATCACATTTAAAAGCATTTTGGGCCTGTGTGTCAAACCTCTACTGTTTTTCCTCTAAGCTTGCTGCGGGGGAACTGCATTTCGTATTGCATTTTGTTGGGATTCTTGAAGACTGTGTGTGTTAGTTCCATCTCCTTGCATTGCATATGGGGGGGTGAATTAATATGGGGGGGTGAATTGCCACCAGGGGAAAAGTGATTACATTGTCTTTTGTTGAAGCCATATCAAGTTATTTTCTGTACTGCATTTCATTCATCATTTTGTTTCCGTGAACCATATAAAGCACTCTTTCCCACCTTATTCTTCTGTTCCCATTCATAAGTTACATCTTGCTGATTACTGCTCATATTCACAAGTGTAATATCCATTATCAATTCATTTATAGAAGTGTGATATATATATACATTGTTTATATTTCTCAAATAAACCTTTTAATTTGCAAAACAAACCTACTTCTTGGCTCAGTGGGGTAGGGGGATTCTAAGAGAGTGGTGTTATATAAGGGTTGTTATCCAGAGTACATGAACTGGACCTAAAAATATATCAATAAGGGTTTCCCTCAGCATCCCAGACTAGGCATTGACTTAGCTGTAGTGTTGAAGTGAAGCCGCTTAACAAGTGGGGGCTCGTAGCCGGAGATTCTGGGTTAGATCTATCACTTGTACAGATTAATACAGTGTGCTAACTGACAGGAGACATACATCCGGTCAGATCACCAAGCTGTGTTACGCTGTAAAGCACTCCTCAAAGGAACGCTCTAAGGAAACGGTCTGTTTTGCAAAAAAAATAAAATACAAACTTCTGTAAGTCAGGAAGGAACTCAAATTCCAGAATGACGAGACTGGTAGACATCAAAATAGCCAGAGAGCACTTCTTACAACAGCTATTTGTGGGAGGTGAGTGGACTCATCAGGACCAAACGGTCTGGTTGCAGGCAATCGCGCAACAGGTCACTGAAACAGGGTCAGATATATGGAGAGATCAGGGTCCCCTACATGTGGCCCGGAGTGAACTATATATGGCCCCTAAAGCCAAAGATGAACATAATAAGATTTCCAGGATAGCGGCATATTTGGACCTATATATGGGAGCCATGCAGGACAAATGTGCTGAAGGCCAAGATCTGGCAAATAGGCAACAGATGGTGCTAGAGAAGGCCCAATCTGATCTTGACTCTTCTGAGTAGAGGCTGCTCAGGAGCCAGGAGTCAGAAAAGGACAGCAGACAGTACATCACTAAAATAAAGGAGCATATGGATGTGCTGCAACAGGAAAAGGCGTACCAGGATACCAGATTTCTGGCCTTGCAAAAGGAGTACCACGAAGGTTTGGACTCCCTACTGCAGAGCCAGAAAAAGCTGGAGCAACAATAAGATTTCAATAGGACATGTGTTGAGCAGGTAGTCACCCTGCAAAGCTACCTAGATAGGGAAAAAGAGGAAAGCAATAAACTGATTTTGAAAGACCTGGATACCCAGGCAGAGTTTGACCAGGAGCGCCAGAAAGTTGGTGCCTTCCAAAGGCAAAGGGACGAACTGGCGGCACAGATGCAGGCTCTTAGTCAGGAAAGGGATACCTTAGGCCAAGAAGTCACCCACTTAAAAAGGAAAATGGAAGAAAATCACATGGCCCTCCAGGAACTGGGTGACCTCCAAAAAGAACACCAGAACTTGTAAGAGCACACCAGGAGGGTGGAGGAAGCTCTGGCAAGAAAGGAGCAGGCCAGTATGGGACTCAGGAGGTAACCCTCTTGCAGCAGAGACTGGCCCAGTACTCCAGGACCAATCAGGAGGCACAGAGAGAGAATGAGGCTCTCTGCCAGCAACAATGATAGGCTCCAGCAACAGGTATCGATGCAGGAGAGACTGATAGAGTCTAGTAAGGCCTTAACTGAGGAACTGAAAGTGCAGGCTCTTGCATTGCAACAGGGAACAGGGGCGGATAGGATGAGGTTCGCTGGGAAAGAGAAACTCCTGAGCATAACCTCAGGAGCCCTAGTACCAGAGGCCTTCATCTCTCCCAGTCCCTGGACTCTGCCACCCCCATGTCCCCTCACGCACATGAGCCCAGGGCCAAGGGGATGGCAGATTACTATCCAGCTAGAAGTATGGGGCTCATAGGCCAGTACCTCCCAGGAATGGATGGGCGGACATCTGGGTATGGGCACCCAAGCACAGTTCAATTTAGTGGGAACCCCGGGAGAGTAGGCCCATTAAGGGCATCCTGAAAACCTCTGCCCAGTTAGGTCAGAGGGGGGGTACCCATCAAATCCTGGCAGCAAAGAGGGGTCTGAAGACTCCTCTGAGGATTGCAGGACACAGGAGACCAGGTCCCCACATTCTGCCAGCCATTCCCAGGCTCGCAGAATCTGGGAAAACCTGGAAGATCAGACGGGCACCTCTGAGAGCAGTGCTTCTGAGTCAGAGGATGAATGGACCAGGGTTACCCGAACCAAAAAGGCTAATAAGGCAAAAAGGGCCTTGCTTAAGGACCCATTGAAACAAATAAAGGCAATAAGGAGTGTCATCACGCCTTATCATAAGAACGCCAAGTATTCTGTTTGGGAACACTTGGAGCTCGATGAGCAAATGATGGAGACTTTCCATTTGAAGGACAGCAGTAGCAGCATCCAGTACGTCAAATGGACCTTCTCACCAGAATACTCCAGTTTCTTTGCAGGGCTGGAGGATCAAAACCATTCAAGGTGGTCCACATACAGGGCGGCCATCTCGAAACATTTTCCTTTGCACAGAAATCATCAAGAGGCTCGCAAGGCAGCCTACAATTTGCAATGTGGGGAGGATCAGGCCCCACAAGAGTTTGTGCAAGAATTAAAGCGTGCTTTTGCGCAGACCACCAGAAGGGTGCGCACGGATAGCAGAGAATTTATCAATACGTTTTTCCATTCCTTACCCAAATACATAATGACCCAGCTCGTGAGAGATTTTCATGAGAAAAGATCTTTAGACTGGGTCATTTAACAGGCTACCCGGATCTATGAGGTGCATAAGCCCATCGAAAATAAAAATAATGCGCAGAATAACCCCAAAACCAACAGCACCCTTGCTGCTGCCAAGGTGGCAGAGGTAAAGTTCACCCCCGTTTTGGATTTGGAGATGGGGGGGGGCCTAAAAACCTGCCTACACCAAATAATTCACAGCCCAGAAGGCCCTCGGGCCAGTCACAGACAGGGAGTCAAGGAGGTAGTCTAAGGGGGGGATCCAGCCAAGCACCTGACCCAGGGAACTTCCCTCCTAACATCCCCCAGGAGGGCAGGAATTCACCAAATCCTGGGCAGAACTTTTTCCACAGGTATCCACCCAATTTCCAGCCCCAAAATCATCCATCCTTCTTTCCCCAATTCCCTGAGCCCAGACAACCTAATCCGGGAGAGGGGAGGCCAAGGGTGGAGGGGTACCCAAATCTTCCCAACCAGGGGTACTACCAGAGAAGGGATAGCTACCCTTCCGGGATCAGCCCAGGGGAGAAAACAGAACCCAGTATCAACATGAGCGGGTTTCCCAACTTGAGCGCCATGTCCAAAATATGGCACGGGATCTGGGTCACATACTGAGGGCTCAACAGAACCCTCAGATGAGCATGCCACTGCAGAATGCCCCAAACTCTGGACCTGGTGCTCCAGAACAATGACGGTGGCAGCACCCCGATGACCCACCGGTTCCCAGGGAGGAGGCACAAGGGGAAGGGGGGTGTAAAGCCTTGGAGGAAGCTTCCTTCCCAACTTGTAAACAGCCCCTGGAAAACCAGGAACCGGAAACAAAATCTCCTGCCCCTGAAAGTCTGCCTCCAGAGGAGCAGAGGGGGGGTAGGAGAAACAAAGTACCCAAACAGGCCCAGTTTGTGGAGGAGGTACAGATCTTCCAATTTGAGGGAGAGGAATCCTCAGAGGATCCTGGGAAAATGATCTTCTCCTTCAGAGATGGGGGAACTCCTCCCAAGGAATAATGGGTCCCAAGGGATGCCAATTCAGACTGGGGAGATGTGGAGACTGAGCTACCGCCGCCCATCATCTCATCCCAGAACCGACAATACCAAAATCCCCTGGTTCAAACCCATCCTGGTGACTGCCTCCAAAAAGGGGGGGCGGCCCAGAACTGGAACCAGGGGAACCCACAATGGCTCTGATCTCCAGTTGCCAACTTTTTCTTTCAGATTCCTCAGGCTCTTCACAGAATTCTGCCCAAATCTCTTCGCTAGCAATGTCCAAAACCAGAAAGTTAGCCCACCAGTTGTCCAAAAATGTGCATTATCTGTGCCCCCTTGAGGAGAAGGAGGGAAGATATTATGCCCCGGTACAAGTACAGGGGCAGGGTACAATTTTGGCACTGGTGGACACTGGATCCCAAGCTACCCTTCTATCCAAAAGGGCCTTTGATGAACTAAATGCAGGAAGGGGGGAGAATTACCGAATTCCTCTCACCTCTCTTGCTGGACAACTGCAGAACTTTGACGGGAAGGAAATTCCCGTCGAGCGGACGGCAGATTTGGACATTAAAATTGGGCGACACAAAGTGAAACACCCGGTCATATTAGTGACTCCAGCGGGCACCCCTTGTTTTCTAGGGAATGACCTCCTGAGAAGGTTGTCACCCCTAATAGATTGTGTAAACAAGGTCCTCTGGACCCAGACTAGCCGACCAATAAAATTAAAACAGAGTGTCAACCATGTTAGTTTAAATGGCACCTGCCACATGGTTGAACAAAAATCTGACCAAGTAGAATTTCACTTCCAGAACAACCAAATTCCAGACGTGACAGTAATAGCAGTAGGACAACAGACTGGTGATGGGGGGTCCTCTCTATTTCTGAAAATCAACCTTCCTTCCAGTTTAAGGTGGTATTCCACACTGGAAGGAAACACTCTGAAATTCTTTACCAATCCACAATCAGACACTCCCACCCTTATAGTCCAGAAAGATGTGAAATCAGCTCAGAGCCTGGCTGATATTCAGCAAATTGGAGAGCAGTTGTTCATCCCTGTTCAGTTAAATGATGGGAAGGATTCTGTTCTCGCTCGAGTGTGTGTGAACAACAGTAAGAGCTTCATCAGCGAAGCCATGTTCCGCCAACTCCCAAAAGATCCAGCCATTCCCACATTCAAACTGATAGACAAATGGGAAATGGACCTGGAAGCACCCAATTCGAAACATCTCTTGCCAAGCAGGTGTATGCTCAAAATCTCCATTGGCAACAAGAGCATAGTCCATAATTGTTGGGTCATGCGAGATGTCACTGCCGCCTTTTACTTAGGCATTGACATTCTCAATCGCTTCGCCATTAGTTTGGACCTAATAAACTTCAAAGCTTGGTCCCGATTAGCGGATAATCCCATGGGCTTTGATGATCCAGAAAAAGCATTTAGGTCAGCTCAATTGCTACCTTATGCAGTTGAAATTCAGATTAAAGAGGAAGTCACCATCCCAGAAAGGACCCGACAATTCTCCCTGGAAGTGAAGGGTTGGGGGTAAACCCAACACCATTAGTCAACATAGAACATGACATAATTCCAATAGAAATGGATAACAGCGACTTACGGAGTATCACTCTAGCCGCAGGCACCATCATTGGAATGGCGGTTGATGACCGACATTTCTCCATTGATTTAGAAAATGAACTGTTAGGACAAATCCCCAAGGACTGTTTTGACAGTGACAGTGATGACAACACAACACCAGACCGGATTTGCACCCGGCATGGGGGGAACTTCCTGGTGTACACTTCTTGCCCTTATGGTAAGGAAGATGTGACTTGTGACTTCAGGAGGGATGAGGTGATTTTCCAGGTCAATGGGGGCTGCCTTTCCCACCTGAAGCCTCCAGTCCAAATCAGCACTCTGACCAGGGACTTCTCCACCCAGCTGGAGGAGGCCGCTGAGATAGCCAAACCAGAAGTCTTTCCCGGCTTCAGGCAGATGGTGGAAGAGAGGGTCAACCTAGCTGATGCCTGTGTGACTCTGGAACAGAAGCAAAAGTTGAAACAAGTTTTCTTGGATTTCCAAGATCTCTTTGCGGTAGACACATATGACTGTGGTCGCAACGACATCCACACCACAACAATTCCCACAGACCCTGGAATGACTCCAGTGTTTGTGAAGCAATATCGTTTGCCTCTCGCATCCATGGAGTCCCTTACTGAAATAATTAAGAACCTTGAGTCCCGGGGAATAATCCGTCCAGTACACAGCACCTTCAGTAATCTGGTGCTGGGAATTATTTAAGCCAAACGGCCAGTGGAGATTCTGCGCCGACCTTAGGGAGCTCAACAAACGGGTCCATACTTCCCGATGGCCTCTGAGCTACATTGACCAAGGGCTGGCCCAGATTCAGGGGTCACAGGTATTCACAGCAATAGACCTGACCAATGGATACTGGACCGTGAGTGTCAGTAGGGAGGACCAATACAAACTGGCTTTTACCTTTGGGGGCCAGCAGTACACATGGACCCGGACTCCCTTCAGATACCTCAACTCCGGCAATGAATTCAACATTTTCCTACATAAGGCCATGCCCGAACTGGGTGCGAGGGGTAACCTGGCTTATGTAGATGATGTCCTCATCAAAAGTTCATCTGTGGAAGAAAACATAGCGGAGATCCGTTATGTTCTGACGCAGTTGAGGGCCGCTGGAGCAAAACTTTCCTTTCAGAATGCACAGTGGTGTAGAACCCATGTTAATTTATTGGGGAATGAGATTACTCCTCAGGGTCTCTGTCCCCAAGAAAAGAAAGTGGAAGCACTTCAGAAACTGAAGGATCCCACAACTCTGCGGGAACTAAGGAGCCTCCTTGGACTGACTAATTACAGCAGAAAGTTCATTGAGGGCTATGCAGAGATCACCAGACCCCTGATTCATCTCTTGAAGGGGAGGGCAAGTGGAAATGGGGTCCAGAACAAACCGAGGCAGTAAGACAACTCAAGAGAAGCCTCTCACAAGCGCCTTGCCTAGCTTACCCTGTCAGAAACAAGGAGTTCTTCCTGGAGACATGGTTCTCTAATACGTGCTTGACGGCAGTATTATACCAAAAGCATGACAAGGTTAATAAAGTAATCTCCTATGCGATCAAAACTTTATCCTCTGTGGAGGAAAAATTCAACGATTGTGAGAAGGCACTGTTGGCAATGGTGTGGGCATTGAAGAATTACCACCCGTTTATCCGGGGGGAACACATCATAGTGGAGATTCCACACCAGCCTCTGCAATATCTCCAGAGTGACAGAATCAGGGCCGGAAATGTGAGTAATTCCCGAATTACTTCCTGGATTCTGTCAATGCAAGGCTTTCCTGTGGAGGTCAGATATGGCCAAAACAAGAAGAGTCCCCTCGCGCAAGGTCTGGCTGACTTGCATGATTGTGCCAGAGAAAACTGCCTCGAGGACGAAAGTCTAAAAATCAAGGACAACATTGAGGCATACCTTAATTCCCCACACAAAGTCTTTGAAGAAGACAAGTGTGAGGGAATGCCCACTGTCTATGTGGATGGATGCTCGCACCATGTTGACAACAACGGGGAGAAAGAACTGGTGGCCGGCGTAGGGAATGCATGGGTGAAGGAGTTTCCAGAACCCTCCGCTGGATACAAAATTGGTCCCCGAAGTAGTCAGGTGGCAGATTTGATGGCTGTGCATCAGGCCATCCTCACTGCTGTCCAACATCAACTCCACGAACTGGTCATAATCACAGATTCGGATTATGTACGGAACGGGTTCATGGAGCACCTGGTTAATTGGAAAATCAGAGGCATGTTATGTGCTAATAACAAACCCTTGAAACATGGGAAGTTAATCCAAAATATTGATGATCTGGTCACATTGAATGGGATGACCATCTACTGGAAAAAGATCAAGGGTCATTCCAAAGTAGAGGGACAAGACAAAGCTGGAAATGACTTAGCTGATCAGCTGGCCAAAACCGGGGCCATCCAAGGGGATCTAATAGAAATAGAGTCCCTGTTGGGGGAAATCCAGGTCACTGCCATCACTAGGTCCCAGACCAATGCTCACAATGATCTTTCAACTGCACAATGGAGTAAGGAGACCCCTGATGCTGATTTGATTACAGCTCAGAAGGGGGATCCAATAAATGGTAAGTTTTACCAACACATTGAGGACCCTGAGAACTTTCCCCTGATGGACACCGATTACATTGGGAAGGAGGACCTTAGAGTGTTGATGAAATTTCCAAAGATGTTCCGAATCCAAGACGGTTTGTTGGTAAGGAAATCCCAAGCTGGACATGATCAGTGGGTGGTTCCTACCTCATTCCAAAGCCTGATATTAAGTCACGCCTATGATGCGGCCACTGCCAGTCATAGGGGGTTTCACACAACACTTGAAATCTTAAGTGAGGTTGCATACTGGCCACACATGGGCCAGGACCTCAACCAATATTTGAAGGGTTGTCTTGTGTGTGCACAATTTCAGCCATCATCCCTCACACACTGTGCGCCTCTCCAAAAGAGGGGGATGACACTGCCATGGTCAGATTTGCAAATCAACTTTGTAGGCCCTGTTATTCGCTCGTCCAGAGGAAACAGGTACATGTTGACCGTTACATGCTTGTTTACCAAGTGGGTGGAATGTCTCCCAGCCCCAAATTGCAAGGCAGAAACAGCATCTGCCCTGATGATTAACCACATCTTTTCCCGTTTTGGTCTACCTCAAAGGATTGAGTCAGACAGAGGTAGCCACTTCACCAGTGAAGTAATGACAAAGATGTGGGAGATACTGGGGGTCAAAAGGAAGCTACATATTGCTTATAGGCCAGCTTCTTCTGGGGCAGTAAAACGCTACAACCAGACAATTGTGAGCATATTAAAAAAGTTTGTGGCAGATTCTGGGCCAAGTTGGGATATCCGATTACCTCTGGTCCTAATGGCCAACAGATCTACCCCGTCATCTGCAACCAAAATGTCACCATTTGAGTTGATGACCGGACGCAAGATGGTGCTTCCCCAGCATTTGCTCTACAGGACCCAAGAGCAGACATTGATAAATGCCCCCACAACTCATGAGTATGTGGAGAATTTAAGGAAACACCTCCAACATGCTTTTGCCTATGCTCAGCGGAATCTAGAAAGATCAGCTGAGAGCATGGAAACGGACTATGATTTGAAAACCACCAGGAAGGAATATGATGTGGGAGACCGGGTCTATCTATACAATTTCCAAAGGAACCAGGCCAAACAGCGAACATTTTTGCTTACATGGAAGGGATCCCTTTGAAATTATAGACAAGATCTCCCCTATTGCCTACGAAATCTGCATCCCCAAAGGTAATTTGGCGGAAGGGGAAGATAAGTGGGTCCATATTAATCAGCTGAAGTGTTGCCATCCCAGGCAGACTCTGCAGCAACTGGAGGAGTCCTCTGCAATACCAGAGGGGGCCGCTCCAGAGTAATTCAGTTCCAACCCTAAAATATCCCATATATAGTCTCAAAAATATTACGACGCTCGTAAGCCACTGTCTCTGAATTATATCTTGTTTTTAAAAATTGGAATGCTATGTCTATTAATGTATAAAATGTATATGTCGCCCCACTATATCAATAGTGGGGGAGAAATGTCTATGAATAGGTATTGCCGCTTTCCTTTGTCGTCCTAGGAGAAAGAAAACATGGAGACTGACCACGGAAGGCGACCTGGGGACCAGGAGCGAAGATCCGAGGGGCCCAGGGTACCGGCCAATCCTCCCATCAGGACCAGCAAGGAGAACTGATTGATCGACTGGAGGGAGGAAAAGATGCTGAACTGTGCCATCTATGGAATTGGAAGAAGAATTTATCATTTCGTTCACGAATTTAGCACCTACATTTAAATTTCATATGTATTACTGCTTAAACACAGTTCCAATTCAAGGAAAACTGAAAGGTTAAAGCAATACAATACACCCATTATTACAATACATTTTACATTGGTTATTACATTACTGACTTTCAAAGTATTTGCCCTGGAAAAAACATTGCCCTGGAGCATGACATGTATTTAAACAGTATGTATTTGGACTAGGGCAAGCTTTGCCTTGGTGGAGATAGAGTGCACAACTGCAACTGCACCCATACAAAGGTTCTGTAGCAAAGTCGATTGTGTTCTGTGTACTATGCAGAGGCAGGAAATTGTGAATATTGGAGGGCTCTCGTTGCCCCTTTGTGACCCATAAACCTTTTCTGACAGATTAATTTAACACAATCTCACAATTGCCAAACCTCTATGATCTCCTCTGCTCAACATGCATCTCTGCCAAACAACCTGTTCTGTGGGATCTTTTCCACTCAGGAGAGTCTACCGTAGCAGCGTTTCAGTCCATTCCATTTCCAAGAAAAGTTCTGCACTGAAATGATGGACACCTCACATCTGAACAAGAGTAAACCCGGAAACATGTTTCTGATTTATTTGGCATCATCGGCGAGGTGCAACAGAGGTACAGTGTCTCTCTATGCACAGAGATATCTATGGATAACGCTTAATACATTTACCAAACCTGATAGAGCCTTCTGCTGAGAACGTACGACCACATAAAGCCTGTTTCGTTGGGAAAGTGTGAATTGCAAAAGTGTAAAATCCTGTTTTTGTTCTCTGACCTAGATAAGAGGAGACATATCTTATTGTGCATACCAATCTGCTCTTTACTACAAGAACAGCCCAGTTCCAAAATGCCAGGCAACTCCCTTCCGAACAAGAGTACCAATATCAAACCCAGACATGTGTTTCTGTCAGGGGTGGACTCCATACCGGCATGAAAATCTGGCACCCACGAATGGGCAATTACTGGGGTATTCTGCCCCGCCAGACCCATTAATTGCCTTTTCGTGGGTGTCGGTGCTGGTATATCCGCATTCCCATTTCAGCCCCATAGAGCTCAATGGGAATGGGGATGCCTGTAGCACCGGCACCGTGTATAACGGTGGCGGTGCTACAGGCTTGCTGTGCTCGCGGGTGCCTTTCATTCTGCCAGGGCGACCCGGCGGAATGAAAGGCACCCGCGAGCACAACTTGGAGTTTGCCGGTCCTTGTAATGAGGCCCATTGACTTATTAAAAAACTGATAGTAAACTTTTGAAATCCAAAATGTGTAATGCTCCCTCCTGAGCCTCAATGAGAAAGCACTTATCGCAACAGTCCCAAGTACTACCAAAAAACTTATATACAGCTGCAATTTAGAACTCGCAATAGGTTGCAATAAGGCTGCACAACTTTATTTTTGATGAGTGTGAGACTATATATGAAGTGTGAGTGGGTTCTCCCCCGTATATTTCATGAAAGCCAGTTGAAAGTTGACTGAATGGTGGATGTACCTGTGAGCCATTCTTATCCTAACTTTTAACTAAATATATAATTGAAGCACAGTCTGAACTACATTTTGTAGCTACCTGGCTAAAGACATCTTACTGTGTGGTGCCGCTGGGGATGAGTCAATCCCTCAAGGAGCACACCTGCTGCATGATGATCTAGGATAGGTAATCAGACATTTCAGTCACCCATGTAGCATGCCATCCAGGTAGGTGAAGGAACACTTACCTCACTGGAATGCACCAAGGCAGGTGCAAAGTAGTGGAGTAGGATCATGTCTGCTATGTGTATGCGAAGGAAGTCAATGTCATGCCCTGTGAATGATAAATATTTCAAGAGAACAGCATAGGTTTTTTGTTGTATGAAATGCTGAGGCAGTGGCCTGAATTAGTATCAATCTGTGCTTGGGAGAGGGATTGTGAAGGTGTATGTGAAGGGTTTTCACCTCAAGGTGTCTTATAATGGTAACGTGGCATTCAGTGGAATACATCAAGCATGTCATTGATACTTGGGTATGAATCAGAAGCATGAAAGAACCAAAAGCAGGGCTTTGTGATATGGCAGGTACAACCACTGCCCCCATGCAAAGTTACACCGTCACCTCGAAGAAGAAAGACAGAAAGACACTTTGAACTCCAAGTAGAAGACAAGACAGGTCCAGCTGAGATACAGTGCCTGTCAGAGAGTCTTCTAACATTATAGGACAACTGCTTTAGGTAAGAGCCTCTGAGAGCAATCTGTTCTGGAGGCTTATCCTGCTGCTGAGTGGAGGTGTAGAAGAGAGGGACATTGTGGAATACTCTAAGCGAGGGCCAGCTGGGACTTTGGGCAGAAACACTGCAGTCTGCATGCCTTTTGTGCTGCACATGCTTGCATGAAATGCGTGGGTCTGTCCTCAACAGTGTGGACTACTCAGCGTAAGTCATATATGTGTGCTGAAGTGCCCAGCAGGCTTGCTAACATTGCCAATATGTTGGGTCTAATGCATTAAATGGGCCTTCTGCCTAATTTCCATAAATGTTCCACGGGATGGCATAGCCCCCAGTATGTGCCAGCATTGTTTTTGAAAACCTGGTACAGTGAACTCTTGCAGGACTGCTGGTGGCAGGAGTGGTACCACGGGTTCTCTGAAGCGCTGGTATGTATGTGTGTTTGTGTGTGTGTGGTGGAGTTCTGGGGGTCCGGGCACGCGTGGAGAGGGTGACGTAGAAGTGAAGAATTCATGTTTTTACTATTATTATACATGAGGGTGTAGTTGGGCAATCATATGGGAGGGCTGTGTACCTGCGAGTCATAGCTATAGCCTTTGTTTTGAGTGGTGGCTTTCAACACAGCACTTGAAACACTGCATGGCCCTATCGCTGTCTTGGGCATCAACATTGTAAAAGGACTCTAGGTCCCAACTGTGCTGGGCCAAGAGACAGCCCGTTGGATACAATCTGAAAAAGGACTTCCATTTCCTGACAGGCCCCAGCAATAAAGAGAACACATTCTAGTATCCCAAAGTTTGAGGGTTATTGCAAACATTTCTGTCATGCAGTGTATTGTATCTCTGAGGCATAACTAGTTCTGAGTCAAGCACTGTTCCCTGTGCCATCTTCTTAGAGACAATAATGCCTGTGGGAAGAGAAGTTCATCCACCGAATGCAGGGACCTCAGGCAATGCACAGGCCACATCCTTGCATCCATGGTAATTTGTTTGTGGGTATAGCCAGACGGAGTAAATGTGTTTTGGCTTTTCTCCTTCTAGTCACTTATCTTGGTGGATCAGATACCCTGGATTATTTCAGAGATATTCTGTGGCAAAGACTATGTGTGACCTAGTCAATTTTGAAACAAGCTTTAAACAGCAGTGTGATGCACTGGGAGGGAAACAAGCTGACCTTTTGTGATAACATGACCGAATGATGCAAGGGAGTGTGACTTAAGGAAGCATGCCATACTCCGAGAGAATGTAAGTCAACTGCAGCATGATGCATAATAGAAGAGCGATACATGTCAAAGTTTTCAATATTTGTTTGGTGTTAGTTCCATGCAGTTGTGTTTACTGTACAGTAATGCATGACCGCTACCCACCCCTGTGTAAACCACATGTCTTTGCGGGAGAATACATCTTCCAATTGTGAGGTAAAATATAGTCCCTGAATGTCGGAAATAAAAAGACCAGGCCAATATTTAAGAGTGAAGCTGACTTTCACTACACATTGGAAAAGGCAGGCCAGTCCCAAAACACAACTTTTTCTGATTTAAGGCCTAGAACAGTAACAGAAATGGGCCTCTTTCAACTTTACCAAAATGAACAGGCCCTCGAGTGAAGGAAAATGTGCCAGAAAACTTAAAATTGCTAGATGTGCCCAATGCATGGCAAAAGACATCTATGGCTGAAAATGTTGTTTTCATAAAATATGAAAAGCTACACTTTCTACTTAAAGAGACAGATATCAGCATATACATTATCTTTATGCAACATTAGACTGTGATCCAGAAATCTAAAATGAAGCCAAGCACTTTTCATTTGTCACAAATAGAAACACTTACTTGTCATCATTTAAATGACATAATTTAAAAGGAGAGGCCTACTTGGAGCATTGAGATACTGATGTTATTCCAACTGTTATATTATAGAAAAACATTACACATGGACAGATTAAAAACTGCTGTACTTTGAAATAAATGGATGCAGAGGGGCATTTCCACTTAAAGGAAACTGTGGCCCATGAACTGTTGGTTTGGGCACTCTAGGAGAAAGATGTCTGATTGTCAATTAGATGCTGATAACAGGTCCTGCCGAAGTAACCTTGAGGTCAAGCGTTCCATAAAATTGTACATTAAACAATGAGCAAGGCCTGTGAAGATAAACACAGATAAACCTGATGTCTGGTCACCTACCTTCTGAGGCCATGTGATACTTTGCTATAGATTAAACGTTGAAACCAGTTTTTCCTTAATAAGAGAACCAGAGGCCGCTCCGTAGTAAAATTAGTATGGCCGGATTCACCGTAAAATATAGAACACAAACATATTTACATCATCAAGGGGTTTTTGAAAGTCCAAGGGAGTTATTGCAGTGTGAGATTTTTCAGAACAATAGATGCACACATCCTTGTTAATTTGAAATTATGTATCTATGCCCCTCCCTCAGCCTAGATCTTACATATCTCCCAACCGCTGGTCCTAACAGCAGCCAGTGGGTGTTCTGGTGGGAGGTGAAGGGAACATGCTAGCCAATCCTGGTCGTGGGAATTATGACAAGGTTGATGTGTCACCAGCCATAGAAAAGGTTAGGTTTGCATCAGAACTGGATGTGTTGTGAATTATTCCAGGAGAGAGCTGCTGCTGGATTCTTGTGAGGAACAACTAGCAGAGAGGCCTCAATCCTTGCATTGGAGATAGTGGTTGGCACATAGAGATGCTAGCTGGGACCCAAACCAGAGGAGCAGAAGGAGTCTGGGTGCAGGAAAAAAAACTCTCATTCATACATGTTTGTGGCTCTTTGGGCCTGTCCCTGCATCTGCTTGACCAGACCTGTGCTTTCCTCAGAGGAGTCCTGCTGTTTTCCTTGACCAAACCCTCCATTGTAAGTAGATATCCGAAATCCATCAATTGTGTGGGGAGCCATCAGCCTGTATCCTTTCCATTAGTTGGTAGAGGGGGTGAAACTGCGTAGGCCCTCCTCTCAATTTATTTAGTCTTGCTCAAGCTTATTTCCCCATTAGAAAACCACTTTTCTGGTGAAATTGCATTGTGTTGGGAGCAGCCATCCTTAATCCTTTTCGTTAAAGTATGGGGAGAAACTGTGTAGCTCCTTAGCACATTTGATGAAAGTAAATCATTTAATTCCCATATAGAAAATCAGAGGATGAGTGTTGTTAGAATTTGAAACTAATAGCAATGTTTCCACTCTGCTCACACTCCTTGCACCTTGCCTTTTAATCAAAGGAGTCATATTTAACTGAGGATTGGAGGCGGGGTTGCTGAGGGAAAAATAGTGTTTCAAATTAAGTATTTAAACAAACAGGGAAAGTGTGTAGAAGCTATCAGGTACGGACTAGCTGTTGGTGTCCTTTTAACCGTTAACAAGGTAACATGCGGTAGAACAGAAAACAACGGTTTTATAGGAAGGTAGTTATTCAAAGATATACATAAATGCAAAGCTGAGTCTTTGAGCGCTCTGACTCAAGAAAAAGGAGGGCCACCCGGCTCAGCGTATCTCACTCTGGGGAAGAACACCCTGTCCCTAGTGGGGTGCCTATCCCTGGGTGGAGTGTGGTGTATCACCTATCTAATAGTAAGAGAGGAGAGGACTGTTCCGAACCCTAAATTCTAGTGGCTGTGTCTGGTGGCAGACAAAATATACAAAAATAGCAAATATTTGTGGTGTTATCCAAAATGGTGTTGCAGTAATCAACAGAACAGTATATTAGATTCTCTAGCTGCTGGATCTACAATAGAGATAACCTGGGAAGCAGGTCAACTCATTGTATTCCATCTGACGTGTACAACTTTAATCAAGCCCTTAGGTCACAGTAGTTGGAATGCAAAAAAGTACAAATGGAGAACCCACTAACAAACAATAAAGTAAAAACCAGCTGAAGAGCCGGAGGGCTAAAAGTGGCTCTTATAAAAAACAACAGCTCACTCAGTGGTTGTGAATGTGCGAGCAAACAGAATATTCACATAATGTATCTCTACTGGTATGAGAGAAATCAATGGTTGGTCATGAGAGCCCTCATGACCACTGTGGTCGACCGGTTTAACCGGAGCAGAGCCGCTCCTGATCCAGATGGCATGGAGGGTGGGGATGGTGGTTCACATGATGGCTGTCCCTGACCTAAGCAGGGAAGGAACACTCCTTGGTCTGAGCTTGTGCCAGAAAACAGAGGCAACAAATGCATTACAAACAAAGAAGAAAAATGAACATAAATCAAAACCTAGAGACCTAGAAAGAGAGAGAGCGATAGAAGGAAAGAAAGAAAGAGACTGTCAGACAGAGGGTGAGAGCAAACGAAAGAGATGATGAAAGTGAGAAACTGTGAGGGACAGAAAGGGAGAAAAAGGGAGACAGAAAGGGAGAAAAAAGGAGGGGGAGTGGAGAGAGAGCGATCGAAAGGGAGCAAAGGGATTATTTCATGCAGGTACTTTATCTGTCGCTTTACTGTTTGTCAGATTTAGTATACCAGCTAGGAAATATTGGAAAGGGGCAACGCTCTTCTTTCAAACAATTTTTCATAAGGCTGGTGATGACTATATAGCTAAAGTATGCTCCAACTGACTCGTGTGCATCATTCATTTTCACCCAGCAGCCATGAGAATAATTAACGTGAGGCAGACTAATATTCAGAACATAAGACAGATTTAAATATGTTGCCTCTCATGGATGCATGATTCTGCATTGTAGGTACAATTTCACCTCTGTAGCCTGGAAACCATCTAGAGGTAAGGATATGTTGGATTATTGTAGATGAGAAGAACCCACAGAAAAAATAATATGGGGGAAAAATGAACTGTTTTTGTACACATACCCATTTTCTTTTTAAATGATTGCTCACATGATCTTATATCTACCCAGAGATTGTGTCATGTCCATAATGGCTAGGCAGAAACCATTACAGTAACATTGATCCACTGCATGTTGAGGAGGTTTGAGTAACCAATACTCGCAATAACGCCACTATTGATAGCTGCCTCTATTGAGTCCAAGTTATATGACTGCATTGCCTTTGATTTTGAGCTTCCAGGCATGAAAGATTGCCTCACATAGTTATCACATTGCCTTTAATAGACGCTGGCACATTCCCCTCACACACTGGTCTGTTGTGTGTCTTGTTGGGATGCTAGCTTTTAGCCTGGACCTCGCTCTGCTCTCCTAACTTTATCCCCACCGAGTGACCTAGGGATCTCTTTCTCAATTCATCCTCCACACCCAGCAATGCCTGATCCCTATGAACTTCCCATCCTGCATCCCAGCCTTCTTCCCCTTCTACTTTCTGCCTCTGCCCATCCCCTAGAGGTTTCTGGAATATGGCAATTGTGCTAAAGACCTTGACTACTTCCCTTTCCATCTAGCCTTCTCGGGAGGAGAGCTCAGTGGCAGCGTGCTCGCCTTGGAAGCAAGATGACACGGAGCAACACAGATCTCCGGGTCTGCGCTTAGAAACCTCTGAGTATTAAGCGTGTTATAAATAACCAATCATATCATGCTCCTTTTGTCACACTTATCTCCCAAACTCCTGCACTCATGTTGTTAATTGACTTGTGCCCTCCATGCTACCTTTTGTACCTTCTTTTCACTTTTCCTCCTTCCATGTTAGACTTTTTCAACCAATCTCTTCCTGCTCAGATTGTTTTTGTTTTTCTCAATGTGCCACTCCATCCTGTTCCTCCTTCCTCTTGATGCATCACAACTTACTTACCAACCCCCCTCTCTTCAGATTTCCCTTCTCTTTCACCATCCTTCAAGACTTTGTTTCCTCTCACTGATCTAACTCTTACAACCTGCTCTTCGTTGTCCTCCTCCCTTTGTTGTATCTCTCTATCCCGATATTTCTACTTCCCCCTCCCCTACTTAATTACTCTCACTCTCCGTCCACACCTTTCTCATTCTCATCCTCTTCTATCTGCCCCCTCTTCTTGCTCTCCGATCCATGCTGCTCTGAAATGTCATGACTTTCCTAACAAAAATGCCCTCCCTCATTATAAAATACTTATTTTATTTATAGCAACAGGGCCCCAACTACAGATTCCGCAAACACTGAACAATGTTGAGCTGTTCAGAAAATCAACTCAACATTCAAATGGCGTTCTTCTGCTAATGATTGGTCTATCCATACCTGAACAAATGGGCTATGCACCATTTTCTTTTCCACGTCATTGCAGTGTGTGTTACTGCTGGTCCTCCTCTGTGCTCCAGTCAGTTCACTGTTCTAGTCCTCCACTATGCTGAAAATATCTCTCTCTTCAGCTCACCTACCCAATCCTTGCCAACTGCGATTCAAACCATTCTTGTATGCTCAACTGTTTGGGGCTGCATAACCCCATGTTCTTACATTTCATTCCAGATCCTGCTACATTTGGGTGTGTCTTGTTGATACCAGTGTGCATGTGACCATCAGTTTCTGTCCATACGTCCTCATGACATGCTTGGACATTGAAAAGAACGCTTCCCACTGATGACTATCAGAGTTTAGTGTCATATAGATCTTTGCGGGACAAGCGTGACAATGGTTTGGGCCAAACGTATGGACTTTGGAAGATTGGTCAGCAGGTCCGAGCTGGATAGTTGGAAGAACCCCTCAGTGAAGGGTTAGGAAAACCCTTAAACAAAATGAATTAATTGCTTTTGCCATTGAAGATACTTGTTTCAAGAATTAGAGTAATACCATCTCAATAGCAAGTTGCAGATCGCTTTTAAGTTCATTACGTGGTTTCTGTAAACCAGAGTCTAGGGCACCTGATGCTGATATAGAATAACCCACCTCACAAAATCTTAGGGATACGTCCTACCCTGTCTTGGTGTACCCTATGGTTCTATGAGAAGGTCTTTGTCAGATTCTGAGCAATGTCTGCAAATTATAATATGAACACATATATAACATCGATCACAGTTTTTGGTTTAATATCTAAACATATATATATATATGTATATATATATATATATATATATATATATATATATATATATATATATATATATATGTGTTGAGAACATGAATATAGACATGCCTGACTTGGAAATGTGCCCAAAATACCTATGATCTGTATACAATTCCTAAACATTGTAAGGAATATGAGTAAATGCACAATGTCTAGAGAACATAAAGAAATGCACAATTCATAAATCAAAAAGTAATACGGTTTTTGAAAAAAAGTGCCTTGCTTAAATAGATTGAGTAGAGAAGGTACCTCAATTCCTTCACTAACCAAGGCTAGTGACTATAGTTATGTGTTGAAAAAATAGTAATAGTGCTAAAAAGGTAAGTAAAACAATATCTTAAACAATAAGGCAGAATTATTTATCCAAAGGATTGCCTTGAATGTAATTTTTGCACAGGTTTTTGTCTTGTTGATTATAGGTTTGTTGATTGTGTATTGTACTCTGTTTGGCACAATCTCACAATTGTTGTTTGCTTTCTTCATGTGGTTAAGACGTAGAGTTTGTTATCTGCTCCCCTGTTCCTTTCATCCCCCTCGTAGGTTTTTTATCATGTCTATTCCTGCTGCATTATGTCCACTGTCCGCTCCCCCATCTGGACGTGTAGCGGGGGAGGGTCAGAGCTGCCTCATGCTGGGTTTGCATATTCAGAACCTTTCAGTGCATTTGTTCAGTCCCAAATGAAATCTTCTTTAAGTGGAGGACCTTCTGCCTCCTGCTGCTGGTGTATAGGGCGAAGTGCGTTGGTGGATTAGAGGGGTGTATTCCGCTCTTGGACGGGATACCATTTATGTCAATCCCCTTTCCCAACTGTGCCTCCAATTGAGGTCTGATTGGGAAATGTGACCTTTGTTTAAAGTAATGCATGGCAACAGTTTCTTCCTTTTCCACACAGTCATTGACATCCCAGAGGACTGAAAGCCCATTGGCTTTTACAACCTCCTGTTACGACCATCTTTGCGGAGTACAGAAGACCATATCGTAGGTCCTCCCACAATTTTAGGAATCGTGTCTTCTTTCCTTCTGCTGATGCATGCAATTCCCGACCTTGTCTGGTTTATGTACGACCTGCACACATTGAAATCCCAGAGGAGGAAGTGTGGACATGCTGAATCTGCCATCATACTTGGTGCACATGGGCCTTTTTGTGGGGTGGAGAGGTGTTGTGAACAGCACTTGATTGGCATGTTGGAATTCCCCATGCAGGCGTGGCAAGTCTTTCTGCAACAGGTACGTGTCTGGTTGCACGAAATGACATGGGGAAAATGCTGTGTCCTCATTCAGTACATTTTCAAGATCACCTGGGAATTGATCTATAAAGAGCTTTTCCCAAGCGAGTGAGCTTGTGCATGGAGCCAGGATGGTAGCACTCTCCCTCTTGTCCCCACCTTCTTGTCCACGCTTCCCTCCCGAGCCCCACAGGTGTTGTTGACAGTGAATGCACCAATTTCACAGTTCCCAAAGCTAATTTTGCAACCAGTGTTGTTGCAAACGTTTTTGTAGAATGGAACCTAAAGACTTCGCCAAATATATTCGCAATAGAAGTCGTGGGGTGAAGCGTCCGCCTACACTGCTTTCGTGGGATGTGAATGGGTGTCACGCAGAGGGTCTGCAGATGCGCTGTGGCATCTGACCTAACAGGTAAACACTATCCTATCGGATCACGCTGTCAATAGCGCAGGAAATGGCCGACTTCTCTGAAGAAAATATGAAGAACCAGAAGAGAGGAACTCGCTCTCAAGGCTCGCGGCGGCACTGCAGAATACATACCATGCTGTCTATGTCAGAGGGAGGAAGGCTGTTGATGTTAGCTCATTGGGGGTGGCTGGCCATCACACACGAGACATCCATCGATCTGTGGTGATTTGTAGCCCATTGTATTTCATCCATTTGTATAAAATGAACGTTCAGACGCCTAAGCAAGAGAATTAATTAATTCATTGAGTCCTGAAAGTGACAAGGATGAGATATTGTTTTAATTTGAGGTTCGTGTGGCTCAACAGTGCTCAACAGTTACCAACTAAAGATGTTTTGACTAACAGACATCGATGACAGACAGTCGTATTAATAATGTAACGTGACTTTTCTCAGTTCTACGATTAATTATATGGCATTGTATCAATAACATTACAGACAGCAATGCAAATAAATCTTTTAGAAACTATTTGCCTGCCAAAAGGTGTCCACGATGCTCTGTAAAATATATGTTAAGGGTGATGCTTCCATTTACCCTAGTTTCTTCTCTTCCATACAGTCTCCTGCGTGGTGCTTTATCGCCAAGACTATGGTGACTATTAATGCCACGTGACTCCGGTGTCTGCTCTTACGGCTAGTGTTCCTTTGCCACACCTTGTGCTCTTAGCACTCCTTCGGAAATACTAGCTCACACATGACCATCAATGCTCTTCTGTGCTGAGACAGGCGTTCATTCTGCATTTTCTCTTCTAGTCCCCAGCAGAAAAGTGCAAACCTCTCCACATTTTGCACCGCTTTTTTTTTTCTCGGACAGCCTCTTGCTGTAAGACTTACCAGAGTAGGCACTGCAAGTAAGGGAGATACTGCGCTCCATCCCACATGCCTCTCTCTTTTTGCAACTTCCTCCTTTGAAAGGCCCCACACTGGGTTAGAGCTCAGTGCCAGTGACCTCAAAGAAGTCTGCTCAGATTCTTGGGCCTGCTACCTTCTGCAGTAGGGCACACTGCTCCAGAGGAGAAGGTGGCAGAAGCCTCTATCCACTGTCATCCACTGCCAGTGACAGTGTGTGGAAGTGGAGACCAATGTGTCACGCCTACCTCCCTCAAATGGAGAGAGTACATCTTCGAATAATGGTACCACCTGGGAGATGTGGAGCACCTGGTAAATGGATGCCATACCTGACCGATAATTATAGTATCTGGCCAAAACGATTGTAAATATACCGCATGCTAAGACTACCCAAGCTTTTGCTGACTATACCTGGCAAAGGGTGTGCATGCCTGGAATAAGCTGCAAGTGTCTGGCATATGGTGTGAGTACTTAGACATTTGGGGGCTGATTCATGGAATTCTGTGCGCCGAAAAACAGGGATTTGTGCGCCATTCTGCCCGTATATCCCTGTTTAACAAATGGGGATTTGCAGGCACAATGGCGAACAAATCCCCGATTTTCGGTGCACAAATTCTAAGAATCAGCCATTTGATGTCAAAACAAGTCACATTGTGATAATATCTAGCTTGCTGGAACTACATGGCAAATGGTGTATGTGCCATGTCATTTAGTCAGAAAAGTTTGTCAAATGACCTGAGTACTATGGCAAATGATGACAATAACTGTGAAATGTTATGAGTTAATGATTTAGATGCCATGACCTGGAATACCGGGACATCTAACTGAAAATACATACATACCTGTAATATTTCCGGGCCACATCTGTGGACGGCAAAAGGCCTCACTGTGGATGCATTAGCGGTTTCCATGGTGTTTAGGGACACCGATGAACGATCACGGGACTCGCATTCATGTACGCCGGGACATAGGTAACTCATGGTGTAATTCACCGATAAACGGAGGCCCTTCATGATAAATGCGGACTATAGACGGATTCTGGCACTCAACAAAGACTCCTTCAGTGAGTCTTCAGTTTAGTTGGCATTTATTCCCCTGTGCACCTGTTCCTTCTTGACGCTCGACCATGGCCTGTTTCACGGACTCTCTCTCCATTACCCTTGTCTGTTTGGCTTCCTCCTGGATCCCTGACCTTGGATTGTTGACTGGACTGCCTCAGTTCTTCTCATATTGGTATTGACGATTTTGCTCTCTCTTTTCTTTTTCCTGGATCTGATTCTGCATTTCCTGTGCCCCCTTATATCTGGACTTCACTTAGGTTTTCCTTTCCTTTATTCTTCTTCATTCATCATGATTTTAGTCCGAACCTTTGTTTTCTGCTGTTCCTACCTGGATTCTGAATTGTATTGGCCGCCCTATTAGATTGAGCCCTTGTGCCGTACAGAAGTCCAACCTTGGTGGGACCGGTAAGTCCTGTTGCACCAACCATTCCCATTTTTTGCCCCCATAGGGCTCAATGGGAATGGGGAAGGTGTATTTTGCTAATGGCAGGCCCATAATTAGCGGCTTGATCTCCTAACGGGACCCGTAAGGGACGTGTGGTCCGACCACACATCCCTAGCGTTTCCCGTTAGGGGACCTCGGAATCGGGCGGTAGGGGATTGCCGGCACCGGTCTCCTTACTGGTGCCCAGTATCCCATAGCGCCCGACTCGTAATGAGGCCCATAATCCTTGTCCAATCTACAATTGTAGACAGATGGCAGTATAAGTTCAAGTATGTGTCCTCTTGTGTCCCCATATTCATAGGATACGAGTGCAAGAACATTACCCGTAAGAACGTATTAAAAAAAAAAAAAAAAAAACAGTCCACTTTAGATTGCCATCCTTCTGCTTTTTACCACATGAGTATATCTGAAATTGTCTTAGGTGAATGTTGTGTCTAAGCACAGACTCATGCCAATTGTCGGAGGTCGGGGTGCATTGCAATCGAAGCAGTCTTAGGTGATTAGGCTGTAAGATTCAGATGGCAGGTTAACACGACATGTGCAGTGACTGACAAGGCAGTGTGATGACATTAACCATACTCACGACTGCCTTCCCCCACTCGTTTGTGCCATAAACACTGTAGAAAGACAATTGGCTACTATTTCTGTAGCAGATGAATAATAAGAAGCAGTTTTTAGATTACTGTATGTTAACTACTGATTGTCAGAAAAAACAAAGGTATGCATTTTATACAGTGACATATACAGTGCAACGTAGAGCAGGACCAGGCATTCTAACTCCTGCTCGCCTACTTCTCCCATTCAAAAGACTGACGAGCTTCTTGCTTGTGATTGCTTTTAATAGAAAATATAGGTAGTTCTAGCATTTGACTGGACCTGGCCCAATTACATGTTACTTAAGAGCTTGCAGCTTAAAAAAGCACCTAATGTTTAATGCAGCACACACCTCCGGATGCTATCTTCCCTTCAGGTGCCTAAATCCCCTGCAATGCTGATGTTTCATTTGTTTGGCTTCCTGGGTATTTTAAACTTGGGAATTCAGTAGCCAAATCAAGCCTGTAGATGGGCATGACTCCTCCTAAATCTCCTGGCGTTGTCTTTCATTTAGAGTTTTCATCAAATGTGACACCAATTCAGCCAAGTTTACTGTAGAGGAGGATTATCCCAGCAACTTGAATATCACCCTTTCAGATTTTGACAGTCAAAATAAAAAATACATTAAAAAGTATGCTTGAAAACATGTTAGTTCTTCATTTGGAAAATGTGAAAAATGTCCATCACAATGAAATTAGCTTCTGTATTTACTGTTACTGTTTTCACGGTTCTGATTGTGGGGGTTTTGATGAATCATCAAAACACAATAATAAACATAATTTGGACTGCTGGACTTTTAGTATCATGCAAAATGTTGTTTCAAGATGGTGTTTATTTTAAAATACAATGGAGCCGGAAAATACATACCTTTATCTGTAGAAATACCAAAATAGTGGCTGGTTTCCACGCCAACAATTATCTTACGGATATACATTATACAAGGTGTGTAATGCTGTCTTTTCGTATTCCCCTTAATGCGAATGAAAATAGGCTGACACAGTGCTGCTCAACTCCTAGAGGTCCACAGCACCGCATGGCTCTCTCTCACTGCTAGCGATAAAGTACATTAATCACAAAAAGACAGCGCAGCAACAATTGCAATTGTTCTGCTTCCGCAAAATTCACAGACAATTCAACGTGTTACTTCATTTTAAAATATGAAATTAAATCAGAGTATATTGGAATGTGTGCACATATGTAGAGCCAGTCGAAACAGGGCACCAATACATCTTCACTTTTTATCATATCTCTTTAACCTTTGGAGCAACTTTTCAATAATAATGAGATGCAGCATTTTTATCATTTTGTGTACAGAAATTTGAGGATTTGAGCCTGTCACTAGTTCATACATAATTCCTCTAGCTTTTTTAATTTAAACTGACTGAAAACTGTATGGCTATTGAGTGTTGATATTATTTAAGGGCTTTCTGTTGAGCAAGATAAAATCATTAAGCCCTATGCTTCAAAACGGTATCCGGTCATTGCATCGACAACCAAGGCATCGACAGGCAAACCATCTAAAAAAAAAAATCTAAAAAAAAGCATCTAATGTATTTTTTTTTATTTTTGTAGATGGTAAAGGGTTTAGTTTAATAAAAATGGGTTTTAAAGGTTAAAAAATGGTGTTTGGGGGGAAATGAAACTAAAATGCATTAGATGCTTTTTAATGCTTTTTTAGATGGTATGGCATCATATGCTTTGGCTGTCGATGGAATGACTATAACCCTTCAAAGCATTTGACTGAATGATCGACCTGAGTATCAGAATCAGAGTGTCTTGCAATGTAACAAGGTCACAGCAGACAGCACGATCGGTAGAGAATGCAGTTTGAATCTGTGGCCAATCTAGTGAATGGCTGTAGGAATGCCGCTGGCTCTCCTTAGGCTTTTGGGCTTTTGATTATGAGCGAAAATAACAAACTGATTAGTCTCAGGAAACACATCAAATAACACCACCCCACCTTGAGTTCCCTCTGAAGCCCACAGTATCTTACGGCAAAGAGGGATTTTGAGTCTTTAATATAATCAGTGCTCCCCCAAAAATGCATGAATCCATAAATCGGGAGTATGGCCCCTGCCTACTAAAAACACAAGATAATTTGTGGATACCTACTTGCTGGCATGAGGATAATTGCCAATAGAACGAGGGTCTGAAGAGGATTCCAGGTGAACTGCACCATCCAAGGAGAAAAGAAGTAGGGAAAGTAAGAAGGACAGGAAGAGAAACAGGAGGTAAAGAGACACATGGGGGAACCCTGGGGCAGGAGGTAGTATGTAAGACAATTCAAATGATAACACTCTGTAGATTACAATCATAAAAAAGCACAGGGCCAGTAGGATCCATAAAGCAAGTGGTGATGTATTGCCAGAGTGGAAAAACAGGGAGTCAGGATTCAATGCCAAAAAAGGGAACTGAAAACAAGTACAAAATAAAGAAGGTCAAGGTCCATTTCCAAAGATCCATTGAGCATTGTGAGAAATGGAAGTTTGGTGAAGCAGGTCTGGTAAGTTTCTCGGTCAAACCCCAGGTAACAAGCAGACTATAAAGAATTGGGAAGTCAAGAATCAAGCAGGATCCAGCAACTGGAGATAAAGGCACTAGAGATACCATTTAGGTGATACAGGATTCTCACCCGGGGAAAGGCACTCAGCCAATAAAGTTGCTGGAACAGTAGGCGAGAATAGGTATTTTCCACATGCTGTCCCAGCCACCCGAGATCATTCCCTGTATGGTGCCATCATTTGTATTTGTTTTGTTAATGTGAGGAGGCAACAGGGAGTCTCTCCCTGTTGCCTTCCCTCTCCACCTTCCCCCCAAAACCCTGATCCCCTTTCCCAATCCCTTCCTCCATCTTCACTTACCTGTGGGACCGAAGCTCTGTGCTCCGTTCCCGATGCTCCTCCTGTCTTGCGACTGCCACCGTAGACATGAAAACCCTGCGGTGCAAATGGCATTCATGCCCATTCTGGAGGGTGGATATGGCCTGTAACAGCCCACAACCCAAGCTGGCTTAGAATGGGCTGAATGGACGTTACCGGCCATGTAAACCCACCTGAGCCAGGTGTGAAAGACACAATCTTTGAGAAGATGTTTTACTTCTTTGCACAGAGCAAGCACCTCGGGAGAAGAGCCTCACTATGGGAGATGCATGTGTCATTTGAGCACTGCCTGACATCACGATTCAAGCTGCCACAGAAGAGTCTGGCAATCTCAAGGGAGAGCATCATGGGATCACATCAATGAAACTGAAAACAACTCAAATAAAACAAAGAGAACATTAACAAGTGTGCAGTGAACAAAGGGGCATTGTTTAGATAAGTCCTTTAATTTAGAGATGTCATGCTCCTTAACAATGATATTGCAAGAAAGTGTCTTGTTGGCCCAGAAATGTAATCTTTCAGCCTATAAGCATATGCCAAGGTGTGGTAAGCAATTATCAGAAACCATCACCCAAAATGTCTGTTTGGCTCAGCCAATCGGGAAAGTGAATTTTGAACACGTGCCTGCATTAGTAGTGAGTAGGCACGTAGAAAGATCATTCTGGATAGCTTGGGCCAAGAGGAAAGGCACCTGTGCTGCTGCACCCTGCCTCACTCTCCTTCCTCAGCCCCAATTCATCTTCTTCCTATGGCCGGGGTATGGGAGATCTGAACCTTCAGTCTTGTGTCCCGTTCGCTGGCCAGACCCTCACTGTGATACTGCACCCTTGGTGTTATGGCCTCAAATCCTCCCGCTGTGCCTTCCCTCAGCCCATCCTTTTCATTCGAGCAAAGCAGAGCTGAGGAAAGCTGTGGTTTCACCAAATGAAGGTGTTTGGCAATTTCATCCCCAGGGGTGATAAAGGCTTTAGCACCCGCTCATGTTCCAAAATATAATACTTTTGTGTATGTTGGCCTACTTTTACGTACATACATTCTTCACAGCAGCCACCAAGTACCTAATCACGCTTCAGTATGCTATGATCCTGGAGAGTCAGTCTCCACTCCTTCCTATGAATCCATTAACTATTGATTGAGCTCAAAACAGGGATTTTTACCACAGTCAGAATTGTGTTGAATAGGAATTGTTTAATATGGTTGAATTAGGAAGTTTTGATGCATGTGAAAAGTGCTTTTGAACATGTGCGAACCAATTAATACCAATGCAAATACAATAACATGTGTGTACTGCTGCAAATTTCATTATGCATCGTTAAATTGTGTCTGCACAGAGGAAAACATACATTTGCACCTGGGGTGGGGGAGCCAGTTAATCAGGTAGCTCGGATTGTGGGCTGTATCACACGATGAAAGCCCATGTTTTGAACAACTTCAAGGCTGCTCTCTCGACCGCCATCTTCCTCGGACCCTCCAGTCTGATCTCCAGCCCCGATCCCTTCTATTCACTCCCCCTTACACCACTTAGCTGATTCCTGCACAGAGGAAGTGGGGGAGCTGCAGCTCTGCTTCCCCACCAGCCACCATTGAAATGCAAGAGGGGATCTGCATGGAGCCCGAACTTCATCTCACCGGTAGCCATCTTTGATAAGTAGTTTGCTTGAATTAACGGGACGTCTTGAGCACAACGCGTTTATTCAAACAAAATGACATTGCAGTCAGAACCCCAGATGTTTGGATTCAAAACCTGTGGTGCTAATAGCAACAAATCCTGATCCAGCAGGCTGTATCACGTGATAATCATACTGGGACCCGTCGTTAAGGCCCCTGATATACCCGGGCCTTTATGACCCAATCTGGCTCGCCACAGCAATCATGTTCTATGTACAGCGCTTTGGGAAAAGCGCTATATAAATATCAAAATCAACATCATTATCCTCTTAATTAAAAAAAAATGGTTTCAAAATTGCATGAGCTATTTACTGCTTGTCTCTGTGTCAAAACCTGCTGTGCGTTTTTAGTATGAGTGGACGTTTTAAACTGAACAGTCCATTAGCTAATGAGTCTGCTTGATACTTGCTCGTTATCCGTCTCGTGCATCTTTCAAATCTGCTTTTGCCTCCATTCTGACCGCCTCCTTTCCTGTGATTTGATGATATCCGTGTGTGCGCGGGCCGTTCACCTTTTCACTCCAGCAGAGCATCAAATCATTTTAAGAGCTCTGTTCTGTATCTCAGGCTTGGCATCCAGTGTCAGGCTATGCTCTTAGCTGATTACTGACATGCTGCCATCCCTTTCACAGAGTATTAGCAGCCGCACGAGGATTGATGGAAAGGCTTAATTGTGATTACCTCCATGCATGAGCAGGTCGCATGTTAGACACAAAACGATGCTGCAACTGTATGGTGGGCATCGGCCGAACAACTCAAAACAAAATAGCAGTATTTGATTAGGGAAAGTACGAAACCTTTCACTCATACTTTAAACCCTTCATGCATAAAACATATCATTGTTACGAAATTACGTTTTTAAAAATGAAAGATGAAAACAAATAATAGTTTTGGGGTTTCTGTTGTGAAAATGTTCTGCGTAAACACACGATGTTCTTCTATAGTTGCTGAGCAAGCACAGCTAACCTTTCAGGTATGATTTGATAGGTACAAATGTGCTTTTGCACATTCTAAAGGGAGAACAGCAGTGATGCCAAGTGGTGTGTCATTTTAAAAACCGTTGATTTGTTAGTAATGCTACACGATGGCTGAGTGTCTAGTAACTCCCTGACTCAGCCACATTGTGCTCAGTTTGAAGATGACTGTTTTTATTTAATACCTAAGTACGTGCTTCATGTTTTCCCATTGAAAAATGCTTTTGTAAATCAGGCCCATCCTGTTTTCTTTCTTATTTCCAACGGGTATTTCAAGATTTGGACCTTCCTCTGTCTTTGAACGATTCAATTTCATGTCACTACCATAAAATAGCTCAGCGTGTTGAGCGCTTGCTGCTGTGATCTGTTTGTGATCTGCAGGGCACAGGTTTGCATCCTGGCAAGGCCAACTCAAGAATTCATCGTTCCGAGGTCAATGAACTGAATACCAACTTCGTTTGGCAACTATTGAATGTAAAATATATTCTATGTCAATCCCCTTGCTTACAGTTCCATATGAACAACACATATTTTATTAGTAAGCGTACTCAGGGGTGGTAAGCCATGGAGCTTGTGAGTGCAGATTTTGCTATAACATGGTTGCCAGAAATTGAAATAGATCACGTGAACAAAAGTTAAGAATGTTAGCAATCAATTCCATAAGATGATGTCATTCTGAGAATGGTCTGTTGCTTTTATGATATTCCAGTTAATTATTTTTGTAAAAAAAAGACGAAGAGAAAATGGGGATCATTCTAAATTTGCCTGTCAGAAATTAAGTGCTTGTAATTATGTGTATAGGCACTTTTCCCGGGCATTTGCCGATAGGGTGGTCTGAGTTACCTCCAGCCAAGAGCTGGAGGTCTGTCAGGCACACCACTGGCAAAAACCACCCAGTATTACCGGCACTGGTATTACCGATGGCGGTAATACTGGCAATCACCTCATGGAGTCCGATGGACTCCCTGGAATGGGAATTAATTTACTATTGCCGGCACCTGTAATTTGCTGGTCATTCCATCAGATCAGGAGCCAGCACCAATATTACCATTTCCCAGTATTCTGGTGGTAATACAGCCCGGATATCAGCAAAAATATAATGACAGCCAATGTCCTTATGTAGGAGGGGACTTCGGGGGAAAAGCCTGCAATCCAATGACATGGATTACGATAGCCTTTCTGGGCACTGTGTGGCGAGTTTTGGACTGAAACAAGTCCTAAACCTTTGTACAACAAGGCCATGCAGTACGAAACACTTGCTCTATAATTCATTGCTGCACTAAAAGTTTGATATCAGTTCACTGAGGCCTTTCAGGTCTCTAGAACATTGATTACAAAAGTAGGCCCTCGGAGATTGAGTTGCTTAGTGGAATTGCACAAGTGAGGCAACTGCGTGACCTGGGGCCAACTCCCTGTCGTTACATGTGATGGGGGGAAGAGACACTCTGGCAAAAGGACTACTTGCCTAACACACACCTTGCTAAGATTCTAAGATGCTTTAACTAAGATATTTTGAGGCTGTTTCTGTTAAGGTCAATAGGAGGCCTTTTGCTAATGGAGAGGATGGAAATGAATCCACGATCAATTACGCCATTCAAACTAGTTACAGTTGTAACATGAGTTTTTGGCAAGAGAATTGGTCACAGGCAAAGTAATTACAGTAGGGAAAAAGGCAACGTACAACACAACTTGACAACATCAAATGGTATTTTCACTTAGGTTACATAAACACTATCAAAGCTACACACTCCATCCCAATTTGTTTTCAATATTATCACACCCTCCCTACCCTCTACCCTTCACTTTGGTGTTCTTGCTCATTCCACATATCTTCATTCATCATTCTTCCTCACCGGTATTGTTTGTTCATTCTTTATTTCCCCATCCCTGGTATGTCTCCCTTCTCTCACCTGGCCTTTCTTGTGACTGTTTTCATAATGAACCCGTTTGTGTCCTTTTTCCCTGACTTCAGCAATCTCCCCTCTCTAAACTTCCCAACATTTTCTCTTTGCCTCCTTGCTACTCTATCATGTTCTGTTTTGAATTTCTTCATCCAGGAGTCTCTCTTTCTCTTTCCATGCCTCACCTCTCTCGAACCTTGGCATTCTGCTGTTTTGTGTGTTCCTTTTCTATGTTTGTTACCGCTGCCTACCATCTATCTGTTTTGCCACTCTAAACTCGTTTCTTTTTTTGATATGAGTTTGGGCTTACACAATTCCTGTGGAACCCTGGTCCACACACAACAGATCATTATTTGCACCTTGGAGGGATCCCTGTGGTATGTACAGCTATCACCCCTTGTTAGGGCCAGTAATCCCAGTGATTGTTATATTCTCTTATTGTTCGGTTCTCCACATTCCCTGCATTCTATTAGTATAATACACATGTACTGTCAAGCATTTTAATTTCTGAAAGTATAAGAACTGCATTATACTATTAGTATTCCTCTGTACAAGAAACGTGGGAATCAGACTGCACACAAGGAAAACTTAACCTCAGTCGCTTTAAGAACAGGTCATTTAGCCTTGTTTGTTCTCGCAGGCAGGTGCATATGATTAGTTTGTTATTGTTTAAAGGACTTAAGTTTAGTCACTCTGTACTCCGGGACCCCCAACCAGCCCATAGAGCTGGGGTTAGCCCAATAGTACTTTGAGATAAGATACCAGCACCGGTGAGATGGATGGGGGTGCAGATTAATACTCCAACTACAAATCAATAATGACAACTCAACTGTTTGGCAAAGGGAGTACGTTTAATGACAAGTACAAAAAAGCAGGGAGTCTGATGAATAACAGCACATGCGTGATCTTCTCTTTTGCTTCACAACTCCAACGGACTTCATAAAAAACACATCATTAATACTAAAAACTCGTCATCACTGACATTTAACACTTAAAAGTTGGCATATCATTCTATTGGTACTAGAAAGGTAACTTTAATATAGGTACTATATCTGTATATTGTAACGGAGTAAGGGGATTGGGTAAACACTGTCAGGTGAGACATCTAAACCCTACCTTCAAAATGACTACTGTAGACATCACTAAAAGTACACCGTCCCATTGGTTCTACTAACTATAGGACCCTAGGTTACTTGGTCCATTATGATTGAGTTGGCATCAACCCCACTCATTCTTTTCCACTTTGCTTAGCAGCACGCAGAATGGTTGCCCAGGTGCAGGGTGCCCCCTAGCTCCACCGGCCTTCCTCCAATTATTGTTACAATCAATCATCACTTTAGTGGCCATGTGTCAAATATTTCACTGTGGTTGGCCTCGAGACTGTGTGTACTGCCTGGAAAAGTTCTGATATCTTTGCCTGGCCCACAGCCATGCATAGGTGTGAAAGTCTTACTTCTTCTCGCTCGGCTGGTCACGTGATTCAGACACCGTGCATTTTCCTCTTCTTCATGTAATTTGTGTATTTGATTTTCGTTTCACCCACCACCTGACCTTTCTGAAGCAGGATATTCTGTTCTTTGCTTCAATTAATTGTAGCTACTGTTTGTCTAGTTTAACTGATATGACCTTGGCTTTTTTGGCACCATATGCCTCTGCTGAGTTTCATTTCTGCCGTTTATTCTCGATTTGTTAAATATGAAGCTCTCCTCGTGTGGCCTTTAGTAACCTTTGTTTACTTCTGCTTCTTTTGCAAAGTGAAAGTATACTTATATAACGCTCTTCTTGTGAGGTAGATATGTATAGGTGGTGCTTGCCGCAAACTGCCTTCTACTAAGCTTAGCAAGCCACACAATTTTCTTAGCATTCTTGAGGTTCCAAACATATGTACATGAGTAAACTGGTCGAATATCTTCATTGTGCTCATGGCATTTGTTTATTACATTTGGCATCGTCCATTCACCTTATGTTCACAATGTCCCTTGACCATGGCGTTTCGTCTCTTTACGTCATTCTCTGGTCGTCATATCTTCTACATGTGAGGTAGTCTGGGTTCTTGTGACTTCACCATTCGTCTTCCATTAAGACCTTTTTGGCTTCTTCAGGGACTGTACTTAGATGATCTTCATTTGTTTCATTTGGTGATATGGTTTTCTCAATGGATTCCTTTACTGTCCATGGAATCCTTGCAATCGTTACTACAATAGGTTTTGTTCTTCGGATGGGTACTGGACAATGCCCCACTGCGCCTCTTTGCTGGTTTATTTGCTCGTCATACATCACATATTTCAGTGTGAACGTTACTGGTACTTCAAAACGGACAGTTAGAGTGTGAGCTGTACTTGCAACCTCTTCTACAACCCTAAGTTTCCTAGGGGCATCCAGACATGGACACCTTGCTCACTGTGCTCTGAGAGGCACAGCCCCTCCACACCAATGAGGCCCAACAAGGCTGAAACAAGTGTCTGGGGTTGCTGTTTGTACTCTTGTTCAGAAGGGAATTGCCATAGTATTTTGGTGCTGGACTGCCCATGTGGGTGGGACAAAGACTGATATGCAAATGTTTATTTCCCTTCTGCGAAAGGTACAGTGAGCTAAAGTGTGGCTGCAGAATCTTGAGTGTGTACCTTCCCAAAAAACAGGTCATTTAGCCTTGTTTGTTCTCGCAGAGGGCTGCCTATGAATATTTTCTTATTGTTTAAGTGTGTTAGGTTTAGTCACCCTAAGTTTCCTATGGTCATACAGATGTGGACCCCTTTTCACTGTGCTGAGAGACGCACAGCTCCACCGCACTGATGAGGCCCAACAAGGCTGAAACTTGTGTGTGGGGTTGCTGTTGGTGCTCTTGTTCAGAAGAGAATTGCCATAGCATTTTGGTGCTGGATTGCCCATGTGGGCGGGACAAAGACTGATATGCAAATGTTTATTTCCCTTCTGCGTAAGGTACAGTGAGCTAAAGTGTGGCTGCGGAATCTTGAGTGTGTACCTTCCCAAAAAACAGGTCATTTAGCCTTTTTTGTTCTCGCAGAGGGCTGCCTATGAATATTTTCTTATTGTTTAAGTGTGTTAGGTTTAGTCACCCTAAGTTTCCTATGGTCATACAGAGGTGGACCCCTTTTCACTGTGCTGAGAGAGGCACAGCTCCACCGCACTGATGAGGCCCAACAAGGCTGAAACTTGTGTGTGGGGTTGCTGTTGGTGCTCTTGTTCAGAAGAGAATTGCCATAGCATTTTGGTGCTGGACTGCCCATATGGGCAGGACAAATACTCATATGCAAGTGGACATTTCCCTTCTGTGAAAAGTACAGTGGGCTAAAGTGTGGCTGCGGAACTCTTGACTGGGTACCTTCCCAAAGAACAGGTTGCTTAGCTGTGTTTGTTCTCGCAGAGGGGTACCTAAGACTATGTTTTGAATGTTTTAAATAGTGTGTTCCAATGGGCCAAATACGGCACCATTTTTTTTAGAAAAATCAGGCAAACAGATTTTGCTATGTCACCAACAGTACAGGAGCATTTTGCAACATCTTTATGATGCTGCAGCCACAATTTATCTGCGTCATTAATTATCACTGAAAATCACTTGTATGAGGCTTTGATCACATTCTAAGCCAGTAAGAATGATCTCTTTAATTCAATGTATACAGCTTTGCCCACCATCTATCTATGGCAGTAATAATGGTAATTGTAGTGCACTTGGAAGAGGCAATGGTCACAATTTGTCTATTACAATTATAAATCACTGTAAATCATTTGCATGAGATTGCAACAACACACTTTGGTCTCAGCCTCATACAAGTGATTTTGTGGCCCACAATATGTCTATGCCAGTTATAATGGACACTGTAAATCACTTGCACGGGTCAGGGGATACACACTAGCTACCAGTAATAAGGGTCTCTGTAAATCATGTGCATGTGACTGCAGACACAACCTGTGTCTAGGGCATCTGTACAAGTAATATGGTCGCTGTAAGACACTTGCATGTGTCGGAGCCTGAGACCATGGAAATCTGCATTGCTTCACCCCACCACACAAACACATCACACAAAAATGCATGCTTTGAACACACGCCTACACTCAAAGATGCCCAATCACTCAGTCAGACACTTACTATTTGTGCACACAGACTCACACACACACACACACACTGTCCTACTGCATACATTGCATACAAACCTGCACCTAAACATTACAAAACACTTATACTCTATCAGGGGTCTACAAGCTTTTGTTTTCCAAAATGATTTGAACTGCAATTTTCATACGCCCATGCCAGCCTACTCAGTGATGATGGATCATGGACTTAAAGGTCTAAAACAAAGCTTAAGAGGACCTTGCATTCTGTGATGAATCTTCTCTTCTGGCAAAAGAGGGCGCATGGACGGTTCCGAATGAATTCAGGCAGTGTTGACATACCCCAAAAGGAATAGCACATGCAGGGCATGGTGGTATTGCTGCTACACACGGCTTGATTGCTTAACAACCTGGAGGCAAGCATGAAAGCTGCACCGGACACTGCGATGCATGAGTGAGTGCTTAACAACCTGGAGGCAAGCATGAAAGCTGCACCGGACACTGCGATGCATGAGTGAGTGCTTAACAACCTGTAGGCAAGCATGAAAGCTGCACCGGACACTGCGATGCATGAGTGAGTGCTTAACAACCTGGAGGCAAGCATGAAAGCTGCACCGGACACTGCGATGCATGAGTGAGTGCTTAACAACCTGGAGGCAAGCATGAAAGCTGCACCGGACACTGCGATGCATGAGTGAGTGCTTAACAACCTGTAGGCAAGCATGAAAGCTGCACCGGACACTGCGATGCATGAGTGAGTGCTTAACAACCTGGAGGCAAGCATGAAAGCTGCACCGGACACTGCGATGCATGAGTGAGTGCTTAACAACCTGGAGGCAAGCATGAAAGCTGCACCGGACACTGCGATGCATGAGTGAGTGCTTAACAACCTGGAGGCAAGCATGAAAGCTGCACCGGACACTGCGATGCATGAGTGAGTGCTTAACAACCTGTAGGCAAGCATGAAAGCTGCACCGGACACTGCGATGCATGAGTGAGTGCTTAACAACCTGTAGGCAAGCATGAAAGCTGCACCGGACACTGCGATGCATGAGTGAGTGCTTAACAACCTGTAGGCAAGCATGAAAGCTGCACCGGACACTGCGATGCATGAGTGCATTAAAAAAAACAAACAATGAAAGAATGTGTGAGCAGTGATTCAACCCTGCAGAAGGCGGGCAGTGAAATAGACACCGAGGAGGGGCCAGGATGTGCAACTACCTCTCTGCCCCTCTTGCTCCATCACTGCCCATAAATACTATGGTTAAAAATATCATGCTTTATATGTCTTTGTATTTCTGTGAAATGTTGCATTACCTTTCAGTTAGTCCTATGTTACATATGTGTGCCCCACACATAGTTCTGCTGATATTCAAGACACTGTCCTGCCAAACGAAGGCAATGGTGTTTTTATCACTGCAGACCAGGTTGGAAATTGCACCTTGTGTACATTGAGTTGTTCAGTAGAATATAGTGTTTGTGGGAAAGCCCACCTAGGTGTCATCACCTTTAACTTGTGTCATACATTAGATCGAAAAGGAGGATCATGTAGAGAAAAATCAATGTTTTGTTTTCTAAAACATGTTCTTGTAATCTGCCCAGTTGAACACAGTACATTCTAAACATGTGTGCTAAAAAAAAACTATCTGGAATAAATGACAAAATCAATAAAATGATTTTAAGAATTGAAATACGTTTTTCACATCACCCCTCTCCTCTCTTTTATTAATCATCTGTTGAACCCATCTATTGCCGCCGAATCAATCCTTTGGAATGACACACAACAATGATGGCTGTGGCACGCACTTCATCCTGACAAATCTGCAAGTCTCCCCACTTAGTCCTCAGCGACATGAGCAAATATCTGCTTGAAGTTGATCAATGGATGACTCAACATTACCTGACAATGAATTTTGGAAGCAACAAGATCATGATCTACTGGAGCACATCCCTACCATATTATCTGTTTCCTTGGCGAGCTGACATATCCACATGCCCTAAACCCACCAAGCATGTCAGAAACGTGTACATCTTCTTGGATTAAACTTGCTCTCAAATGAATCCAGTGTTCGAAGCACCACTCTACCGTGGCAAAGGACGTTTTCAGTTGGGCGGTCGCTGCTGAAGAATTCAAGGGAATATGGTGGAAGCCCATCCCTGTCTTGGCTATGGAAGAAGGGTGGACTTGGGTACTTACTCTGCAAATATCTGCTTGTATCCAGCACAGCAACTATACCCGTTGTACATCTCAGCCTTGCCATATGTAATATGCTGTCTGTAGAAAGGGACCTCTTGTGAAAAGAAAAAAAAAAAAAAAAACCTCCTGTTCCGTCCACCCATGCCTGCCTCATTGCACATCACCAAAAAGAAGGATTGCAGAATGTCTGCTAATTTGACAATGGCTCATTTTTTAGTTTGACATAATTCCCTGTATGGTGTCTCTAATGTCCAACAGTGGCTTTCAGCCCATAGACAAATTGCATTGAAGCCTCCATGCATAGACCGCTAGACACTGCATGTGGTTTGCCTTTGTGTTCTACAACCTGAAAGGAGCAGATATGGGTCCAAATATAACCTCCATTAGGACCCAAATATCTGATGGAATCCCATATTTAATGTGAACACGCCTGGGTGGATCCTCACTCTCAGTCCAGGTGGCTAATACCAGTTCCACGTATTTTCAACTATGACATTTTAAACGTGGACATTTTGAAAGTGACATTTAGGTCCTGGAAATTAAATCATGGTGACCTTTCTTCCAATGGTGCGGTGAGGTCCCCACCATGCCCCGAGGCAGGCCAAACTCTCCCCCTTTGCTCGCCCCCCCATTACCCCTACCCACTATCTATCTGTACATCTGTTTGGTCGTGTCATTAACATCACCACAACCAAACACTCCACTTCTAAAATGTTGAAGGTCAAACAAATGCAGACTGATAATCTCCGTAACACTCTGAAGAGCGGGACTTCGCACCTACATTTTCTTTCAAAAGACCATAAAACCTGAGCCTGTTCACAGTCAATACTGGGGGTACACACAGTGAGGTATTACTTTGGTAAATACGGTCACAACTAAGGGCGCTAGCTCCAAGAATAGACACTAACCAATTTATTTGGCACATATACAAATAACCCAATATTTCATGGAATTTGAGCATTGTGGTGAATTGAGCAAAAGTGATTGTGTGGCAAAGTCCTTTAAGGGCAGGGAAATCTGATGCAGGTCATTAGGACTTTTTTTTATTTATAGAACCCACACAATGCTTGATAATAATACTGCTTGTATGTAGCATGGCTTGAAGCATTTTGTTATTAAAGTAAAAACCCTCCCCTACCTTCCTGGTGTCTACTTACATATTAGTTAGGGCTACGTGGACAAGGTTAAGTCCCTGCACGGCAGTGGGTTGTGCTTCTTAAAAATCCTTTAGCCTGCGCACACGAAAGGAAGAAGTATTATTTGGATGTAGATGAGGTTAATAAACATGACTAACACAGGCTACTTCCCCTCTGAGAATGATAACCCGAATACCATTAAATGGGATATATCGGGCCTCATTACGAGTTTGGAGGTAGCCAAGCCCTTAATAAGGGGGCTCAATGGGAATGGGGATGATGCTAACAACAGGCCCGTTGTTAGCATGCTGGTCCCCTTGCGGGACCCGCAAAGGACATCTGGTTTGACCAGACGTCCAGAGCGGGTCCCGCGAGGGAATCTCGTAATGAGGCGGAATTGGTTTAACGACACTGGCACCTTAACCGGTGCCGTTAAACGCATTACGCCAGGCTCATAATGAGGCGCATTGTGTATTCAGAGCATATGGCATGAACGGGTCATTTTTCTTTCAGATAACCAACCTTTTTTCCATGGGAAAAACATTGTTTTGTCATCCATATCCATTGCATTCCATGGAGTAACAAGCTTCTGCTAAAAGAGTTAGGAATAAACTCAATAATGCAAAACATAATTGAAAAAGTACAAAATAGGAGTGCTGGGTTTGAGGTATGCCCAACATTTAATAGATGAGGGTAAAGTTGTGTACAGTCTTATAGGAAAGTAACATCAATACACATAATGCACACAAGTAATATAGAGACAGCTGCCCACATGCCTTGTTTTACATCATGGAGCCTATTTAACATTTGCAATCGCTGGAAGTGCACACTCTTTTCTCAGAGAGTACATGTTTATAGAACCTTTGATTTAATTTAATAAATCCTGTATCATTAACAACATTATGCTAATTTACATTATGCATTTCTATCAGTCCCTCTTTACATGATTTATTTTAATTTCATGGGCCAGAAGACTATCCAATTCATTATGTGGATCATTCAGAGAAGCATGTCTGGAAAAGGACATGCTTTGAACTGATATTTCTCATCTCCTTCCTCTGAATTTACATCCGTCTCCACACCCCAAGCGAGACATACATTATCTGTTCTCTGCATGTCTATTGAACTCAACAGAGAAGAACAAGCTTATTTTAGCCACCATTATTTCCTTATGATTGAAACAAAATCAAATATGCCTATATTATTGTCATGAGTATTCCTGAGCATACAGAAATATAACAATGCTATACCTTTGCTTACCTTATTCTAAATGGCAACATCCTTCTGCTTTGCTTAATTTTAAAGAGAGATTCCGTTTAATGCATGCATATTTGAATAGATATGTGTGGCAACAGAGGAAAGCACAGTGGATTCTGATCTGGATGTTAAATGTTAAATGGGACAGACACAGAGGAACGAATGAAGTGTAAGTGACATGGCAGGGCTAGATACTATGCAGAATGTATTCAGGTCCAACAGTCAGTTGAAATGGCAGATTCTATCATCAGGAACTCCTTACCGGTAAGGCCAAGGGAAAACCCTCAATAATAATCAGTGAACATTAAAGGGTCATTGCTTTGAGATTCCAGTGACACCATTTGGAAAACAGTTTAAGGGAAGGGCACCTACCAAAACCCTATCCTCCGCCCAAGCAATGCCATGTGGCCTGCCCATTTCATTGGCCCACAGCTCCTTTCCCACAAAAGCACAATACATAGAAATAAATACGTGTGCTGGGAATAGAACACATGTTGCACCTGCTCCTGTGTCCTTCAATGAATGGCCCACAAGGACCCCAAAAGATAACGTAGCAAGTTATAGGACATGTTGGCGATGGTAGTGGCCTGGCTTCACTTGCATGGCCTTTATTGGTGAACCATAGGTGAACATCCAACCTTTAAAGACAAGTTTGAGGACATCTTCGAAAGTCTGCAAGATCTCGAACCAAAGAAATTACACCCCTCTCATCTATATTCATCTATTGCAATGCAATTGCCACAACCAAACTACTGTCTTTTAAACAAATGTGGTTCAAAGAACTAAAAACTGCTAACCTCTGGGTTACTCTGTACAATGGGATTGGGCATGTACAGTTTCTTTCAAAACATTAAAACCTGGGCATGTTCACCATCATAGTCTAGGACCAACAGTGTGGAATTGGTATACACAGCCACAACTAGGGACTCAACCTGCAAGAACCAACCCTAACCAACCTATTCAGCACACTAAACTAATTCAGACATGCATGTGATTTGAGTTTGAGTGATTCACTTAACCACCAACATTGCAGGTTGTCTAAGATATAGCCTGTAGGGTATTTTGTGGATATTTGGGGCTTTGCTGTATTTTCTTACCGCCAAAATACCTTTAGCAATAATCACTCTCTGTATTCATATTGGGTCACACATAACAATAATACATTGCATTATTTCAGAATTCAGACCTATTTAGATAATGTGCGCGATAATTTGCGGGGTTGGTTGGTATAGTGGTTGGTTTATTTGTGGCCCCAATATCCAACATCCCTTGTTTTTTATCTAGATTGTTCTTGATCACTAGAGAGACCACAGGCCTACATTTTAGGGATACCACATTTTCAGTGTTAGTGTTTTGTGCCACCATGGGATATTGTGGTATTTTTGTGGTAATTTCCACTACCTTATATACGGTATGGAACTATGTCCAGAGAGTCTCTCTTCCCGTTGGCTCATGTACCTCCAACAGGCTATGCTACAAACAGTCACTCACAACTGTCCATACTGAATAGAATCATGCACACATCTGTTTTAAAATAAATGACAATTGCACTGTTTAAAAATCTACCCACGTTTAAACCTTTTCCCATGCAAAATGAAGGAGAGAAATAATACACACTAGCTATCTGTTTTCAGATATTTTTGTATTGTAGAAATTTCCTTTAAACACAGTTTAACCTTTTTTTTTACAGAAATAAATGAAATGGTACAACATTATTTGTGATAAAATGAACAGAGAGCTGCTAGCATATATTCAATTGGTAACATTAAATATGCTGAAAAGGGACTGGGACTCCCTCGAATACACTGACTGAACAGTTTCGCACACTTTCGCACAGCTCCCACACACTTCTGTAATTACCTTATCTGTTCAGCATGAGTTTTCTCCGGCTATTCTCTTTCTGAATTTGGCTCCCTTGAAGATTAACCCCAGTGAAAACAAGCGTCTGCCGTTCTCAAACCTGGGTTATTGCCTGGAATTCTCAGCTTTTGCAGCAGGAATCCTCAGCCAGGAAACCGGTCCTTCTCCCAGCTCTGCAAGATCTTGATTCTTCTCCCCCTCTCCTCAAGATTCCCCAGCAAAACTCTAATCACAGCCTCTAGCATGATACTTGCTATGACGCTGCTCCAATCAGAATCAGTCATGTCATCTCCTCCCTCACTACACAATGGCTCATTGCTACAGTAAAAATTGTAACAAACTGACTTCCTGTTCCTTCGAGCTCTTTGCCTCCTGTAGTTATGTGGACAGGGCAGCAGAGAAAAAAAAATGAATGTGCGTTTAAAAAGTTCACTTTCAGAGTAGGCCTAATTCTGCAGTGGAGACACATTTTTATTAGTGGGTTATGTTAAATGAAGTTTTATTAGTCAGGTTAGTTATTAATAAGGTTAGTTATTAATTTTCATTTGTGTCTCTTGCAACATAGGCATTTCAGGTGAAAAATAGTGTGCATTTTGAATGTGCACATGTGTGCTTTTAACTGTAAAAATAGATTTGCATCTTATATGTACACATCGTTTTTGACTGAATAGCCTGTCTTTACTTATATGTCCATGTTACTCTGGCAACACATATAGCAATGCACCACACACATGTGGTGGTGCTGCATCAAAAAAAAAATGCTACCTGTGCAGTAGTGCTGTACTCTGTGCTGTAACATGCCAAATATCCTTACATACCCTCCTTTTGTTTTTAGAACTTGGCTACGATCCAAGCCAATTCCTAAAAACAACTGGTTCTTTTTCTTCTTTTCACAAAATAGCAATCCAACAAAATGAATATTCATGTGCATCAATGCAAAAGTTGCAATCAACACAGTATTCATCTGAGTTCATTAGTTTACAAAATGTTCACATTTGCCTTCTCAGTGGAAGTGGCATTACTCTAAGTTTCGATTTTACAAGTCAATTAAAAACAATAAAATAAAACAACTAACTAAAACAAATAATTAATATAACAAATTAAAATAAATAATTAAAATAATAAATACGTGGAACTCCATATGTCAGGACTCTTGTCTGCCTCTGATATGTCCCGACCAGCGATGTTATTTGGTTCATTCAAGTACACTTTCATCTTGGCAATCTTGGATCCATAGGAGTCATCTTTTTTGGCATTCTGGTTATCTTGTCTTCACCTCCACCTGGAGGCAGGCATCTTTTGGTCTTCATCCAGGGGACTCCAGGACTCCATCGTCTCCCGTGGCCTCTGATCCCGGAACCTCCGACCAAATAATGTTAATTTTCTAAATCAAATAGAAAAGAAACAAATAAGTACATAGCACAATACTAACTTCACCCTTTTGCCAAAAATAAAACATGCTTGGTAAAAACATTTCTTTTTTTTTTTCTTTCTGAAATTAAACACAAGTTAAAAAGAAAACAAGCATATATAAAACAGCATTCAATATTTAATACATTTTCTCTCTGCACACCAACCATGAGCTTCCATTATATATATATATATTTATTTATTTATTTACTTATTTTATATTATATATTTTTACATATATTACAGTGTTTATGTGCCATTATAACAATCAACTTTTTAACTTCTCTGTCACTGCCTCCTGATTGTACCCATTTATTTTCTCTTTTTGTGTTCAAGGGACTTTATCTGTTTCTACATGTTCAGGCTGCCTGATCTCATGTCTGGAATGGCATGGTTTGATTTGATTTACATGGACAATCTGCTCTATTGCCGTTTCACCTTCATTTTTCAAAATTTTATAAACTACAGGAGAGACCTTATCTATAATTCGAAATGGCCCCTGCCAGGCTGCTAGAAATTTAGAATTTTTCTGTTTACTTTTTCCAAAATGAAACTTGTACACCTGATCCCCAACACTGTATTCTCTCACTGATGTTCTTTTATCAGTATATTTTAGCACTGTCAGCAGCCCTTTCCAGATTTCTCTGCACAAAAGCAAATGCATGTTGCAAATGCTTCCTCAGTTCATCAATGTACTCATGAACTGTGGATGCACTCAAAAATGTCTGCTCATGTGCTCTGCATAGTAGGTGTTGTGGTAACACCATTTTCCTACGTGTCAAGACCTCATGGGGGCTAACACCTGTTGCTTTGGCAGGAGTTGATCTGATTGCCATCAAAACCAACGGTAAACGTAAATCCCAGCTGGAACCTGCTTCTGCCACGAATTTCTTTAAAATATCCACAACAGACCTATTGCTCCTTTCAACTGTACCTGAAGACGCTGCCCGATATGCGATATGTAGTTTCCTTTTCACACCTAGTATTTGCCATACCTTACTCATTAGAGTACTTATGAAATTACTTCCTCTGTCTGACTCATTTCTTTGTGGCAACCCAAACTTTGAGAACACATGGTTCACCAGCAATGTGGCTGCTGTTTGCGCACTACAATCTGGTGCAGGAATGCATTCAATCCACTTCGACATCAAACATACCACACTTAAAATATAACGGTTTGCCCTGCTCGACCTTTTTGAAGGACCTACATAGTCTATTTGCAAATCTGACCATGGGAGAGTTAGGCCTCTTTTCATCAATGGTGCTCTATGCATTGGTGAAGCAGGTTTAAATTGGGCACGTACTAGACATCCTCTAGTATATAATTCCACATCTTGGGACATATGTGGCCAGTAAGCATAATCTTTTAGTATTTCTAATGTTTTTTGTGAACCTCTATGGCCTGCAGTTATGGCATCATGTGCATGGTGTAGCATTAGCCCTCTGAATGAAAGGGGTACCACCCACTGTATTTGTCCTGTTATGGACTCTCTAATCATGAGTCCATCCTGTAATGTAATTCGTGTTTTGTTCTTCAATAGCACAATCAACTCTTCTTTTCCCATACAATCATTTTCTGTTAAAGGATTTTGTTCAGGATCTATCAAATTATTATAATAGATTCCCAAAATTCGATCATTCTTTTGTGCCTCAATCAAATCTTGATCTGGCGTGTCATGACTCCACTGTACCACTGGTTGATATACCTCCTTTGGTGCTTTAGAACGTGTTACTGCATTAATTTGTATTTCAACCATTAAATAATCAATAGGTAGCAATTCTCCCATCACAGCCCCAATCTTGGCCAGGTGGTCTGCCTTATCATTTCCCTCCTTATCCTCTCCTGGTGTTTTTAAATGGCCACAAATTTTTCTCCAGTATATTGTTAAATTATTCTCTGACACCAATTTGTCTATGGCTTGTATCATTTTTCCATGTTTAAGTGGCTTTTTGTTGTATGTAACCATGCCTCTTGCTTTCCGACCAGGCAAATACTCCACAAAGCTATTCCGTGTATAGTCAGAATCAGTTACCAGGACAATTTCACTGAACTTTTTATCAACTGCAGTAGCAATTGCTTTATAAATGGCTGCCAATTCCGCCACCTGACTGCTCCTATCTCCAATCCTCATCCCTATACTGGGGACGCCTTCACATTTCAACCAGACATTTCCTATTCCTGCCACTAATTGTTTATTACTGTCATTTTCAATGTGAAAAGCACAACCATCCACATATACAGTTGGCAAATCCTTGCATGTTTTTTCATCAAAAGCTTTGTGTGGTGATTGTTCAAATTCCTGCAAACTAGTTTCCACTTCCATTTCATTTGGTATTTGTTCAGCTGCGCAGTCATGTAAGTCAGCTAACCCTTGAGCAATTGGGTTCTTTTTATTTTGTCCACATCTCACTTCTACGGGAAAACCTTGTAATGCCAGCGTCCATGAAGTGATTCTGGACTGCGCTAGATTACCTGATCTAATTCTTTTACTCTCTAAAAATTGCAAAGGTTGATGATTTGTTTCAATAATCACCTTTTCTCCCTGAACAATGGGGCGGAAATGTTGTAGCGCCCACACAGTGGTAAATAGGGCCTTTTCACATTCATTAAATTTCATTTCAACTTGGGAAAATGCCTTACTTGCATAGGCAATGGTTTTGTGATTCAAATCATGTTTTTGTGATAACACTGCTGACATACAATGTGCAGAAAAACCTATTTCTATAAAGAAATCCCTGTCCTTTATGGGGTATGCTAAACATGGTGCCTTTACAAGACATTCCTTTAATTTAGCCACTGCATCAGACTGCTCTTTTTCCCATTTCCAGGGAGTATTCAGTTTAAGCAGTTTAGTCAATGGTTGAGTGATTTCTGCATAATTTTCAATGAACTTTCTGTTATAGCCTGTCATCCCTAATAAACTTTTTACTCCTTTCACATTTTTAGGATCTTTTAATCTTTGTATGGCCTCTATTTTCTTCTTTTGTGGATTTAGCCCATGTTCAGTCACTTCATGCCCTAGAAATTTAACTTTTTTCTTGCACCATTGTGCTTTTTTCAAATATACTTTGGCGCCTGCTTTCTGCAATTGGCCAAGTACATGTCTTATTTCATCAAAATGGCTTTTCAGGCTTTCATTTTTTATCAGGACATGGTCCACGTAAACTATTGTTCCTCTTTCCGCTGCATCCGGAATGGCCTTTCTCAAAAATATGCCAAATTCACTCCCACTATTGATGTACCCGCATGGGGCTCTAAGCCAGGCGTATTGAGTCCTGTCAAACGTAAAGGAAAATAAATGTTGTATCTCTTCTGCCAATGGCACGCACCAATATCCAGAGGTGAGATCTAATGTGGTAAATACATTTGAACCATGTACCTGAGCTAGGCCCTGATCAATGAATGGCAGTGGCCATCTAGATACTGGTACTCTTTTATTTAACTCTCTCAAGTCTGCGCATAGCCGCCATTGACCATTTGGCTTTAACACACCTAAAATAGGTGTATTGGATGTGCTATGAATGGGCCTGACGATTCCCCGCGATTCCAAATTTTTAATAATCTCTGCCAATGATTCTAAACATGCCAGCGGTAGTCTATACTGGCGTACAAACACTGGATTTCTGCTACACCCTTCTGGTAGTGTGGCCACATGTAAATCAGTTAAACCACAATCATAAGCATCTTTTGCAAATACGTCCTTAAACTCCATAAATATCTCCCTCAAATTGTCCCTATCCTCATTGCTTTCACACGCATCCACTAAGGAGATCTGCTCTTCTACCATTTTGGAAAATTCTGGAAAATCTTCTGGTAAGGGAATCTCGGCGCTTTCCTAACTGTGTGGCTGTGTCTTTTTGTAAAGCTGCCACTTTTAAATATTTTGGCATATCAGCTTCCACTTCAATGGGCTGATTTTCTGTTTCATTTTCATTTAAATTAAATATTATGCAATCCTCTTGATGGCAGCACACTGTCTCATTTGAATCATAAGGATACACCGAATTAATTTTAAATATTCCTTTGGGCTGAGAGTCCAGGTGTTCTGGCAACTCACCCTTGGCATCTACATACTTTTCAGGGATATTTCCAATCACCATGTTATTTAAATTTGCCGTATAATGTGATTTTTGTATGGCCATTCCTAATGGGGAGTTTTCCTCTAAATGAATATCCTGACAACCTTTATTATTTACCATAATTTTTACAGATCCTTCACCAATGTCTACCAATTGAATGTATTCATAATACAGGCCTTGCTGTTTTATGGATTCATTCAGGCATACAAATGCATCAGAGCCTTTCATCTGCTGTCCATTTTTGCATTTCAGTGTTATTGCAAACTGTTTTGTAAATGCAGGAATAATACTATCTTTCCTCATTTGTAATTCGATTGCATAAGGAACCAGTTGTGCACAATGATAAGCCCTTCTTTTGTCTTCAAATTCAGGTGCCGGACCACCTAGGCGTGACCATATTTTTTGATTAAGGAAATCTAACACCATACACATTCTGTGCATGATGTCATTGCCCATGTAAAATTAATTTTGTGCTCCACTCACTATCCATACATTATGGTAAATTGTGTTCTGCCCAATGCTAATTTTAAGCATGCATCTGCCTGCAATTCGGTTTTCAAAGTCTGGACTGTCCAACCCAGAAACATTTTGGTTTTTAATCCTAAATTTCGGGATTTCTTCCCTCTCCATTATTTTTTGCAACAATTTCTCATTAATGAAAATCCTTTCATGTCCAAGCGCTAAAGTGGCTTTTATTGTTTTAAAATAGTCATTTATACCAACATGAACCCATGGTTGCTCATCTTCCATGTGTATTTCTGCCAGAGTGGTAATGTTTTTCTGAATCTGTTTTAGGAGCAATATTCTGTTTGCATGTTTTCTCTTTTAAATAAAAACGTAATGTGTGCTCATCTATGGCAGTCTGCCAATTTTTCCTTGGGTCCAAGTACATTTGTACAGGTAGTTTTTCATTGTCGCTCTGCATTTTGTCTTGACACATTAATATAACAGTGACACTAGGTATGCAGCTATTCTGGAGATATTCCTCCACAGCATCATTTGTTTTGGCAACGGTGTGACATTCATTTATATTGCTGTTTTGTGATTTTAGTTTCTTAGGCCTCAATGGTTTTTTGGTTAAGGAACACAGCACTCCATTCACCCATCTATGAGAGGAGACAATCTTTTCAGGCAATCTGTCCCCATCAGAAATGGAATTTCACAAATAGATGTGATCAATACCTCTTGTTTCATTCTGTGCTTTCCTATTTTTATGTCAACCTCAGTTATACCTATGATGGGCACCTCCTCCCCATTAAAGTTATGCACTGGACCTTGATTTTCCTTCACTGTGATCTGACTCTGTGGGGGTCTCCCTTCATTGATACTCTTTACCAGCTCCTTGGACATAATTGTGGCCTGTGCGCCAGTGTCAATCATAGCAAAGGTGTGGCATTTTTCTTCTACAGTGATGGGTGCATAATATCTGTCCTCAACTTCCTCTAATACACATAAGAAGTGTGAATTCTTACTGATTTCAGGGCTCACCTTTCTCAGGTCTTTTTCACTTTTGGCTAAGCACATTGGTAAATGGAAAGACATGTTTCCCTCCTTTTTACCCATTTCTGCGCAAGAGACTTTATTCATTTCTCCATGATCAGAGTTTTTTTGGAGTGTGGCCACTGTTCGCCCATTCATCTGGGTAACATCAGAGACCACATTAAAACCTTCCAACTGAACATGTGTAACAACATCATTCAGCAATTTGTCATTTTTTAATTCTGTGCATTTGTGATCATTTAGTGTGATACCAGCCCTTGCAGCCTCTTCAAAAATATGTGGCTCAAAGAATTCTTCAGGTGATTGACTTGTACCCTCCTTTTGAGTATTTCCTTTTTCTGTCTGTGTTAGGTCATTGTTTTTTTTTGCCCAGGGAAGGAGCTATAGCATCCACACTTACTCCCTGTTCACTGATATTCCCCATGCATGAGTCATTTTTCTTAAATCTGTCCCTTTGTTCTTTTGGAATTCCTAATGTTTCTTTTTCATTTGTGCAAATGTTTACTGTTTTATTTAGCTCTAGGTTAAACCATACCTCTTTTTTAGAAGTATTTGCACTTTCTGTCACAAGTTCATTTACTGGCACTTTCATTTTTAATCCATTAGGCATCTCAGAGTCGTTATGCAAAATTATATCAGAGCAATCTGTCATTTTGGCACTGCAGTTATCATGAGTACTTAGTCACTTTTCGGAAGCCCCCCGGTCATTGCTATGGCCATCAGCCCCTTCTTTGGAAGGTTGTTTTTGCGCTGTATAGAGCTTTCCTATTTGCTCAGCTAACATTTTCACTTGGGCCTCAAGGCACTGGAACCTTTCCATCTCTCTAGGATCCTCTTTCTGTGACCTAGGTCGATATTGGTTGTTTTCCCCCTGATTGGATCTATTCTGATACCTCTCAGGTGATTGATGTCGGTTGGGATGGTTTCTGAACTCTTGATTCATTTGTGGAGGGGAGCGGGTTGCACCCATCCTTTGATTATAGTCCCCTGGTGGGGAATCATTGTACTGACGTGGATTGTAGTTCACGTTTTGCCTCATGTCCTGTCTCTCAGATTGTGGGTACTGGCCCCTATGTTGATTTCCATTATCAGTAAATCGATCCACATATCGCGGTCTATCCGGATTACCATATATCATGGTGTTGGGATCAAATCTGCTCTGTGTCCCCAATGACTGGTAGGGACCATCATTTCTTTGATCTTGATTTTGTCTCTGGTTATTGTTCATACCTGCCATATCAGGCCGATATCCTACCCGGGGTCTGTCCCCTAAATACCTAGGGCTGATGTAGCTCTCTCTATTACTAGGATCATGTGATTGGAACATTGGTACAGGAAATGGCGATCTTTGTTGATTACCCCTTTGTTCAGGTGTCACATTATTTTTACCTTGGCTTTGAGCAGACTCAAGGGGCATTTTGGCTGACCTGATTTCCAGTACTGTGGCTGAGGGTTCTTTAGATTTAGGTCTAGTATCTTTCATTTTATCACTTTCTCTACCCTGACAAAAGAGTACCTCATATAGTTTTGTGCTTTGATGTACAATCCATTCAAGGGACTTGTCACGGTCAAATTCACGGACCAGTTGGGATCTGATGTCTTTCTGTAGCCCATAGAAGTATGCAGTTTTAAACTCATTGGAATTTGGGTCAAAAGATACATCAAAGCGAGAAAATGCTCTTTTTAAGTCTTGTAAAAATTGGCGAGAGGATGTATTAGGTCCAGCAGTAATTGTGTAAGCGACTTTCTTTGCCTCCTGCAATGACTGAAAAGGAGAAAAATGACACCTAATTTCTTTTTCAAACTCCAACCAGGTCATATTCTGCTGTTCATTTAATCCCCTTATAATGCTGGCCATCAGGGCATCTAAAGTTAAATGAAAATATTGTCTGTACTGTTCCTTAGGTATCTGGAGTGTTTTAGAAATGTCATGCACCGCTTCTAAGTGATCCTCAATGCAGCATTCACCTCCCTTTTTAAATGGTTTGATCAGGGCTTTAATAGATTTGATTATTTTTATGGGGCTACTTGTTGCAATGCATGGAATTGCACTATTTTGTGATTCAATCCTGTTTTCAGGTGTATGAGATTGGTGGCTGCCCCCAATGGGAGTATCAAATCCCCCAATGGCGCTGCAACCAAGTTCAGTCACCGGCCCAGTCACTGGAGCACTAGCTCTTTGGGCCGAGCTAGAATTCACCTCCACTCCATTGAATGTGGTACCCTGCCGCCTCTCCTGGGACCTGGGAATGCACATTTGCTGATCTAAGTCCTTACACTTTTTAAGGAGTCTGTTTGCTTCATTTTGCAAATAATTGTTTTCATCACTCATCTTATTAATCACCTCCTGCATGTCGCACATTTGCATTTGGCATTCATTGAACTCTTTATTTCTCTTGTCTCTTTCTTGAATCATTTTAATCATTTCTTGTTCTGCACTCTGGAGAGCACATTCTTTTTCACAATGTTATTTTTGTAAAATCTGCATTTCTGAAACAACCTCATCTTTATCCTGTCTAATGTGGTCCACTAAGGCTTTTAAGTGTACCAATTCTTGTTCACTATCCTCAAATTGTTTCTTGCTTTTGGATAACTGAGCATCAAAGTCTCTGCATTTTAATTGCATGTTTTTTTGGCATACATCCAATTCTGCTCTTAACATTTCCTGATTTTTACTTGCCCCATCTAATTCAGTCTTTAACCTGTTAATTAGCTGGGTATCATTCTCCTGCATTCACAGGGACTTATTCAAAATAAACCATATTTTGCCGCATAGCCGTATTAAACAGTCTTTCTCTGCACTTTTATCGGCTGCATTCAATAATCCTGTAAGGCAGACCTGAATTATGCTGCCTTCTGCAAAAATATTGTCTAGTTTTTCTTTCTGCACCTCACCCTGAATGCGGTCATGCCATTCTAAGGTGCTGTTCGACGACCACGTCCCATGTGCAAACAACTTTGACTCTAAATATTGCACTAGGTCTGAAAATGTGGTTTCCCTTTGTGACATTCTGAAATTCGTTTTTAGTGGCACACTGCTATTATAAAATGGGTTCCCTTTAATGTGCAAATGGCAGTGTGAGACACGCTTGCCACGCCCAGTAGGTACTCTATGATCACTTTCCCGGCCAATGCACCATAAATATGTAGGGTATTTTGTGGATATTTGGGGCTTTGCGGTATTTTCTTAACACCAAAATACCTTTAGCAATAATCACTCTCTGTATTCATATTGGGTCACACATAACAATAATACATTCCATTATTTCAGAATTCAGACCTATTTAGATAATGTGCGCGATAATTTGCGTGGTTGGTTGGTATAGTGGTTGGTTTATTTGTGGCCCCAATATCCAACATCCCTTGTTTTTTATCTAGATTGTTCTTGATCACTAGAGAGACCTCAGGCCTACATTTTAGGGATACCACATTTTCAGTTTTAGTGTTGTGTGCCACCATGGGCTATTGTGGTATTTTTGTGGTAATTTCCACTACCTTATATACAGTATGGAACTATGTCCAGAGAATCTCCCTTCCCGTTGGCTCATGTACCTCCAACAGGCTATGCTACCAACAGTCACTCACAACTGTCTATACTGAATAGAATCATGCACACATCTCTTTTAAAATGACAATTGCACTGTTTAAAAATCTACCCACGTTTAAACCTTTTCCCATGCAAAATGAAAGAGAGAAATAATACACACTAGCTATCTGTTTTCAGATATTTTTGTATTATAGAAATTTCCTTTAAACACAGTTTAACCTTTTTTTACAGAAATAAATGAAATGGTACAACATTATTTGTGCTAAAATGAACAGAGAGCTGCGAGAATATATTCAATTGGTAACATTAAATATGCTGAAAAGGGACTGGGACTCCTTCGAATACACTGACTGAACAGTTTCGGACACTTTCGGACAGCTCCCACACACTTCTGTAATTACCTTATGTGTTCAGCATGAGTTTTCTCCGGCTATTCTCTTTCTGAATTTGGCTCCCTTGAAGATTAACCCCAGTGAAAACAAGCATCTGCCGTTCTCAAACCGGGGTTATTGCCTGGAATTCTCAGCTTTTGCAGCAGGAATCCTCAGCCAGGAAACCGGTCCTTCTCCCAGCTCTGCAAGATCTCGATTCTTCTCCCCTCTCCTCAAGCTTCCCCAGCAAAACTCTAATCACAGCCTCTAGCATGATACTTGCTATGACGCTGCTCCAATCAGAATCAATCATGTCATCTCCTCCCTCTCTACACAATGGCTCATTTCTACAGTAAAAATTGTAACAAACTGATTTCCTGTTCCTTCAAGCTCTTTGCTTCCTGTATTTATGTGGACAGGGCAGCAGAGAAAAAAAAATGAATGTGCGTTTAAAAGTTCACTTTCAGAGTAGACCTAATTCTGCAGTGGAGACACATTTTTATTAGTGGGTTATGTTAAATTAAGTTTTATTAGTCAGGTTAATTTTTAATAAGGTTAGTTATTAGTTTTCAAATGTGCCTCTTGCAACATAGGCATTTCAGGTGAAAAATAGTGTGCATTTTGAATGTGCACATGTGTGCTTTTAACTGTAAAAATAGATTTGCATTTTATATGTAAAAATCGTTTTTGACTGAATAGCCTGTCTTTACTTATATGTCCATGTTACTCTGGCAACACATATAGCAATGCACCACACCCATGTGGTGGTGCTGCATCAAAAAAAAAATGTTACCTGTGCAGTAGTGCTGTACTATGTGCTGTAACACGCCAGATATCCTTACAACCCACATGTGTTCAACCATGCTTCACTGCATTATACATAAGGCTCCCTGTTTTCCATTTTTTCTTGAATGTTAAACATGTATAAAGACAAAAAGCACACTTTTCCGTGCCAACGTTTTGCTTTTATTTAGCGCAGACTCAACAAACTCAACAATTCATGTGATTTGACTTTGACTGATTCGCTCAACCACCAACATTGCAGGTTGTCTAAGTAACACATAAAATAGTTCACCCAGGCCAGCTACATTATATGTATGGTTTCCCCTTTTCGATTTGTATTGATTTTTACACATTCATACAAACAGAACTGAAAAATAAAATAGTAAAACATTGAGAATAAAACTGAAATTAACGTTTCTTGGATGGGTCTCTAATTTGTCAATGATGCATTGCAATGGATGTGCAAAGTAACATAATAAAGAGATTGAAAAGGGAATGTAATTCCTTTTATTTAGAGTTGTTTAAATGGCTGCAGATTTGTAGGTCTTCACTTGTTGTTCAGAACACAGCTTTATTAGCTCCCCGTTACAGAGATTCATTGGCTGTTGTGTTTTTACTGTAAATACATGTGGAAAAAGGCAAGTTATGGGAAAGGTTTTTTACAAAGCAACAAATGAATGTGGATACATTCAGGTAACATGACCAACACATAAATATGGCTGAATACAGATGTGATTAGGGCAAACATATATACCATAACACTGGTAGCCTTAATCATATATCTGTGGCCATCTGTCAGTAACTTTCCTGCAATATAAATATGGTCAGTGAACAATACCGTGCAGAACAACTCAACCATATTTTAAAAATACATGCTAGCCATTGCTTACAATGAAACCAGAGAGAAATCTCATTCATGTTCTTAGTATATAATTTAGGTTAACTTCTAAACTAGTGAAGGATTTGCATGCTCATCCAAAACCTTATTCTGTGTTTTCCTGAATGAAGCCTTGGTTTTACACATCAGCAAACCTAAGGACCAATCTGACCTTCTACTCAACCATGCATCAGGGGAATGCACAGTACACAAAGATATGGTTGAAATACAACACTTTATTTAGTGTTTAAAGGGGTTATTATGGGAGATAGCCTAGACGATGGGATGTGACTCAAAAGCAGGTAAGGCTAAACAAAAGAGTGCAGGGGAGGAGGTTCACCATGAAAGTCTCTGGAAGCTGCCAACTCTAAAGTACTTTAAGGCATCCACACATGGCAATGTTAAGTGCAGTCTCCAGGTTCAGAATAGGCTGGAACTCTTGTGTCTGCGTATTTGGTTCACTGACTTTGACCTGTGTCTTGGGTGAGTGTTTGTGTGTGGAATAGTCGTGGTTGTTGAGGTGGTCTGGAAAGTATAAGGTTGTGGCCTTGGAGCAGCTACCTGAGAAAGTCCTAGATGGTGCAGTTATGTCCCTGATGTTTTCTGATAACTAATAGTCATAGTTAACTCCAATGCAGGGCTCACAAGAGCAGGAAGCATGGTCTTCCACATAGGTCTTGAGCACTAAAAAGTTAATTTGTTTGAACTAGTGACCTTGCTACTTCCACCAGAGTCTATTATTTCAACAGTACAAAAAAGAAGGTGGGTGAGGCGCGCACTCCCGGTCCTGGTCAATTGAACCTGTTGTAAAAAATAAGTATCTGGGTCAAATCCCAAAATGGACAAAAATTCACAGGGTTAGATCCCTTCTGCTGCAAATCAGGTACTTAGTAATAACAGGGTTAGATCCCTTGCTGCAAATCAGGTACTCAGTAATAACAGGGTTAGATCCCTCGGCTGCATTTCTGTGGTCTGTAGTTGTTCTCCTCCTAGCGCTTTCTTATCTCAAATAATCATCAGGGAGGCTGTTGAGCAGGTGTGTCTAATTAGACTCAAAGGATTCTGGTAGCTGTAGTGAAAACGTTTTTTTCTGTTCAGGTGACCAGCAACCGACACCCCTCCAAAGCACAAGTCCTTCCCAAATTTGGGGGAGGGGAGAGAACCATCTTTATGATTCTCCAAAGTGGGGCACAGTCACCCCGTGGCGCTGTCTCTGGAGCCCGGGACTCCCATAGCATTCAGTACAAAAAAGAAGGTGGGTGAGGCGCGCACTCCCGGTCCTGGTCAATTGAACCTGTTGTAAAAAATAAGTAGCTGGGTCAAATCCCAAAATGGACAAAATTTCACAGGGTTAGATCCCTTCTTCTGCAAATCAGGTACTTAGTAATAACAGGGTTAGATCCCTTGCTGCAAATCAGGTACTTAGTAATAACAGGGTTAGATCCCTCGGCTGCATTTCTGTGGTCTGTAGTTGTTCTCCTCCTAGCGCTTTCTTATCTCAAATAATCATCAGGGAGGCTGTTGAGCAGGTGTGTCTAATTAGACTCAAAGGATTCTGGTAGCTGTAGTGAAAACGTTTTTTTCTGTTCAGGTGACCAGCAACCGACACCCCTCCAAAGCACAAGTCCTTCCCAAATTTGGGGGAGGGGAGAGAACCATCTTTATGATTCTCCAAAGTGGGGCACAGTCACCCCGTGGCGCTGCCTCTGGAGCCCGGGACTCCCATAGCATTCAGTACAAAAAAGAAGGTGGGTGAGGCGCGCACTCCCGGTCCTGGTCAATTGAACCTGTTGTAAAAAATAAGTATCTGGGTCAAATCCCAAAATGGACAAAAATTCACAGGGTTAGATCCCTTCTGCTGCAAATCAGGTACTTAGTAATAACAGGGTTAGATCCCTTGCTGCAAATCAGGTACTCAGTAATAACAGGGTTAGATCCCTCGGCTGCATTTCTGTGGTCTGTAGTTGTTCTCCTCCTAGCGCTTTCTTATCTCAAATAATCATCAGGGAGGCTGTTGAGCAGGTGTGTCTAATTAGACTCAAAGGATTCTGGTAGCTGTAGTGAAAACGTTTTTTTCTGTTCAGGTGACCAGCAACCGACACCCCTCCAAAGCACAAGTCCTTCCCAAATTTGGGGGAGGGGAGAGAACCATCTTTATGATTCTCCAAAGTGGGGCACAGTCACCCCGTGGCGCTGCCTCTGGAGCCCGGGACTCCCATAGCATTCAGTACAAAAAAGAAGGTGGGTGAGGCGCGCACTCCCGGTCCTGGTCACCCACCTTCTTTTTTGTACTGAATATTATTTCAACAGAACTTCTTTAGTTGGACCAATGGTCCTGCTACTTCCACACGGATGTGGAGTATTTATCCCATCTAGTTTTAGCTTCAATACTACTTGGGGTATGATTTTCTTCCAGTATTTGGGTTCCGGACAGTAGGCTTTTTCACCAAGCCTGCTCCATGCTTCTAGATTCTACCATGCCCAGGATTCAGAAGCTTAGAACACTCACTGTCCCAGTCCCTCTACCAATGTAACCATCTTGGTTTGGCCAGGGTGTCTGTATCCTTATCTTACCTTTTCTCCTTCTGATTTAGTCTTGCTTTATGGTCCCCTTGACATGGACAATACACATTATCCTCCCTTGTGCTTCCTATTTTACCTCTTCTCAAGTGTCACTGCTTTCTCTCTGGATCAGAATTCTTTCACCCACCCTTTCAGGATCCTTCTGCTTTCCAGACATATTGATATAGTGATTGACAAATTGATGACTCTGACTTGTGGTTCTGTTTACATATTGGTGCTTTCTCTCAAAATTGGCCCTTGCTCAAAAAATCCAACTTTACCACCATAATATAACTAGTGAAAATGATTTGCTGCAGGTGCTGTGTGTCAATGAAGTCCAGCCCATGCCCTGGTGTGTGCTGCTCATTATGAACCCTGATACTGTGACAGGGCAGGTCTGCAGGTCCTTTCAAGGGATGGCAGGAGCTTGACTCTGTACACCCCGTCAGGTGCCGGAGTGAGTGTAGGACCTCCTCTGAACCCATCCTTACCTGCAACATTAGCCCAGCCAATGAAATGAGTCACCAAGAAGACTGGCTCAGAGGTTGTGTGGTGCACTTGTCTGTGGCCACCACAGCTGCAGGACAACACCAGAAAGGATGCTGAGGGGAACATGGCTGCTGCATCAGTACAGCACACATGTGGGTCTCGAAGCAGCACTAGTAAGAAGAAGCGGATTGCTGCCACCATACCACGAAGAGCCGGGACTGTCCACAGCAATGCAGAGGCAGCTGTGCCAGAGTGTGGCGAGAGGGTGCCATGAACTGACACTACAGCTTCAACAGCGAGGCTCCAGCAGTCAGCATCAGTTGGAGCAGGCTCTCAAGGTGACGTCCACTAAACCACAGTGGATTCTTTTATGAAACAATGCCCTCCTTGACGGCCAGGTTTTTAGAAATCCACTAACCCTCCAGGGAAACTTTGCCTTTTTAAAAGAAGGCCCACAAGAAGGCCAAAAGTAGGCAGCATTCTGCTAGAATTTTCTGAGCTTTACAGCTGTGAATGGAGAAGGGGTTAGGCTTTGGAAGCTCTTTTGAAGCCTTCCTAAGCGCTTCCACTGTCACACCCTCCGGAGCTATATGTGATCGGTCAGGGTAAGTGGGCCAATTCCTGGAAGCTGTGAAATATTTAGAGGTCCATTGGGGATGGGTTAGTTGTGTGCTGTAGGTGGGTTAGGACAGTAGGTGGAGAAGGATGTTTGAGATACCAGAGAAGTAGCGTGCAGAAGGAGCGTGTATGTAATTGGAGAGAGGGGTCTGTGGAATGGTTGTGCATGGGTGTGAGGAGTGAGTGCAATAGGAGTAGAGATGAAGTAGCAGGAAGGTAGTAGTGTTTGTAAGTGGAGGCCATGGAGGTGGGAGTGAGAAGTGTTAGTGGAGTGTAACAGTGAGAGTAAAGAAAGAGAGAATAAGAAGTATTAGTAGAGGAGAAGTGCTTGTATCAGCTGAGAGGTAGTTGAGGTGAAAGTAGTAGAGGAGAAGAGGAGTAGTGGCAGTAGTGAGAGGCCGTAGTGGAGTTGGGGTATTAGTACGATATAGAGGTGGTGGTAGTAGTAGCAGAGAGGAGGTGGAGTAGAAGGAAGACGGGATGAGTGGTAACATTGGAGGGAGTAGGGAGGTGGTAATTTGAGGTATTGTAGGGAGAGGAGGAGTAGAGACTGGATGGAGTGAAAAAAAGAGAGGTAATATTAAAGGTTTGATGCAAGAAGGAGGAGTGGAAGATCAGAGGCATAGTAGAGTGGTCGGATGGAAAACATCCTAGAACCCAGTGTAAGAGAGGATCAGGTGACACCATGTATGTGTGACATGTCACCAGAATTGTGTGGAATGAGGCATCATCCTCATCCCTTAGAGCACTAGGCAGGCCTAGGAGATTGACAGTAAGAAGGCCCCTAAGGAGTCAGATAGCCATCGGCTCAGGGAAAAAACACAAGTACTTGCCAGAAACAGACAGACAGGTGGCAGAATTGTGTAGCACTAACACCTGGGCTAGGGAGATGTAAAACTGGAAGGAACAAGAGAGAGAGGGAAGGCCATAGCACCAACAACCCCAAGCTTGGTCAGCCCAAAACAAAATTCCACAGATATGTCAAGACTCCTGTCAGATTCCAAATAAACATCCTTAGGATGCAATACAAGTGTGATTTTGTGGCATTGCAATACACAATGTTCAAATTATGTGAATAATTGAGCGCATGCAGACCAGAGGCAACAACCTCCTTGTGTCCGGTATATGTGTCACTGTCAGAGCTTGGAGGTGCTGGACATTGACTGTACAAGGCCTTAGAAGCTGCCAAAGGTTTTCTTGTGAGCTCTGGTAAGGAGTCGGTGTTGGATTCTATGCAACCGCCGTGTCGTGACTCCACATAACATCTCTGTGCATGGATCCACAGCCAGGGCTCACAGAAAGGGTACAATCATTTGCTAACAGAGCACATTATAAACCTTTTTTCTGGGCCCTATTTGCTTTGGCTTTTCTTACTTGGAGGCCAGTTTTAGATGTCAGGGATTATGGAAGGAGCCTTATTCTTTCCTCCATGAAGCAGACACCCGTTTGTATCAACCATGGGACCTTTCCCTGCTTCCGATCTACTAGCACCCCGAACTCAATCAAAAAAGCTGAGCGCGCTCTTGGAGATTCTCAGCTACCAAATCCAGGGGATTCATCCCAGGGCAGGTGTCTCCCTCTGGGCCCCAGCTCCCTGAACCTCCATTAAGAGCAATGGGCAGGGGACCTCATCGCACATGATGGGGTAACGCTAATGGCATCCAGCATTTGGGGTTCTTTGTTGTCCCTGATTAAATAATGAGTTGTTTAGCAGGAAAATAAATACTTGAGCACATGCACCTTAAATGCAGGGGCTATTAAGTGTGCATCCTTGAGGCATAACATGTTGATAAGGTAATAATAATTGCACATGTATTCAGTGAAGAAATATACCTAAACGTTAATTTCTTGCATAATGAAACCCTCACACCACCGTCAATGTATGAGCTGTTAATGCAATCAGTCTTATCAGCATAGTAACCTTGCTCTTGCTCCATCATTAGAAGATTAACATATGCTAACATATGCTGCAAAGTGACCACACGACAACGTGATGGCACACTATAAAATGACTGAAGAAACACATAACTACATCAAAGAAAATGTACAGCACACGGAAATACTGATATTTCGTTAAAAATGAAATGTACGCAACACAACAGTAGAGAGTATACTATATATACTATATTGAATGTATATTACACATTGTTTGCATTGGATGCAGCAAACTAAATCATAATGCCAATATTTTAAAAGGATTATATTCATGTGTTTTACAAACCCAAGACAGGCAGCAATGTGTACAAGTCAGCATAATCTACATTTTGGCTTATGAAATTACCAATTATTGACAAGACAATGCAAACGAGCATCGGTAAAGCCAACAATGTAGGCATGTGTGTGCATGACAAAGGCATTTGCCTGGCACTACCATAATTGTTCTACCTGGCTGTAAGATGTCATCAGATACAAATTGGTGTGATTACTTGGGCATATGATAAGGGTGCCTTGCAAATGTCTATCTAATACCAACACACACACCAAAATGGTTGTCTTTAACAGGACCACAGCTTCAGTGCAAGGTTCCGATTTAAATCAAGTGTCTGAAGGCACACTTGGTTAAAATCTGTTACAACACATGTCGAACATTTAAAGCCGCAATTGAGCCATTTACTCTCAGCAGAGTGGATAGAAATAACACTGGCAGCCATAAAGTTTGACGTTACTGCTTTATAGAGACAGCTCAAAGTGATGACAGGAGGGTGTGTTTTGGGTAGAGCAGAGCAGGTAGTTTGGGAAGAAATGGACAAAGACATTACCATGAGCATGAACAGTCAACGAGTGAGTAAAAAATCAAGCATTAACCACAAGTTGTGTGTTCCTTCTGTCATCTTCTTCCTAGCTGTACTCCAATGCAATAGTGTTGGCTTATAGGTGGTGTGTAGGAGTCCCCTAAGAGCATAATCTATAAAGGAAGTGACAACATATACATGTGAACTAGTCAGTAGTAATTGTTTGTTGTATATTTGTATGTAATTCAACTGAACTCTCCTCTTCTCCATCACATTCTCAGTGAGAGTGCGTAGAAGCTCTATTCATTACGGAAGTGTAGTACCTTTATGATATAGTAGCCTTTGCAAATCTGCATAGGTCAAATAGAATGCTGTTTGAGCCCTGTTGTTATGGATACACAACACTATGCAGCCACACCGTGTAAAGTGACAGCTCTTCCTAGCACACATGTCACTCTGTTGCCTCAAAGTCGCTACAATTTGATCCACATTTCTGAGAATATCATTTGCAGAGGGCATTCAGAGAGTATACTATCCACCTGCCCTACAGCGGCGCCAACAAAACTATCACCAAAAGGCTACAAATCCTACGAAATAACGCCCTTAGAGCCACCTTAGGCATAAACAAAACGGAACATATGTCCTCCACTAGACAACAATACAAATGGCTCTCCACCGACAATAAAATTCAACTAAAAATGCTCTCCTTGGCGCACAAAGCCCTTAACAACGCTGCCCCCATTTACCTGATGGACAAAATAAGAAGAAAAATCTCTAGCAGACCTACAAGAACTCCCAACTCCAACTGTCTGGAAATTCCAAGATTTAAACTTGCCAAAATTGGCGGCACAAGCTTCCCTGTGCTAGCCGCTAAATGATGGAATGCCCTGCCACACAACCTTAGATCAGACCAACCTTTCCCTCACTTTAGTATGAATCTTATCAAACACCTCAATGACAACAACATGTAAGGTCTGAAAGACTTTAATTTGTGTTATGTTACTTATCTGAATGTACATATGTACCATCAAAGACTTATCACTATTGTACATTTTTAATTATGTAACATTGTAATTTGCTGTAACACTGTAATTTCTATGCAACATTGTAAGCTTCGTATATTCTGTTCACTGCGCCCAGTTACCCTTGGGTCTGGCGCACAATACCAATAAATAAACAAACAAACAAACACCTTCTTGCCACAATAGCCAGAGCACAATGCCCCCAAAATAGTTCCTCATACTTCTTCTCATGTCTTGAGCCATGTGGGATCCTGGCTGAACAAGGTCATATCCTGGAGAGTCCCATTTGACCTGTCACAGTTGATTTGTTTGATATTGAGAACTGTTCATAAAATGAATACAGTCCCTTTCAGATAAGAACATAACACATTAATTGACCTCCGTTTGTCCCTTTATTCTTCAGACGAAATGAATTGTAGCCTCCTCCTGTCTAACTGGCAAAATGAAAATCATGGAATGTTTGCTAAATGCGCCTTTGCGAGTACGCAATGTTGTATAGATCATAGATTTGCTGATTAACACATTTAGCATGTGGTCTTCTCCTTTCTGCAGGAGCATCCGTTGTGTCATGACATTCTACTAGCATATGACGTTTGAATGCAACTGAGTGACCCTCTTACCCGCTTCGTTTGCTCCTCCATTGGTTCCTCGTCTGCTCAATGCTAGTGTCTTGAATGGTCAATGGGTTCTATGTGAAATTTAAGACATGTTAATTTCTTGTTTAATACCGAATGGTGACAATATACAAGTAAGTCCCATTAGTGACAATGGAAACATGCTTTCATGATGTTTATAAAGTATAGCATAACTTTATATAAGGCATTCCTAATTGAAAAGCTTAATTGCTTGCACTGACCCTGGAATTCTTTAGGGGATCACAATGACGTGTAGATGAGAATAACAAAATGTACGTTTTGTCACATGCCAGAGGGAACGCACAACTACTAACGCCAGAATAAGCTTAAAGAGGTTTATTAAACAAAAGTAAAGCATAAGAGTATTGAAAGGAAATTGTTTCATGGTGGCTGCTACAAAAGGTTTCTTGGGAAACATAGTCCTTGATCCCAGGATTATAAATCAAGGACAGCAAATGGAAATGCATTCAGAAAGTTCCAGGTAGAAAGGTCTCATGTTTCGGTTGCTCTAGCATTCAGTCTGTATCCCTTCTTCTGTGGACCACTATGCCTCTCCACCTCACACAGGAGTTAGGCCATGCTCTCTTTGCCAAGTGACTCAAAAGTTGTCCTTTCAACTTGGCCACTGCTTCTCTCTACTACTTATTGTCCTCTCTTTTTGTACTCGAGAACACGGTGCCCGGCTCACGTTTCCACACCCAGGGATAAAGTACTCTGCTAACTAATCCAGACCCAGATATATAGTGCCCTGATCACTCTCCCTTGGAAACCATGTGCAGCTCACTCTCTCTCATTATTATAGAACACCACTCTCCCCCTTATTGGATCAGACCCCTCTCTTGGGTACACACGGCCTCTTCTCCGCCTCACTGGAGCACTCCCGTGTTCAAGTGGCTCTCTTGCTCCAGTGCTCCCCAACTTCCTCACCAAACCCCTCTCCTCAGTTCCTATCACAATACACACTATCTGTACTCCTTAGCCTCAGTTTTCAAGCTCCCACCCAGTCTTATGTTGTCTGGGGCAAACTTTTGAATTGAATGTTTAATTGGCTTCCCTTTCAAAGCCAGGGGAAGGAAGTCTTTAGCAGGCTTGCCGCCATCTTGGATTTCTCTCAGTTGGCTTCCAATTGCAGGAGCTGGTGTTTGTCTGCTGCTCTTCTTGTGCTTTGTCTCTTGGCTGTTGCCCTGCACAGAAGTTTGTTTTATGGGGTACTCACGGTTAAAAAGTCATTACCATTGACAGAGAAACCTCTAATAAGATTCTGCCAGTTCAAAATCGGTTTTCCTTTGGGAAAGGGGAAGGAAGTATTTCTCTTCTGAAATACTGCTGCTGCAGTGAAGGGAGAACACCCTTCTTCTTTACACGCACTGCTTCTGGAGGGATGGCAGGTTTGCATAAGTTAGATTTTCCCTTCAAGGATCTGCATCTGCTGACAAAGCGATCCCTGTGGTTGTGCTAGTGTTTCCCCATGGTGTTTCTTTTTCTGACTCCCTCAAAGACATTTTCAGAAGATTCCTCTCTGTGCTTTCATTCTCTAAACATGATGCATCTTCTGGGATTCAGCCCTGAATACTTGTTTCTTTGGGAAGTGATAGTTTTGGGGAGTTTATGGAATAGTACAGGGCTGCTCCTGTCAGTCCTATTCTCAGGCAGATGTCAGACTTGAGGCGATGTTGGCACTGTGATTTTGACACATAAAGCCTCTGTTTCTTCTGGTTCCAACTAGGTTTTACTACTTTAGAAGAATGTCACTGTATTTTTTCATATAAGGGGATGTATATTTCCTTGACTTCCCAGTAGTTCATCCTGCTTGGGAGGTTTTCTGTGATAGCTTGAGTTTGTTTTTAGTCTAGGCTTTCTCCTCTTCCAAGGCTTCTTCTCGCACATATAACCAAAAGCTGGTTAAACGCAGAGAAGCCTGTACCCAAGAGCAGGTCTTTTGCTAACCCCCGGGATTATTCTATTCTCCAGCTCCCATAATCTTTTCCCATCTCCACTATCACTCTGCCTGTGGAATATTATTCTTTACAACAATGCATGCAGCCTGTTGTGTTTTGGTTTTCCCCAACCTAGTTTCCGGAGTTAGGATTATTGTGTGAACAGTATTCTCTTTGCTTCTCTAGTCTAACTTGCCAATTATGTTACGCCCATTCGTGTTCACTGGTACATGAACTCTTCTTTGGTTCTTGTTGGATGGTCCTTGTAAATACCCAGATTTTTGGACCCTTCTTTTTCTTGCGGGTTTTCCTGGTGTCTTGTATCATTGTGTCAGGATTATGCCTTCCACTTTCTGACATCTCTGGTGGTCCTTAGAGATTACACACTGATATATGGGTGGCAAGCCTTCATAATCCCCCCTCATCTGATAGTTCCTATTTTCTTCTGAAATAGAGATGGTGGAGACTAGGACATCCAGAAGGCTTCACTGTTCTGGTGCTCTCCTGCATCCTCAGCAAACTACTTTATTCAGCTCCCAGCACAAATGACACTGGCCCTCATTACGACCCTGGCGGAAGTCCATGGTGCAATTTGCACCATGGACCATGGCGCAGAGCTGCCAACACCGCCATGGGGGTTGGCGGACTTACCGCCCCATTCCGAGGTTGGTGGGGCGGTAAGTCCCCAATCCCCATTTACCCTTCCCCATTCCCATTTTTGCCCCATAGGGTATAATGGGAGTGGGGAAGGCGTTAATTACGCCACCGTAAATTACGGTGGCGTAATTAACAACAAGTCCCGTAGCGCCATGGATTTTTCCGCCTGCAAAAAGCAGGCGTAAAAATCTCCATGGCGCTACGGAATGTCGTAGTCTGGCGGAGAGGTACGCCATGCATTACGCTGGCGTAAACCCCTCTCCGCCAGGGTCGTTATGAGGGCCACTGTGTTTATTATACTTTGTTTTAAAACACCCATCATTCATCCATTGGCTGACACAAACGTTTGAATGGATTGGTTAATTGGGTTCCTACACCCACAAGTGGATCGACGTTTTTAAAAGGTTTGCACCGTCTTGGATTTTTTTCAGTTGGTTTATGAGCGTAGGTGCTGTGGTTTGTGTTTGTCTGCTGGATTATCACTCTCATAATCCTTTACAAATCACTTTGCTGCCTAGTTGTGCTGAGAGTTGTGTTCTAAAACATTTGGAGAGGTAAATGCTGCACCCCATTGGCTTAGGGTTTGAGCATAAATTCATGACCAAGCGAGACTGAGGGATGGAAAAAATGGAAAAAACAAAGTTGTGGGTGATGTGATGAAAACTGAAGCTGCAAATGGGGCAAGCAACAGAGGTTAAGAACACACTACACAGGAGTAACGAAGTAAAGAAGCTGGCAAACAACATGCTAATACAAGGGGTCCTTGTGAAATAGGGTCGACATCCAAATGACATTTGAATTGGTGGGGGAGTTGAAAAATGATCAAGTCATGGAGGAATGATACATTTTATAGAGTCTGATACAATGTGTTTTGTAAAGGGAACAACACATTCGGTGCCTAAACCTATATTATAGGCCCTCACCAGCACACCTTCTAGACAGATGCTTGTAGTAAGCTATGGACATGGGTTAGTAGTAATGCAGGAGTGCAGGAGTGGAAAAAAGACATACTCAAGTTTAAAAGAGTTGAGATAAGTTACATTAGAGAGCATTTACACTTTTATGGAGTTGAAGCAATTAGAAAAGTGATTTAGATGATGCAGAGAACTTGTAAATAAAATGCTAAATCAAATGAAAAAATCAAACATACATGTGTACAAGTATTTGCTACCTCAAAAACCGTGATCTTTGAACTCACGAAGATACAAATATTTTCCAGAGATAATTCTCCCTCTCCCGCCTGATTCCTTTGTCTCCTCAAAGCTGGCTTACAGAGTCGGCCTTAGGGCAGGGCGGGCCGGATGACCACCCGTGATGCCATGCTCCCCCAGGGCGCCATTAGCCCCCCGCTACGCCAGCTCGGGGAGCCTTTCAAGGACTCTCCCGAGCTGGCGCAGTGGGAGAATGCGCGGCAGGCGCCCTTACGTTATTAAATGCGTCCACAATGGCGGGGCACATTTAATAACAATAGGGTGCTGATAGCACCCTATTCACAGGATGATTACCTCCCTGCTCCAATGCAGGAGCCAGGAGGTTTTCATTGGAATAGGACGGTACTGCATTAGATTGCATGAACGACCCATTTCAGTGATTAACCCCCTGCGAAGCGCCGGAGCAGGGAAGGACAAACAAATGTGACGCTCCTGTGCCCCCACCCCCCTTGCCTCTCTCCCTGTTGACCAGGGGGCACGGGGAGGGCAGGGGGTGGCAATTCGCCCAGGGCGCTATTGCCTCTGAGGCCGGCCCTGCTGGCTTACTTAAGTTTCATGAATGTCTGATAGTCTTCCTACACCTCTGTGAACCGCTCATTGAGCAGAATGTGCAGTTACAGAAAAACGAACAATACATAAGATACATATTAAATTAAGCATGCTCTCCATCACTGACGTTCAGTGTCTGGTTAGATCTGGACAGGCTGGGTCCTTTGCTACCTGAAAGCTTTCGCATCTGTTGTCCTTTTCAGATAATATCTAACCTCCCCTAACTGCATCTGCTAACTCCGAAAACTGGAGAAAGAGTTACCACCGTGGAAAGGAGCCGTTGATAATGTCCACTGGTGTCTATCAGGTCTAGGCCCCTTGGCATTCCATGCCACCTTCTGGCTCGCTCCATAGAGCCCGCGTCATTCGGAGAAACCGCCCTCCATGAATCATGTGTGCCCCAATATCGGTCTCCCACAGGGCTGCGAATCTCAAATGGAGAAGAGGCCTCTTTCCTGTGTCGGTGCAGCACTGACAGCGTCGTCGCACCCTTAGCACCAAAATGGTTGTGCGGGTGCATAATCTGACCTACCAGCTGGTGTCTTAAATTGTGCCCACCTTTTTATGAGCAGCAAGTCATGCAATTAGGATGCACATACCACCTCCAGGGCAGGAGGCAGTGCGCATGTTGCAGTGTTTCTGTGCTCCCTTGGGCGCTCTCTTAGGCAGGCACTGGTGGATGTTTCAGAGTGTTTGACCTAGACATATCCTGGCTCTGCTGAGGACGTCAGAGAAGGGCAGTCTGCAAGGGTGTTTCCAACTGAATTGCTTGTCCTCACCTTAAGGGACGGAGTACACGTGGATGTGTTCTGTGTCCTGTTTTCACCGGTCTCTAAGCTCTAAGCAGAACAAGCAAATAAATCCAGCAGCACGACTTCCTGCTTTTTAGACTAGCGGCCGCCCTGTGATTGGGCCCGGCTCTCTGGTGGCAGCGTGCAGTTGAACCACGCTTGCCCCGAACGCAAAGAAACGACGTCTCAGTTTAAGCTTCCACGACATGTGACCTTATGGAACGTGCTGTCTGGTTCCCTGTGCATAATTGCACATAGTCCCAGAAGGACGCTGTGCAGTTGGCAAACAATAACCTGCTGGCACGACAACAGTCTGTCCAGAGGTCTGACCTACTGTTTATCAGCAAAACCGTAGAAGGATTTACATCGCGGTGTCCTGGGGTTTAAATTAAATGTCACATTGCATTTTCTAGTGAACGCATGAAGTGCAGGACTGCCTTGAGAGGCAACCTGACGGCACAGCGCCGTAATGGGGGCCTGCCTAACACGGAGCTAAAGGGGCAGACATAGGATCATTATCGGGCAGACTGCCATCGCCTGCTCTCTCTCTCTCTCTCTCTCTCTCTCTCTCTTTCTCTCTCTCCCTCTCTCGCTCTCTCTCTCTCTCTCTCCCTGTCTCCCTCTTCCCCTTTCTCTGTCTCTCTCTTCCCCCTTCTCTCTCTCTCTGTCAATCTCTCTCTCTCTCTGTCAATCTCTCTGTCTCTGTCTCTCTGTCTCTCTCCTTCACTCTCTCTCACTCTGTCTGTCTCTCTCTGTCTCGCTCTTTCCCTCTCTCTCTCTCTCTTTCTCCCCGTCTCCCTCTTCCCCTTTCTCTCTCTCTGTCTCTCTCTCTCTATGCCACTCTCTCTCTCTCTCTCTCTCTCTCTCTCTCTCTTTTTCCATCTCGGGTCTCTCTCTCTCCCTGCTTCCCTCTTCCCCTTTCTCTATCTTTCCCCCTCTCTCTCTCTCTCTTTCCCTTTCTCTGTCTCTCTCTTCCCCGCTCTCTCTCACACACAGTGTCTCTCCATCTCTCTTTCCCTCTGTGTCTCTTTCTCGCTCTCGCTCTCTCTACCCCTCTATTTCCCCTCTCTCTCTCTCGCTCTCTCTCTCTTTCTTCCCCTCTCTCTGTCTCTCTCTCCCTCTATCTGTCTGCCTCTCTCTGTCTCGCTCTCCCTCTCTCTCTCCCCCTTCTCTCTCAAGGAAGAAAACGTGGTCTTAATCTTAACATGGACTCTGAAGGTTCAGCACTGCTCATAGTGTAACAACGGCGTATTCTGCCAGTGGGAAAGTGTTAACGCTGTCGGAGTGGTTTTTTGTTGTTGCTGTTTACTTTCCCATGACATGCACACTTTATTGCCGTTCGCAGGACTCAAGGAAAACGACCTGTTGCATGTTGGTTCTGCCTAATTTAAACTTTGCAACACCAAGTCACTTGTGTTTTTTTTTATTTGTATAGAATGTGAACGTGCCCTCTAACGGTACTCGTGGTAACCCAGCAAAATACAAATACACATTTCGCTGTGTGTTGTTATGAGATAGATCTACATACAAGCTGATTGTGTTCCATCTGTTAAATTGCAACACTGAAAACCCACGTCTGCTTTTCAATAAAGAATATATCTTTTCATCAATGCTATTAGTGATGTCCATAGCATTATATTTTAAGAACGAATAGTTGTTTTAAATTTTAATTTAGCATAGCCACACTGCTTCTAAATTCACCATGGGAATATGCCCCCCTCCCAAAAAAAAAAAATGTGTTCTTCTTGAAAGAGTGACGCTTGTGTTAGGTCTGGATATAATATTTTTGCATTCAGTAAAATAATGTATAATTCGTTATTTAGAACGCGCTTAATAGCAAAGAGGTCTGTAACCTGCAGGCACGGGATACGAACCGTTGTTGTTCTGCGGCGCCTTGTGCCCAAGACGAGCTGTTGCCACTGAGATATACCAGCCGCCAAGCACGACCTAGCTCTTCTCATCAGGATGATTTTGGTACAAAAATGCTTTCCCTTTTCATTTTTTTTTTATGTATACTGCTTCATTCCCGATTTCTCACGTGTCTAAACACTTCCATAATAAGTGATATTGTAAACAATTTGATTGTACTCAATGTATCGCGCTGGGAAGCGCTAAGTCCACACTGCAGGAATTCAAATTTGCTAACTGTGGGTTGCTCCTATTTAAGAGGAAAGCGCTTAACTTGCTGAGCTATCTTCCAGGAAGAAGTCTGTCCTGGACACCGTCTGAATTAATTGAAATGTACAACTTGTATAACTTAAGTATGGCAATAGCCTCTTCATTTGGAAGGTGTTCCAAAGATCCAAACCTGTACATTTCTCTGTACCGTGGTGAACATTTTTTAGAGCAGTTCCCTCAGTGATGGGAAGCAAAAGTCATAACACCATGTTTTGTTTAGCACGTTCGTATGTACCAGGCGAACATGAAATGTGCCTTCCTGTGAGGGTCTTCTATGTGTGCCTAAGCTTTTGCAGTTTGACCACTGGATCTGGATTTGGTGGGCGTATCAGCCTATGTACTGTGCTGCGAATCCCTCGTCCTTGTTTAGGCCTCTTCCCATTTCATTAAATCCCTGCTTTGTTTTCCTTCACTATTCCTGTCCTTGGCCATTTTGACTTCTTCCTTTTATCAAAGCATTTCCCGGGAGTCCTGGCAAAAGACAGCTCGAATGAAATCAGGGTACAGTTAGACCATAGACACGAATTCAAAATAATGGGAGTCCAGAATTGAATGTCGGCTTTTGCTCATGCAATATAGTCAATGTTTACCACTGGAGAACGTCTCATGAAGTTATTATTGCCAGGCAATTGGCAAGTGTTCATGGTCCAGAAGATCTTTGCAAATATCTTAAAGATTCTATAGGTTCTAAAATGCTGTTTGAAGTGTTCGGTGGTGCATACGGTGCCACGACTATGGCACTGAAGAAAAGCCCTCCGTTTCCTTGACTGGCATTCAGTGTCACAACTGCAGGACAGACTGTCTGAGTTAATATCCCTTACTAAGACTAATCAAATAGATAGCAACGTGCATTACCTCTGTTCAATGAATGCAAGGTATGGTAGGCCGCGCAATATAAACTCAGATAGCACACTTAATGGCACATACTGGTGTGTCTGTGTGCATTGGGGTAGAGGTGCTGAGGCATTGACAGGGATGACGAGGCACGAAAAGCAGAATCCAGGGCATACAGTGAAGACTCAAAACAGGAAATAGCAGATGCTTCCTTGCTTAGCCACCTGTAGACATTGTTATGGCAAGGTTAGATAGCTCACAAGTTAAGAGCTTGCCTCAGATATGGGGGCACATGTTGGAACCCTTCTGTAGTCCGATATAAGAATAATACACAATATTATTAAAGTGTTATATGCACATTGACTCAAATAAAAACGCAAGCAGGTGGTCATTTTGACCTTCTCACCTGTACCATGTTTTTGTATTCTGTGTGTTCGTAGTAACAGGCACATGTTCTGTGCACCCACTATCTTCTTTATTGTGGTTCAAATAACATTGTGTAACATCATTTTCAATGTATTTAGGGTATCTGCCCGTCTTTTATCAATGTTCTGGTTCTGTTCACCATTTTCACACGTCTTTAAATCAAATCATTCATATAGCAATTTCAAATCTTTGCAGCTGTAGAGAATGGCAATCACTTAAGGTGTTGTGCTGTCCCTCTAAAATCCGTGTCTGAACCTTGGAGCCTCTCATTTGTCATGTGTCAGAATGTGACAGCTGTGAGCGAAACGATGTGGACCTATGATACTAATACGCGTTGGCAGGTATGTGCTTGCTGAAAACAACTATTTGGCAGGTGTAGTACATCATGCATTGCCATTCAATCAATAGGTTCTTTTGGGATAACAACCACAGAACAATAACATGCATAGCACTTGTTTCATTCTGCATAATGCAATATTTGCACAATAATCAACTCATTTATTATAATGGCTATAGTCCAAACATGATAAATGTACATTCGCAGCAACATCCATCGGGTTGTATGTTCACTGTTTGTTTTGTTCAACCTTTAAAGGATTAAGGTTACATATAATGTGATGTGGTTGATAGGACATTTCAAAATCTGCTATAGTAAAGGACTTTTTATTCACATTGGCAATGTTGTCTGACACACAAAGCACACTTTGCCACAATACAATCCCCTTTGCCTCAGTGAGCCGCATTGTGGGAGTTTATGTCCCCATTAACAATAGACCTAAAGGGAACGCGATTGCACCTCTCCATTCTCGCCACATTGTGGCGCTAGATGCAAACTGCACTGCCCATGTGCACATTTCTGATGACCCACCGCGCTGTGTGCAAGTTTATGTATGCTTCTGCAGGCTTCATGCTTATGGCATTTGTGGAGAAGTTGTATGCACCCTGCCCCTTGTAAAGGGAGCTAGCATGGGAGTTAGGATCTAATCTCACCTCCCTAATGCCTTTTCTAATTGGCCTTGTTTTATTTTTATTAAAAAGATTAAAAACAAAAACAAAAAATGTACATTCAACTTCATCAGTGTTTTAAATGTACTGTATACCGAATGCATGAACTGGAAGGAACTTTCCTCATAATTGTAGCATGGGTGCATTAACCAAAAAAACTAAATTACAACAAAAAATGAACACTATACATTTGCACAGATGGCCTCAAGAATACACCAACTCTCAGAAAGATTAAAGGGGTTCTATTGTCAGTTTAAAGGGAGCCCCCCCTCTCTCTCGTCTTCCCGTTGGGTTCCTCCACCGTAGGCCAGACTTCCCTAACCCCCAAGATAGTCACTAGATATCGTTAACACCAACTTTCTAAAGGCTAACTGGCTAGTGTTGAAGGGCTAAAGGCAACAGCCATATCAGCCCAACTCCCTATGGGACGTCAAGCTGGATCCTAGCCAGGGGTCCCACAAGAAATACAATGGTCATTTAAGCACTTGCCAATTGCCCAGCTCTCACTTGTTCTTATGCCTCTTCTGCCCACATATGTGTCCCCTGGATGTTCCTTTGTTGCTTTCCCTTCGTGTACTGCCACCCTTTTCTTCCTCCCACTCTGATTACTTTTCCTCCCTGTGCCTCTGATGTCATTCTGTCTCTCTTCTACTCATCACTCTTACCCACCACTCTAGTCTCAATTACTCTCACCTCCTACTACTCTCTATTTATTTCCACTACTCTCTAGTTCCACCACTCTCTACTACTCTCCACTCCCATCACCCTTTACTATTCTCCCCTCATAGCACACTCTATTACTCTCCGCTCCCACCACTGTCTATCACTTCGCCCTCTAAATTCCAGTCCACCCTTCTTTATCCCACAGTCACCCTCCTTTCACTCTCCCAGTCTACTTGCTTACTCAATCTCACGTATTCCCCTACTCTCCCATTAGGTCTCACTCACCTTGCTCACCACACATTCACACTTGCACCCAAGTAGCAACCAAGACTTAACCTTCAATATTCTCTCTGCTAGTCACCTCCAACCTTCACTCCACCATCCACCTACCTCCTGTTCTCTTATCCACCTCCCCGTCGCTCCTTAACCTCACCCAACAAACCCACACTATCCTACCCTGCTAGTCCCTTTTTACCTTCCTATTCCCCCATCCATTGGCTCCTGGGATCATCTGGCTTCCCAGGCCAATCTTTGGCTTGCTTTGTCCCAGGGGCTGTGACGGTTTATTGATAAGCCACCCTCAACACAGGGAGTTCCTTCCCTCCCCACACACATGGTTTATGCAACAAACTGTTTAACAGATTCTTTTTTTAACACTATCTCAGACACATATCATGCCCCTTAGATCCCTCTTCCATGAGCTAACAATGAGCCAAGAACCAGGCCAGTGTACAGGAAATATATTGGTATTTATTGAATGTAGAAGTAATGGAATTTAGCACGAAAATATCAAACCACGCTATCTGTGGCACAACACAATCAACTTCTCTCAGCATATATAAATCACACAATTAAAAAGAACACAATCACAATTCTTACTTTCTGCAAATTTCACTTCACAAAATAATTACACTGATGAATAACAAAAGCACTTATGTAAAGTTGTGTGATTTTGATTTTCCTGGAGGCTTAAAAGGGCAGCAGTAGGATTTCAAGATTGGTAAAAATACATATGGCAATTATAATTTTGCCCACACTTCTGGTTTAAAATAAATGTAGGGTGATTTATCGCTTTGTTTTTTAGACCCCCCCCTTGCTTTGGTCTAGGTTTGGAACTCAGACAGAAAAATTGGAAATGACGTAAGTGAGGCATAAGTGATTGTGTTTGGAGGTGTTGTGCTAGGCTCACCCTCCTACCTGATGATCTCTGTTGGAACTTTGGAACGTGTGCTTTTTCTCAAAGACTGTTGCAGAATTGCTACAACTGTGAGCATAGTGTAATCCGTTGACTGCCGTGTGTCAAAAAGAGAGCAGCTCCTTTAATGCTGAGATCAATCGCTTTCTCCCGCTCTACAAAACAGGTGCCTGGAGTGATAACGAAGCGGAAGAGAGGCATATGTGATTGTGTTTGGCGGTGTTGTGCTACGCTCTCCCTCCTACCTGCGGATTTCCGTTCAAACGTTGGAATGTGTGCTTTATCTCAAAGACTTTGTTGCGGAATTGCTACAACTGTGAGGACGGTGTAATCAGCTGACTGCCATGTGTCAAACAGAGAGTGGCCACTTTAACGCTGAGATCACTCGCTTTCGCCCACTCTACAAAACAGCTGCTTGGAGCGGTAGCAAAGCGGAAGTGAGGCGTAAGTGATTGTGTTTGGCGGTGTTGTGCTACGCACTCCCTCCTACCTGCTGATTTCCGTTGGAACGTTGGAACGTGTGCTTTATCTGAAAGACTTTGTTGCAGAATTGCTACAACTGTGAGCACGGTGTTATCAGCTGACTGCCGTGTGTCAAACAGAGAGAGGCCCCTTTTTAATGCTGAGATCACTCGCTTTCATCCGCTTTACAAAACAGCTGCTTGAAGTGGTAGCGAAGCGGATGTGAGGCGTAAGTGATTGTGTTTGGCGGTGTTCGGCAGTAAGCCTAGGAGGCCACTCTTCACGAAAGTAAGCCTCCTGATCCTTTTCAAACATACTTGGGAATACTATATGCTCCTGTTTCATTGTAGTGATCGAGGACTGCGGGTCCCTTTGTGCCTTTGACTTGACCGCTTTAGACTTAACAAAGCCTTTTCAGTAATTAGTTATTAGTTTCTCATAGGCAATATTTCCTTGGGGGGAAGTAATGGCCAAGACATAAAATTTGAGGAGTGCTCAGATGGAAGAGAAAGTGTTTCATCTTGACTCTTCAAAGAATTCTCCATCTATGGAGATTACAGAGATGCCTGAAGCAACCTCCATCCGCTCTGCCAAAATAGGGAGTGGTAATTTCCACACTCCAAAGAGCTCCTTTCCTCTTGATGCCCAAATCCCTATGAGCTCTGGAATAAGTTGCTTGCTGTTGAACAATGTGTGTGGCGTTAGTCATTCCACACGGAGGATTTCAGCAGTCAATCACGCTGCTCTGGCAAATCTGAACTATACTGTGACTGCCACTACGATGAAAACCACAATTGAAGATCACTTCTCCATTACGTCATCTCCCCTGACAAAGGAGCACTGTACTTTAACCTTGGAAGAGACTAGTGAAAGTCAACATCTACCGTCCACTACAGATGAACCTAATTCTCAAGATATCTGGCCTGTAATGAAGTTTGTAGAAAAAGATTGGTTTGCTCCTCAGACTGATATGTCTTTTGAGCTAAACTCTGTCCCAGAACAGTGGTCAATTTCAGATGAAGAAAACAACAGAGCCCAGCATTTATCTTTGGGTAGAGATGTATCTACGAAAAAAATGCCAATCTAAGACCAAAATAATGGTAAAGAACTTGGCCCTGCCACAATCGCTGCTTTAAATTTCATACTGGGTTCCTTAGTGAAAGTGTTCGAAATGATTAAATTGGAAGTGGAACAACATTCAGGGATTCTGTTAGAACTGACAAAGAACATGGAATCTGGGGATATACATTTGATGGCCCTAAAATCAGCGGTCAATGTGGAAAGAATTAAATCCACAGAAATGTTCAAACTTTTCCAGAAGGTTCAATCAGAGAAATTGGACTCTATAATTACTCAAGGGGGCTATTTAAAGAAGGAGTTATCGAAACTGAATGAAAGATGGGAGCTGGGCATGAAAAGCCCTGAAAAGCTGATTCTCCCTTGGCAACCACAGTTACAGTCCCAGCTCATGAAATCAAAATGGGATGACACACCTCTATGAGCATCCGTTATGGAAGAATTTTTTTGTCTGGCCATAATTGTGGAAGAATGTGTAGACCAAAGTCTAAATAATGACCCAATAAAGGAAAACTGCCCAACTACGGAGAGATCTGATAAATGTGAGAAGAGGGGTAATGGTAAGACCAAAAAAAGAAAAAGAAGACAGGACGAACAGCGAAAAATAACCCAAAAAGATAAGCCTCTATAAAGGAAAAAAGGTGGTTGAGTCCCTTACAGGGAGTAGCAAACGTTTTGTTAAAAATTTGAAAAAGATCAACCTGGAAGAATCTGAAAGGGTAAACAGAAAGGCACAAAATCGTGCTTAGTCTGAAAAGTACTCAGGCCTGTAAGGAATCTAAAAATAACTTGAAAGAAGTGACTCCTATTATTGTTAAAGTAACAGTGAGCAGTCAAACAGACTCCATGCAACGCCCCAAGAAAATTGCCCCAATTTTTCTAAATCAGAAGCAAAAACCTGATTCACAAAAAAACTGCACCTATATTTCTGAAAGTTAAATCTCAAATCCCTCCAAGATTTTCGTCTAATATGGCTGGCACCGACTTAGAAATAACACAAGAAGCAGAATCTGACCAAGGAGAAGGTTTAAGAAATAATAGGGAAGCTTTTGTGGATGGCCCTCCGGGTAATCCTCAAATGGAAAAGGACTCGCTGATCAATTCAGTATTTGATTCTGCCATTAATCAACTAGAAACTACTAAAGGCCTAGTTTTTTCCTCAAAAACAAAGTGTAGTTTTTGTAACGTCTCGACTATGAAGATCTATCTACAGAATATTGACAGGAAATGACACAATCCAGTTAATCGTCCAGTTATTCTGGGAGAAAAGAAATCAATGACCCTATTAAATTATCTATCATCGAGTGACATTGACCGAGTCAGTTTTCCGGCATATCCAAACACAAGTATCAAGGAAATGTCAATGAAATCTAGATTAGCGATGGAAAAAGTATTGGAATCGAAAGAAGAATGTCAAAAAAGGGTATCTATGATCTCAAGAAACCTGCCAACAATTGAGAGAAACGCATTAACCTGGTGTACTGTGGAGAAGAATCAAAAAATGTGAAGGGAGTTGACCAGCCTGGGGGATCCTTATCTCAGAACTCCAGAGGGTTTCACTCTTTCCTAAAAGATTCTCAGAGATTGTATATTTTTCAAAGATTCGATTTGATTTCATTTCAGGAAACTTGGATGTTTGGTTTGTTGAACTTTGACGGTTTTTCTGTTTTTCAACAATTGGCAACTTATGATGGTTTGGATTGCCCTAGTGGTGGTCTGTTATTGGCATGCAGAAGGGAGTTTTTCCAGGAATGTTGTTTGATACATAATGTTATACATTACCATACCATTACCATACCATTATCAAGGCCTTCTGGGGCCTCGGGCCAAAATACCTTCAACTCTCTCTTCCTAAATATCTTCCTTCTCAAGTTCCTCGTTCATCCACCTCCAACTACCTTCGGGTCAGCCGCTTCTCCAAACAACAAGCTGGGGGTAGATCTCACTCCACAGCAAGGGCCTCCCTCTGGAACAGCCTTCCTGCCTCCCTGAAACTCGAGGAGAACCATGACCGGTTCCGGAAGCACCTCAAAACCTTCCTCTTTGCCTCCGCTTTCTCTCCTTCTCTCCCCTGCTAAAATCACTGAACCTGCACTGAATCTGCAACTGGCCATTCACTGATCTCGGTCCTTGGCCCAGCCCAGCCACTCTTCCCTGCACTGCCTACCTGCACTACGGGACTGTCCCTGTATCCTACAGCCCCTCCTCCCGGCACTTACCTTGCACATGCCACCAGCTGGCCCTATTATTTATCTTGTATTCTACTAACCATGTACTGCACTCTCCTTGCACTTGCCACCAGCTGGCCCTATTACTTATCTTGTATTCTACTAACCATGTACTGCACTTCCCCTCTCCCCTTCCCCTTGCCCTTTTCCCAGTCCCTTACCCTTGCGCTTGCACGATCTGAATGACACCTGGCCTAGTTGCATCGTTGTCTGTTCTCCCCTTGTTCCCCCCCTGCCTCGTCGCGCCTTGAAACACTTGTGTATAGGCGCGTTATAAATGCCATATAATATCATATCATACATGGTCTTTTGGCAGTAAGAGTGTTAACTAAAGAAGGCAGTAATTCCAACTATTTATTGGAACCCAATGAGTGTTTCTTTGTTGGCTTTCCTGCACTCTTTATCAGACCTATTGCTGGATGTTTTCTCCCAATTTCCCTTAGATGAATTGGTAATTATGGGCGATTTTAACTCACAATGTATCTCCAGGCAGGTTTGCTCTTTACCGTTGAAGTCTAAAAGCTTAAATGGTCATATGTGAGATAATTCTATTACTGAATGGAATTTGATTATGTTGAATGGGAATGTGAAGGGCAATATCCCTTGTGCTCCTTTTTTGGCAGAGAGGTTGTGCTTTCTGAAACATTGATTATGTATATGTCTCAAAAAAGTTTTTGAAAAATGCTTAACTTTAAATCTCAAGTAAATGGAGGATAGTGACCAATCCATGTTAGATTTTGCTCTCAAAATTGAGGATAGCCAACGTATGCCTCGCTATACAACAGTCAGTAGAAGCTAATGCGGCTGGAGTGGGGACATTTGAGAGTGTTAAGTGACTTCAATTCAGCACTCCAACTACTCAATGCTTGGTCTTGGGATGTCCAAGGGAAGCCGTTATTTACATATTTTTATGACAAGTTATAATCTGGATGATAAACCCTTATATAACACCCCTCTCTTTGAATCCCCCTGACCTCACTGAGCCAAGAAGTAGGTTTGTTTTGCAAATGAAAAAGATTTATTGAAAAATTAAACAAGATATATATATCACACATTTATAAATAAATTAATATTTGATAGCACACTTATGAATATGACAGTGATCAACAATGGATAATATTACACTAGCACACTTTTTTTTAATAACTTAGGAGTAGGTATAGAGAGGATAAGGTAGCTGAGAATGCTTTATGGTTTCAAGGAAATGCAATGATGGAAAATAATGCAGCACAGAAATAAACTGATATGGTTTCAACAAGAGATAATATAATCACTTTTCCCCTTGTGGCAATTCACTCCCCCCCTATGCAATATAAAGGGATGGAAGGCGAGCACACAATTTTCAGGATTATAATCAAATGTAATACAAATTCTAGTTCCCCCCCTAGGACGCTTAGAGCAACCCGTATGCTTTTAAACAGGCAAAAATACTTTTACTGTAATTTACAATGAAGTGAAAATATGCTAAAAATGATTTTAATTCCCTATACGAGATTCAGGGTGGGTGACAGCTACTTTAAATTAGTTCAGGTCAACACTACCAATGATTCATGAGGGATTATCAGGTTGAAAACGAATTTCAGCAATGGAAGCAAAAGACAGCTATTTGTGACATGTGAAGTAGTTTGAGTCAAATTGCAATTCGCTGCACTTTTTGGGCTTGTTGGAAAGCTTAGATTCTTAGCTTCAAAATGAAAGTTAAATCTCGCTCCAAGCACATATGGTTCAAAAGATACGGACACTTTTGTGGAGGTAGATTTCAGAAATGAAATAATGATTCAGAATGGCAGTTGACACTTTCCCAGGTTTGAATCACAGAATGGATGCACAATTTATTATGATGCAGTTCTGGACAGGTTAAAATGGTTTGAATTAGATTATTTTAAACTAAGAGATGACTATGCACAGTTCTGTGGGTACTCACACTATTAATTTGAAATAGGCCGTCAAGATCTGGTCAGGTTTGGGCTTCACTCGCCATGGACGGTCTCTGGTACCCGTTCTGCTCACAGCGATCTGGTCTGGGTCTGGTCTGCGGTTCTGGATCTCTGGTTCTGGTCTCGGCACTGCACAGCGATCTGGTCTGGTCTGCGGTTCTGGCAACAGTTCTTGGCACAGGGTTCTAGCCAGAATCACGCAGCTCGCCCGGCTGTTGAATAGTTTGGTAAGGTTGCTGGATTCTGAGGCCTCTGGAAAGGATTCAGCTTGTGGACTAGGCCTTTCTGCTAAAAGTTCTGGAATCTGGAGTCTGGTTTTCTAAGTTCTGGTCTCTGAATATTGTCTGGATTTGAAGTCGTCCGGCAAAGTGCTTTGCAAGAAAGTGTAAAGAGCAGTCCCTACCAGGGTTTCAGTGGGTCTTTTTATGTCTTTTGAAAGTGGGTGGGAAGGCTGACTTTTTATGCCCAACCCTCTGAGGATCCTGATAGGTTAAAAGATTTTCTGTGCTCTCACTGGAGAACAGAGTTTTGAGTCAGAGTGTTGCTCATTTTACAATCTATTGAAGAAACACCCCTTTGCTTTTACTTAGAAAATTAATTTTTCATAACTAACAGGTTTCCCAGATACACCCGTTGTTGAAATTACATGTACACATCACAGATTGCTTAAAGTACAGTTTGGTTCAAGGCACATGTTTCTAAGAGCTTGGGTTTAGAAACAACAACATTTTGCGCTTTTTAGTGACTTTCGCCATATTGGTTTTTCCTCAAAATTTAAACAGACCTGCACCCTCTCCATCATGTCTCTAGCATAAACCCAGTGTCTGCAAGATTAATAAATCGCAGGGTTCGGTCTCAGAACATCACACAGAGTTGAGCTTAGTCTCAAATTGTAGGTACATTTTTCATATAAAGAATCTCCAAATTGTATATTTCTGTATAGGAGATACAATATTGTATAAGCAAACTAATAAACATACTTTTGCCCTTAATGGAATTCACATCTGAGTCTGGGAGCTTGGCTTGACTCAGAGATCAAATGCCTTCCTTCCCTCAGAGCAACTGTTGACAATTACACCTCAAATCAGCATATCCTATTCAGCTGAAGAGTCTATTGTGTTAACGGAGGTCAGCAGAGCAGGGTGCCACTCCGCATCTGGTTAACAGAAACCTGTGATCTCCTTGTGCTGTTGCTGGTAAGGGCAGGTGTGAATGTTTTCCATGGACAGAGGCCTCTTGAACTTTTAATTAGATCAGACTGCCTTCTGATATGGGGCCTGGGAACAGTAGGTGTTAAGAATTCTCATTAACCCGCAAGGCTTTGAAGATTCCAGCTAACTCAGGTTCCTTTGCAGCTCCTGAAATACCAGTCCCCTGTCAGAGTTTAGACCGCTAGCGCCGGTTAGTGTCAAGCACCGGTACTGCACCCATTTTTGGGAGCTGTCTTGAATTAATCCATTTCAAAAAGGGGATTTTACTTGATAACATATGATCCTTGCTAACATTGCATTGATGTGGATTTTGCAGTGGAGTAATGTAGAACACCCAACCAGAAGTTGGATTTTTGTATGGTGGTTTCGTGGCCATGATTTTATCAATTTTTGACATTAATTAAAACAGATTTTGAACAGAACCATATTCCTTTGCACTGATTTCGCTCATGGCGCTTCTGCCCCATCACTCTCCCACTGGTGGGTGGCAGGTCAGGTGACCATTTTGGTGTGCGCAAAAACTGCGCTGTTTTCCTGGGTTCTGGCACAAATGCGGGTTTTTCAGCCATCTTGGATTTTCTAAGCCCACAGCACCAAATGTTGCAGCATAATAACTTGAACGTGGGTCGATACACCTGACAAGAGGGGGGGACAAACCCTTAATTGTAACTTGGGAGAGGTATTAAAATACCTATCCGAATACCAACTGACTTCTCAATGTGAGCCAAATAATTATATCAATTTCCTGTGGGATCTGAATCCACCGATTATTGGAAAGAGTAAGCCAGTGAAGAAAATGGGAATGTTTTGGAGAATTTTGGATTTCAGACCCCCCTTACTGAAAGGCATGTGTTGGGGAAGCTGGATAAAAAAAAAGGTTGGACTGATTTAAGATCAAAGATACTCCTCTTCCTTAAATAAGTAGGGGTCAGCTGGGCAATAAGGATTACCCAATTAAAATATAGGCTATCATTTTCAGCGCACACTGGGAAGTGAACTTTGTAATTGTGAATTTTAACAAAATTCACCCTGTAGTGTCCCACCAAATGGGCAATTAATAAAATTCATATTTGTGGTCATATAGGCTAAAGATCTACACAGTCTTGCCCCTCACCCAAACCCACTACAAAGGGAAAGGATTCAAGGAAAGCAGACTACCCCACCTTTGGGTTTCCCAAGGCTCAGCTCCACTTACATAGCAAGCCTCTGTTTAAGGTTCACGAAAGCCGGCTGCATCTCAGGACAATCTAGAAAGATAGAGCAGGGGTCTGGTCACTCCACTCTCAAAGATGGCCTCCCACTCTCCACCATAGGACCCAGTCAGCTTTGTGGCCTTCCCAGAGATGGACAGCTCCACCCAGATGCACGCTCAGCAATCCCCTCTGCTGTCTCCTTACAGCTGTCAGATGGTAAGTTTCAGCAGCCATCCTGATGGTCCGTCTCTTCTCTCTGTCCTACTGTCTTTCTCCTTTTTTTCTGTCCCCTGTCCTAGTACAGTCCCCCTTATATAGCAGCAATGACACCACACATTTTACAATCTTTGGATAGTACCCTGCAATATGCCCTGCCACTAAGACTGGACAGTTACCCTACTCTTTCCTCCCAACCCTGACTCCAAGACAGGATCGGTCTAGGGCTCTGGGGCAACATATGGCAATTGCCATTTGTAATCACCCCTTTGTTCTCCTTTCAAGTTTTTGGCAAAAACTATTTATGTATCACAATTTCATAATTTTACTAGAAACTGCCATACTAAAAACATTTTCTTTTTCTGCTAATCATGGGAAATCAGATAAGCCGATCACCAAGTCTGTGTCATGTAACACGGCCATGTGGCACCTTTCTGCCGTTTCCATAATAATCATAACTGTTAAAAATATGTATGTTATTAAACATATCCATCATTGTATTTTCAACCCGCTCACCAACTGTCATATTTGAAACATGTTCAGATCAGCCAGAAATCTTGTTTAACTGGTCATTATCGTTCCCAGAGTCACAAGTAGATACATTTTATATCCCCAAAATCACCTGGAAATTACACAAAAAATATACATAGATTAAATCCATCCGCTTTATGATGGCTGAGAAAAAAGGCCTAAATTATAATAGTCCTTTTAAATCAATTGTGAATCTTCATGTTGGACAAATGGCCCTGACTCCTGCCTTCCGGCCATTTGTTTTCACTGGGTCTCTCTGTGCCTTTATCAGTCTCCTTTGTGTTGGAATCTTGCTCTTTGAAGTGGGTGCTGCCATTTTCACATATATTAGTTAGTCGTGCTCCAGCCAAGGGTAATTTTTGCTTTCAGAATCAGCAGGTCTGGAGAACACTGAATTTTGATGCCTTTAGCAGGACCTTTTTTTATTGTGGTTGCCCATTAAATGGGCAACCATTAAATGGGAGATGGTTTAAAATCTTGTTATTCAAGTGAAAGAGATTTCTGCTTGGGGCTTTTAAATGCACCCCACAGGGCCAGGTTACACAAGGGTGAAGCCATAAAGCACTCTCTATTCAACACTCCATTTTAGAACACAGGTGGTATTTAAAATGCCACTGGCTTCACAGTGAATATAGTTCTAACATTATAGCATAGTATTTGTATAATACCACCTAATTATGAGTTGGGATCATATGGGATATTTATGGCATGAAGTATATTGGAAGTACTCCATGGAGTAAAGAGACAGAATTCACACACATAGAACAATATGTACTACAGGCCCTAAATATCTTATGCAAGGATTTAAAATACCACATTTTTACTAAAACCATGATACTCATAATGGAGCCCTAAATGTTTTAGGTCACCAAAATCTTGCTACACATTACGAATACATTATATCTCTGAAATGCCTACTTAGGTAATGATCACCGTTATAGAAAGTAAAAAGAGCCGTGCACCAAAAAGAACAAACTTTAAATTTCATTGCTGTCCAAAACTAAGGAATGGCAGCCCTGTGTCAATAAAGCGGCTCCAGGTGGGGTGTACCTTTAACAATAACATTACAATTTCTACATGAGTCCTACCACATTTTAGGAACACCTCTGACTTGTGTAAACAACTTGATTTCTTTGGGGTTTCAGCCAGTTGTTGTACATACTTAAGCTAGGGTGTAGAGTTGGCTTGACCAGTGTATGTAATATGTTGTATTATCATTTGCATGAGATGGCCAACCTTATGGTGTTTGACGGTGTAGCTAATCAGAGGAATATCGTATTTAGCTTCATGGTGTCTTCTATGTAAGTGTAAAACAAAAACTGCGGTTGATGATGGTGGGAAACCAAGCAAGTGGAACAAAACCTATTTGCCTGTTTTCCAGATCGGATCCTCTGGCTTCCTATTTCAAATACCTGTGCCATATTGTGCAATTGCCAAATATTCGGCCTAATACACGTATTGATCTGACTCGTTAATCCCAAAGGGTTTGTGCCAAGTTAACATCTGTCCATTGGCCTTATTTATAAGAGGACTTTGTTTTCATAGATGGGATAACTATATGAAGTTATTCTAGAAAAGGATGCCAGTATAATTACATTCCTTTAAATAGTTCTATACGATGCCTAGGCAAAGTGCATTACAAATGATTTGACACTGTTAACATTGACTTGACTTGCATGTAATCCGGGAAAGAAGTGCCTGTGTGCTTTGAAATTGAGAACGCAGCTATTAGCATAAGAAAGGGTCGGTACATAGCGTTGTCCTATTTGCGTTGTGGATATGTCTCCAGGTGTGCTGTCAAGGAGCCAGGGTACATAGTAAATCGAACACACCTCTATTTACACTTTTAATAACAAGAAGGCTGTGGTGTGTTTGCTTCTTTTTTCCTACCTGGCAATTTCTGATGCATCCTTGTACATCGTAGATAGCATTTTTATATTATCGACATGCATACGCAAAATGTGTATTTCATTTTATGCTGTCAATGGCAGTAGATAGTCAGTGAATGAGAAGTAGATGTTGAATTTTGTTCTACTTTCCATTGTTCTAAGTATCTATATGTTCAACAACAGATATAAGACATGTCTAGATGTGCCAACTCCTTGTCTACAGCCAAACTACTTTTACAAAAATCCCCCTCGCTAGCTACCTAGCCAACAAAAGAACCTTCAAGATCTTTCTTGGACAGAGCTCTCATTCTGACGAAACTGTTTTTGTGCACAACTGTTTTGTAAAAAAATGTTAATGATTAAATACAAATTAAAAATTAGAAAAAAAATGAGTATTTCATTTTATGCTATCAATGGCAGTAGATAGTCAGTGAATGAGAAGTAGATGTTGAATTTTGTTCTACTTTCCATTGTTCTAAGTATCTATATGTTCAACAACAGATATAAGACATGTTTAGATGTGCCAACTCCTTGTCTGCAGCCAAACTGCATATCACGGAGCGAGCACCTGTAAGACTTCAGACCAGTGGCTGAAATTATTGTAGAATGATCTACACATGTTTTCATTACTGGACCAACAAGTGAAATAGGCCTTTAGCAAGTAACAATAATTGTTTTTCTCTTTGTTTTCTAATACAGCAGCAACTAACATTGCCAACCAGGTATTAGGAATGATACCAGCTGTGATAGCAGCATTGATTTGGTTTAGTAATAGTGCCACCCATAATACAAAGTTGACTTTAAGATCTTTGTTGGGATAAACTCCCAAGTAAGCCAGAGGGCCAATTGGAGTTCATGGACTCTTGGAAGGCCTAACACCTTCCCCCAAAAGGAACATACAACTCAGTCAAACAGCATGTTCAAACTGCGGTTTATTACAGCAAAACCAACAGGGATCATCAGTACAAGGGTAGAAGACATCTGTGGACCACTCAACTTCTCCTGGCTCGCAAGCCAGTTTTCTCCTAAAGTTGCATCATAGTGATGTCACAACCTGGGCCCCTCTCCAGAAAACCTGACTACTTGATTGGGTACTGAGTAATAGTCCACATATAGGGCACACTATACATGTTAGCCTACTGGCTCTTGCATGTCAGGCGGCAGGCCTCGTCCATCCCCAAATCACTATCTATAACAAAGTTGCACTGTGAGGGTCTTACCATTGGTTCTTGCCCGTTGCTACCCACCCCTATGAGCCTGGACTGTGATTGGCTAGAGCTGACCTCCCCAGTCCTGGTATTCACATAGATTCTCAGCTCTTGGTGCACCTTCTCAAGATAATAAGAATGACTATGTGTCTGCATTGTAACTTGTGTGTACCAGCTTAGACTATGAGAGTGCCCGTTCATCTCGTGCAACACTTGTCTCACATTGTAACGGCTTTGTTGCAAGCTTCTATCTGGCGGCGTGAGATCGGCTTCCTTTCCCAATGCTGGTTGCTATCCATTGTCTGAGTCGGCTGGGTCATGTGTTTGGAGACCATGATTTGAAGCTCTGCAGGTCTGACTTATGAATAATTATTTGCATTTACTGCAGTTGTAGTTACTGTCGTTCAAGCAATAGAATGTCATCAGTATCTGGTGGCCTTGGCAGCGTGTTCTGTCTCACACGTTTGCTCTTGACCAGCCTGAATTCAACTCAGCTCAGCTCTTGCTGTGAAGCTTGTGGCCTGCTGTCATTTTCCTGAACCATCATGCGGTTCCTAAAATGTTTGTGCTACGCTATATTCTTCATAGGTTAGTCACACTTGGCTCTGTCAGGTCCCATAGGTGCTCCTGCAGTCTCAAAAGGTTATTTGCTTATAAGCATCTGCAAGCTATACTCAGGATCTCTTGCTACATGCGGTTTCTGTGTTGCTGCATGAAGCTAATGACAAACTAATAAAAGCAATGACAGTATGTATATGTATCTGTCCTCTAACTATAGAACTTTACGCTCGTGTTCTTCATGTATTTGAGTGTGTGTTTGTGTCCTGATGTGCGGATGGCACGTGTGCTTCCTGTCTAATGCTTCTAGGTCATGGGCCCTCATTACGATATTGGCGCTAAACCATGGCGCTATTAGCACCATGGTTGGTGCCGGTATCGTAACGAGTCCGCCAATGTTCAATGGGGAATTTCCACCCCATTCCAAGGTTGGTGGGGCGGTAATTCCCCATTGAACATCGGCCCTTCCCCATTCCCATTTTTGCCCCATAGGGCTCAATGGGACTGGGGAAGGCGCTAAGTACAGTACCGCAAATTGCGGTACCGTACTTAGCACCAAGGTCCCTTTGCGGGTCCCTACTTTAACGGCTGGTCTAGACCAGCCATTCAGGTCGGGTCCTGCAAAGGGACCTCGTAGTAAGGCACTAATGGGTTAACGGCGCTGCAGCCTTTTACGGCGCCGTTAACCCATTAGCGCCAGGGTCGTAATGAGGCCCATGGTGTCTCTATCAACGTAAGCAACATAGCTTCTTGGCACTTTAGTCAATTCTGTCGATTGTGGCCTCTTTAGTTGCATCCTGGGGCTCCTCGTCCACTCTGGGGTAGACTTGTACTGCACCTGGTCTGTAGGGCTGGCTGAATGGATACCTCTCGACATACTTGTCTATCATTAGAGCACTAGGAATTGGTCAAAATAGTATGGGCTTTCATGGTATCTCATGGCCTTCTTCCATGTCATTTATATTATAGGAGGGGAGGAGAGGGTGAATTTCCCCATCCCTCTTCATCTTCAATAGGACTGCCAACTGGACCTGGGCTCTTATTATGTGTGATTTTAAATTGTATATCATTTCTGCCAAGATAAACATGTATGGAATCTGTGGCAAAATGCGAAAATAGGTAATTCACTATTTGCTGAGCATTTTATTGTTTTCCCATTAGCAACTATCTCAAAATACTGTATTCTTTCCACTTTTTTGCATTTGTCATGCATTCTGGATAGGAGATTCTTGTGCCAACTATGCACGCTGGGTTTATTTAAATTCCCACATGTGTCTTCATTTAAAAAATGTATGTGGTTCCTTGTTTTCCTTTGTGGGAGTAATGGCCAAGCCCTAAATCTATGTGCTGCCCACAAGACCCAATACACCCTTTGCACAGTTTTTGCCATACCCATGGTTTAGCCATTTCCTTTAAGGCCAGCGTCAATGCATCCACACATGTGAGGTACCCTTTTTATCGGGGCACCTGCGTAATTTGGGACGGTAGGAAATCTGATTGTTTCTCTTCTCTGTGATAACGTTTTCATACAATTCCTACTGTGCTTTGTAACAGAACCCTTTTATTTCCCAAATGTGCCCTACATTCAGTTGCTGCTTTAGGTGCTGCATGCTTTTGTGACCTGTGCAAGTCACCTATTCTTCAAAAGGTCAGTCTCTGTTTGTTCAAAAAATGGATGCTTGAAATTCTTCACCAAAATATTTTTTTTTATTTTCAAATGCTAAGTAGGTCACTTTAGTCCATCTGCATAAAAATGCTGCATAATATGGCTTTGTTTTTGGTTCGTGGTATTGCTTGTTTTGTGAAACATTATGAAAAATGGTGTGATTTCCTAAGTAGAAGAGCGGGGGGAATGCAGCAGTGCATTCATATTCTGTATATTCATGGAAGCCATTACCTTACAAGTGCAAACATGTCGAGCGCATACTTTTCTTTCAGTCATTTTAGCAATTATTTTGGCAAATTACGGGAATTATGGGTAAACGGCTCTTGCCTGATCTGCATAAATGACCCCTTCCTGAACTTGGAATTGTATTTACTTTTCAGAAATGAATGCCTTTCTGTGTTCCCATTCAGTTTTCCTACCCTCCTCTTCCATTCAGTGCATGCATGTCCAATTAGAGAAAAGGGAGAATCACTTACCTCTCACAAAACTGAAGGTACACTTAGGAAAACATTTTTTTTTTGCTTCCTCTCAACCTGTTCTTGGAAGCTTGGAAAATGGCGAATTCAGAACTGCAAACCTATTGTTCCGAACTCTTACAAGAAAGCTTCTTTGGACATCGTTTTATTGGCATTTTCTGAAAAAACACAAGTCTACCTGCAATTACTCTGTTCCACAGCAGCTGTCAGACAGGGCACATGTGACGATTGAATCTGGACTGTGCCAAATGTGGGTATGTGTTGAAGGTCAGGTGACTAATGCAGCTGGGTACTCGTTTTGTGGCTCGAATCTTTGTGAAAGGGGGGTCTGATTAGCATATCACCCTTTCTGAGATGGATTTACTGGATCATTCAATTAGTGAATAAAATGAAAATCAAGGACTTCTGAGCCATTACCAGATGGTAATCACTCACATGCAACCCCTAATAAAAGTCTCTCTCATAGCTTGCAAAATGTGTTTCAGGAATATAATAATTCTGAAGCCTCCCAATGTTTGTATCGATGCCTAGAAGCAAGGATTGCAGTATATGTTATTTATTTACTTACTGTGCATTTCTAAGGTGCTTATGCAGCAAGTAAATTGTGTTTCAAAGCACCCACAGAGCAGTGGGGAAGGAACACGGGAATTAAAAGCAAATACAATAACAATTAAGAGAAAGAAAGAGGTGGTCCTACTTAGGCTTTGTGAGCATTCAGAGTGTGCAAGTGCTGAGCGAGACCCCAAGCAATGTCTGGAGTGTCAACCATCATTTCATCAGCAAAGCTGAACCTTTTTGATATTAAAGTCCTCGCCTAAAATAGCAATACAGCTATTAAAGGGTCATGTTGCTGCCTGCTCCAATTGAACCTGCATCAGAAAACCTAGCAACAGAAGACTCAGGCTATTGACTGGCCTGTCTTCTCGGGAACTGTACAAGCTAATTAATTTAAAATACCATCAACTAATGGGTCTAAAAACAACATGTTGCTTCTAGATATCTCTGAAATATGATTCATTTAGCAAATAAACTAGACATACACTGAAACAAATGGCCTGATTTCCCCTCTCCAGTATTAGCAGATTTCTCAATGGCATTGCCATTTAGGGACAGATATATCGCATCAGATTTTTCTTGCAACATTATATAATATAATCAAATGTACTTTGGGAAAAAAGGTTGCTGATAGGCTGTGCAGTTTTATTCATTATAACGTACAATAAGATCTCCAAATCTTTTGGCTTTGTGGACAATGAGCCCAGGAAAGGAGTGCCTGACTTTTCTATTGAGAAGCAGTATAAAATAAAAAGGGCATCCTGTGACAATGGTCGATTTGATTGCCCTGTTTATCCTGACACTACTCCCTAAGCCCGAACACTATCTACTCAGAGATATGTCCAAAGAATGTGCTAATAACGTGTCTTGACTAAGGGCCCAATTCATGGAAATGTGCACAGAAATCCTGCAAGGGTCACATTTTGAGAAGGACACTGAAATCCAGCCTGCACACAGAAAGAAAAATGCATGCCCCGCGTATTCATAGAATTTACACCGCAAGTAGCCATAATTGCAAGTTGCAGCCGGAACGCCACTGACATGCCCACATGCAAAGCATAAACAGCCAGAACAGCTACCTTGGCGTGCTCCTTTGGGCATGAATACACACACCCTTCAAACAGTGCGTGGGGTCCCCCACCAGAAGGCTTGCATTTCGGCAGGATGCCCCGTAATTGTATCTGGCACCCCGACAACATGCGTATAAAAAATCGTATCTCACTAATTACTCGGGAAATCTGCGTGCAAACCATTGTAAAGCATTCCTGCACACCATTAAGCTCTGTATGAGCACCCCTAAGTTAGATCGGAACCCCGATTGTGTACATGAACCCATATATCCGACATGCAACCCCACCTACGAGCTGTGATTCCTATGTGCAAGAGTACTTATGCCTGCCTTCGGGTGGAAGATAGTATGCAGGACTTGCGTGGCCATTTCCCTGCTGAGAGGTTGTGTGATCAAATCCATGGATACGTCAGGTGCCGCGCAATCGTGGGCCTGAGAGGAACTACCTGCAGGCCATCCCTCGGAACAATCACTTTTTCACGAGTTCTTCTCTCCAATTCTGCTGTTCCGCCCCCTTCCCACACCTCTGCACAAGCCATACCCATGCTCTGTGTGGAGTCTCGCACAAGGCCCTCAACAGCTTGCAGAGACATACCGAGCCTTTGTGAACTACATGTAAGTTCAGGAAAAGAACTGCACATTCGATTCCATGAATCGAGGAACACGGATTTGCACCTAAATTATGTTTTTTTTCCATGCAAATAATTCCATGAATCAGTGTTTAAAAGAGAAACTCACATGTTGGTTGCATCTACAATAATAATTCAACCAAAAACAAAGATATAATAAACTACGGTAGACACAAAAAGTTGGTAGACCACTGAAAGCACAGGGTCGACTGGTCATTGGAGTTCCCTGACAGCGAATGCAAGCAACATGCAAACACTTCCACTGCTCCAAACACTAATGTTCCTCCATTTGATATGATATGGCAGTACCCTTTATGTCAACACTCACAAACATTCTGTTCATAGGTTTCTTACTATGATATCATGGCCTGGGTTTTTAAACGTACACTGAAATCTCTTCAAAGTCAATGGTATCTTAATTTTTAAATCATTGTTGAGATTACAGACAGCATGGGCTTCATTCCGAGTGTGGCGATCTGGGCCACCACACTCTAACTCTGCCTTTCTTGGCCTGTGCGTCCAGGAGGTCTGACCTGCCGGGCGCAACAGCATTGGTAGGCGGAGTTGTCACAGCAGCTTTGGCACCATTAGCAACAGTGGCAGTGCTTCCATGTCCCCATTCCCATGGAGTACTATGAGAATCCATGGGAATGCGGGCCGCCTGATATGCCAGGCTGCCGGGACTTGTAATGTCCCATTGGCAACAAGATATCAGGTGGAGAAAACATTGTTATTAGTTCTGCGGCAACCCGCCGGTATCACCGGCATATTTACGCTGAACTCGTAATGAGGCCCAATGTCTTTGTTATTAAATCTCTACATGGTAATACATGGCAACTAACTTTCCATGTCAGCTCGCCATTAGCAGCATGGCAACATTGGCTAAGGATGATCACAAGATTTATAAGGAAATTAAGTTTGATTTACTCTGTGGAGATTGACTCCAAACACCTATACCGCAAATCATCATGGAAGTAAGGTACCCATTGAGGAAAACATATATGTACTCAAAAATATGATGGCCATTTGAATGAAATTCCAGAGGAAGAGTGAACATGAGCAAGACAGAAGACTGGTGATGTCATACAAAGCAGAGCTGATGCATTTAGTAAAGAGGCAAGAGGTTGAAGAATGTAAACAGTCTATAGGATCTAAGGAGGAAGTGTGCAACATTTGTGATATGAGCAGAATTTCGGGCTCGAGATGAAGATGCTCATGCTACAGAAACGATGAAGAAAATATTAAGTAATTTTACAATTGTACAAACGCTGTAACGCAAGCAGACAAAGTATAATTAAGGCTGGCTACGTAGTAAATAGATTGCAGCGATACCCATTGTATGCTCATAGGAATGTATGGAATCTGGATGTTACACAACACACTTTAGCAAAGTCTGGACCCCATGATTAGAAAGGCTTTTTCAGTGTGGTACAGTTGGAAAACAATTTAATGATGGAGGTGAATTCAAGAAAGGCTTAGCTGGCCCAGCACCAAGAAAGGCCACCGTGAGCCTGGATGTTTATGCAGTAGCTCTAAAACGTGTGAAAAGAAAAAACTCCTGCCTGAGGTGAGGTGCAAGAACATTGAAGATGTCAGAGGTTCATCATTTAATAGTATTTTAAATGCAGAAAAGCTCTGAAACATGGGGCCTCATTACACGGTAGGCGGTAAGGGTTTACCGGTAGCGGTATTTTACCGGTACCGGTAAATCCTTACCGCCTTACTACGAGGTCCCTTTGCGGGTTGGGGTATTTAACGCCTGCTTTTTGCAGGCGTTAAAAACCAACCCGCAAAGGGACCCATGGAGCTAATTACGGTACCGCAATTTGCGGTGCCGTAATTAGCGCCTTCCCCATTCCCATTATGCCCTATGGGGCAAAAATGGAAATGTGGAAGGGCAATGGTGGAAGGGGGAATTACCGCCCCGCCAACCTTGGAATGGGGCGGTAATTCCCCTTTCCACCAAGGCAGTGCCAGTATTTTACCGGCATGAACCATGGCGCTAATAGCTAATAGCGCCATGGTTCTCCGCCTACCGTGTAATGAGGCCCATGGTCTCCAGTCACGTGGTCAGATGAAAATAGATACTGGATTGAGCTACATCGAAACCAAGAGACAAAGTTTGCCTAAACTCCCTTTTATTCTCAGGCATGAAGAACATTTACAAGGCCAATGTTCAACGTCTAATTGACTAACAGACAGCAAGAGTGATGATAGATTCCAGGCTAATTAAGTGGGAAGCTATGGTCAAGACCAGCCCACCAGCACCTGGGTGCCAGCCCGTGTACTGCTAGCATGTGTGGAATATTACAGAGGGATACAAGGGTGCCAACCAATTATAGAGGGCCATGTAATATAGAGCCTATAGTTTGTGTAACCAATGGGATGTTGTGTATTGATGACGTTCATAGTGACTTGAACCAGAGGAGGGCTTAGTTGCCCACCTGATGTTAGAGACCCAATGCCAAGTATGGAACGAATACCTAGATGTTCCCTCTAAGCCTACCACTTTCCCAAGTAGGTTTTTGTAGTTTGCCACATAGATTTACGTCAGTGATGATGAGTTTTTACTATATAAGCTGTATTTCTTATGAAACTCGCTGAGTGAAAAGATCGAGCATATGTTCGTTGATGTTCGTTATACTCCCTGTTTTTGACAATTGCAAATAAAACAGACTTACTTTGCCAACTTCCTGAGTCAGTCTGATTATTCATGTAGTAGTATGTTCTGCATCACCATCCACCCATCTGTCTTAAAGGGCCTTGTGTTGGGTACACAGGTTCACATTTTTTTAGGTCTTCTAAATAATCTTGCAGTACTTTGATACTCTATTTTGGAGCACAATTATAGAACAATTATATAAATGCCAACTTGACCCCCCTGCCCGGCATGGTTTGTACCTTCAAACATGTATTTTCCAACAAAATGATTCTCCAGTCCTACCCAACAACACATCATGGGTATGAATGCTGTGGGATTCACCAGAATGCCAGCAAACCACAAGATCACACTTGTCTAAAAGGAAAAAGCTTTGATCAATTTCTCTAAATATGCCATGTCTGCCCTACTTAACACATAGCATGGTTAATCTGCAGGGTGAATGCATCAACCAGTGTATGCATACTCTCACAGGCCTACATGGCAATGCCACTTTCAGCTTGCTACTCAGGGATATATCTTGAGACATCGGCAAAATGGGCAGATTCCGCAAGCCCTGCAACATTAGGAACCCACAGTTAACACATTATGTCCTGCCGGCTGGCTGACCTACTAGCCAATTAATGGCTGCATCCTGTAATCATGTGTATACTGGGTGATATGACCAGTGACCCCCCTTTATGATTTTTTAAGATATTTTGATTTGACTCTGTGTCAAGTTAATTTCCAACTGTTCACATCATTGAGCAAGGCTTTAGAAAATGTGTTGTGTTCCAATGTTTGCGAGGGAGGCTGAGGCATTTTGGTCTTCCCTAGTAGTCAGAAACGTGCAAGTGAGACAATAATAATAATAGCTGTGTATATTGTATAATCATATTTGTGATGTCATGGGTGTTATTTTTAGCAATGCACGGTGGTGGCACAAGTTATGGTTGCTTAGCTTACCATAACTGGTGAATTGCAGGGGTTTTTTGGTTTTACTTGTACCATAACGTCCCTTTAACAAAGCTTTTTCACTGAATTTGATAGGTTTTTAGTAGCACAACTTAACCATTATGTCCCTTTAACAACATTTTTTCATTGAATTTCATAGGTTTTTATAAGTGCAACTTAACCATAACATCCCCTTAACAACGTTTTTTTATTGAATATATAATAAACAGACCCAAAACACGAATAAGAACAATTGCTGCTACATTTTCCTAATCAATGTTTCAATCTTCTTCTAGCAAATGCATTGCTCCCACCCCCCAACAAGGGCCATTCCTAATACACTCCAGACTAGCACTTACCCAAAACCTTCTGCAGACACCCCACTCACATCTAGTCAATGGGTGGCACTACGTTCTTATTCAGTATTGACATACAAGGTCCGTATTTCTGTTTACATTTTAATTCTGTTGCCTCGAATTCTGTCATCAGTTTGTTGTCTGGTATGTAGGTGTCATATCACCTTCTCTGATTATTGAGTACGTCAGTTGCATTTGTCAGTGACCTGAAACCAACAGCTCAGAACAGAAAAAGGGATGCTATCTGGGTTCAACTAAACGAGAATGAGACCTGACAAACTATTTAATTTACAAAAACGTAAATCATGAAGACATGCGATCACCATCTGAATGGATGCATTCATCTTTAATGTCTCAATGGTTCTCTGTGGCTCGGTTCTTAGTTTATTCCCCTCAAGGGGGGAGGGTAGTTGTGCTTCATGCATTCATGAAATGTGCACACTTTGTACAAGTTGTGCTTAAAATACAGATCTCCAACAAGTAACTGCCTCTTACATAATGTTTGCATGCATTAGAAAATAGGTGACAGAGAAAAGCCTAGTTGTTTACTCAAGAAAAATATATCTTTTTTCACTTTACAATCCAATCAACCTTAAAAATCACTCTAAAAAGTCATTTCGAGGAGTAGATGCCTTTACTCGTAATAACGTAATATAACTCAATGCCGTTTTGCTTTAAATGCTAATGTGTTTTCATTCCAAGATTGCACTGAAAGGAGGTGGACTCATTCAATATGCAGTGCTGCCATGTTCATTTTTGCATATTTAAATAGGCTGTTTTCATTATAGTCTGCAATGGCCTTGCCACCCACAACACAATCATGCAGGCCTTCATTAGGGAATTCCTTCAAAATATCCACTGTTAAAGCGAAACCAGCGATGGATGCGCTGCTGTACTTTCATTTAATCAAACAGGCATGCCTGCACAGACAAGACCTGAGCCAACTCATGGTTATGCAGGGACCTGAGCCAACTCATGGTTATGCAGGTGTGCAATGCACTGACGAATGCAGTAGCTCTATGTTCAGATCTCATTGTAGACTCGTCCGATTCCACTTCTCCTCTGCAGACTGGCATACAGAAAGTGAGCACTAAACCAGTTGCTGTGACTCCATGCACCTGGCCGAGAGTTATGCCTTGCACAGATTAGAGCCTTGCAGGTAGAGTGGCATGCTAGTGTTAAGCGCAGCATACATAATGCGCTGACTGGATATATTGCTTTACCCTGACTCTTTTGTCTAAACTGTTATGGAAATAGTGATCCATGTCATTGTCGTATTTCATAAATCGCACCTGTCGCTGGTCCAACTGGCAAGGGTGGCACCTTCTTCAGTGCTTTTGCCATTCTTTGATTTTTATGAAGAGTCCCCAGGTTTGGTGAGTGTTGACGCAAAAAAGGTTAGCAAGGCCCACTTCTTTACTTGCATAGGCTACAAAACCAATATATTAAAAAAAGACAGTCACAAGGGGGCACAGATGGGGTGGTGGTTCTAATGGTCCCACAAGCAGAGATGTGAGAACTCTCCTTTTAGGATGGAGGAACCCTAATTTGATTGGTTATCAAGTCTACAAATAAAACAAAACAGGGGCATGTTCAAACAAATAATCAAGGGGCATGCGGCTTATTGTATAGAAACATCAATCATTAATACAATCAGAAAACCTTAAACACCAATACCTAGTTCCTCAATGTAGAGTCATTCAGCTATTTCCATCTTCTTTGTAGCACCAAAGATGAACATGCCACTAAATGCATCCACTTTTAACCGTTTGGAAGTGGTTGGCTGGAATTTGCACCACAGGAAAATGAGGCGCAGTCTTACCAAACAAGGGTTCACCTGAGAGCCATGAGCCTGTAACTGTCATATCCTCAGCATATCACTCAGTGCCACCACCGTGTAAACGGCACCATTCATCCTGGCCAAGCCTACATACCATCTTTTTGTAGAGAAGGCAGACCCTCCTTGGCCACATAAATGACTATTTCTGAGACATCCCCCTTCCCTTTGTGCATGACAGCTTTGATCTGAAATTCCCGTTTGTCCAAGAGGAGGTAAGTATCTTATTTGGGCCAAGATAAGACCAATGCTAACTCAACAAATCTCAACGTGTTACTCTTAAGTGCACTGAAGCTGCTGTCCTTTGCTAATCTGTTTTGCCACTACAGACATGTGATTTAATATGATTAGGAGCTTCTGACTTTGGACAGTACGCTTCTTCAGCATACGTAAGGATTAGTCACCATATGTTAATGGCAGATTTCTGTCAGTAACATCTTTATTTGTGCAAACATTTTTTTAGGATGTTGTCTTAAATGGTGCTTATTTTTTTTTCCCGCCATTTTCATAGGTTACCTGATTGTCCAAAAACGTATTGGTCAGTTCATGTAAAAGCCAATTGGCATATCCCATCCTTGCTGTAAAAATACACTTCTGTATCATGCTTTTCAAACGAAGGAGGATGTTTTGCTATTCATTCCAGTTAACTGTTTCAAATTGGTTTCTAATGGATCCAATAACTCACAGATAAGTGATGGGGAACCAGTTGGAAACAGATACAAGCCAAACAAAATCTGCATCGAAATCACCATTCTTCTCCTACTTCCTTATGTAATTGATCACAAAGTGTTGTGCCTATTAAAAGATACACCTACATAAAAATACTCAAACATGAAAAAGTAGTATCGAAAGTGCCTGATCTTCTAAAGGGCCATGCAGAAATACACTACGTGGAAAATACCACCCTAGAAAATTGCTGACGTGCCAGCTAGTGAATATCCTACTTTATTTCTTCTTTATTTACAATTATTCCAATCCACCCATCCTTTTATTTCATATTACAAGGGTGTCAACTAGTTTCGACGATTAGCCATCGTTCTCATCTTCCTCTGGGCTGAACTTATATAAAAGACTTTTCTGTAAAATAATTGCTGTATAAACATCATATTGGAGTCGTATTCACAGTCTCGTGACTAAATTCGTGTGGCTCTGAATGGCAATCATTTAGCCATGCATTTACCTGAATTGTGCAAGGGACTTCACATGTGGGGCCCAAACGTCAATATTTGAATAACTTGGCTTTGGTACTGTATTCTTAAACAAATACAATAGATGCATATGTATGCTTCTTTCATTCATTAGATGAAAATCTATGCCTCTTTAAATCAATGACAGGTCAGCATGTGTATCAACACTTTTGATAAAAGTTGTTGATTTACCTTCACCCTTCTATTAGTGTCTTCTTGTGGGGAGCGGCTCACCATTGTGTCCATCCTGAAGTTTCCATCTTCCCTAGGTCCAATGTCTGCAATAAAACAAACCTGGCGTTAATGCCACCCTCAACATTAACATTGTACTTGGTGCTATATTTAAAGTTAGTATGCCATTGCTGGCATTCATTCATACCTTATCTTCTGCTTCGATTGTGAACTGTCATGCTGATACACCGGTAGACCACCCATGTCTCCACCTTTTGACAATGGCATCATCCCTTGTGTATGCAATAGCTTTGGGGCGTCAATAGGCTTCAAACAGTCACGTGTAGAACGTGATGATGTACCCAGACATATTGGCATATGCTTTAGAATCTAGACTGCTACACTTACATTCTTTATTTATAAATACAATTTTAATGTGCAGCATCCACAGGAATTAATTGGTTTGAAAGATCCTGCCATCTCCAACACCTGTAACCCACCCATATCTCAATATTTTCACACATCATTAGCCCTTGTATTCGTTACAGCATTAGGACTTCAATAAACATCCCTCTATTGGCATGTCCTTCCAGTCACGTGTACAATGTGATGACGTATTCTGACATATTGACAAATGAGGTTGTGTCTAGACCCCTGCAATAGGGGAATATGTAACACGAAAACCTAAGGATTATGTAGGTTGGAATAACCCTTAATGTCAACACTGACACATTTATCAAGCTTATGTTCACCCATACATATTGTGCTAAAATGAAACATACAGCATTTCCTTTGTCTTTATATATTGCTGATGAATTGCTGATCCATCCAACTATCTGATATTCCAAAGAGCATGGTCATTAAATAAGACCAGGCAATAATGTTTTTCAGTCCTTTTGTATGTGACCTAAGGTTATATATGCAGAATTGCTAAAATACTGCCAATTTCTGTTGAATAGATTCACATTGTATGCCTTGTTTAATGCGTTCCACAAAAACCATCTTAATTCTTCAACTGTGTGTTGAGCATCCACAAAATGCTCTGCAAGTGGTGCAGAGATATTTTTGTTTTTCATTCTGGATCTATGTTCAATAATCCTTACGTTTACCGGTCTTTCTGTTTTGCCTACATACCATCTGTGACATGGGCACAAAATTATGTAGATAATATTTTGGATGTGACAATTCAGACACCATTTTTTCCACATGAGTAAACTCACTGATTTTCATTGTATTTTTGCAGACATTACAGTATCATTGTATACCTTATCTTTTTCGCACAATACATGAACCAATAATTGTCTCACATGTTTCCTGTTTTGAACACTTCTTCAAAGGGCAAAGAGAATGCCTCCCTTCTCTTGGCTTGGAATACTGTTCACAACCACCACGGAGGAAGATTAATTTCCCCTGGTTTCTCATCAGCTTCTTCAGAGAGCCGAGAGAAGGCCTTCCTTCTCTTGTCAGTGGGTTTCCCAAATAACATAACTGCCAATTATCCAAGGTACTCTTTGATGATGTTAATATCTAAAAAAACAATTTAGTTTTGGCTGTAAGATGCAAACTTCAAATTAACATCTAAAGAGTTGATCTGTCTTAGAAATAACATAAGTTGATTTATGTCTCCTCACCAAATAATAAGAATATCGTCAATATAGCCTAGTTGATATTAGACACCTATTAGGCTCAGTCCAAATTAATTTGTTTTTAAATGAGTTCACAGATATATTTACCAAGCAAGGGGCAAAGGCTGCCCCCATTGATGACCTCTTAATTTGCTGAAAGAACTCAAGAAAATAATGTTCTTCCAATGAAACTGCTGCAAAATCTATAATGAGTTCAGTAGGGATTGTTTAGTGATTAGGTCTAGAGTCTAAAGTTTCACATAAGACACTTCCAGACTTTCTTTGAGGGATGTTTTTGTAGAGGGATTCTATTTCCAAAGTGACTAAACAGTTTGTTGACCAATTGGACTACTGACCTTCCTCCAGTTCAATAGCTTCCTTTGAATATTTTAGATATAAGGGGCCCATAGTAGATAACAGTTTAACCAGGAAATATGCATATTTGGTTACTGGTTCCAAAACCGACCATATGCAGAGACAGTCTTGTAATGCATGAGGCCTGGGGTGAATTGATCTCCTAGCCCTCACTCATTGGACCCTGGGGGTGGGGGGGGGGGGTTTAGCTGGTATCTTAGTTCTTGTTTTAACGCTGAACATAAGTTAGCAACTGTAGACTATGAGGTGGGTGATTTCACAGTTGCACTCATTTCTTGCTACTACTGTAAAGGCAGCGTGGGCCATACTCATTGGTTTGGCCAATGCGCTGTGCTCCTGAATGTTGGTGGCAGGCCTGAAAGTTGTGGCATTTTGAAACACTTGTGAGGTCTTTGTATTGGGTTAATAAGGCATTCATCACTTCCTGTGAGAGTTGCAGGTGTGTACAATGTCGTACTTTTGAATCCTTGCAAGTTGCCAATTCCAACATAGCAATTATGTTGTTCTCTATTATCACTTATACATGCTTCTCATTTTCTTATATTTCTGCAAACCTTTCCCACGTCGAAAACTTAAAGAACATTTTTAACATGGTATTAGAATATTTGCAACCATGCACATCTCAAAACAAGTAATGCACTTCATGCTTCATTTCCTTTTATAAGAAGCATTTGAAGAGAAATGTGCACAACATGGAATGCATGTCATTCAAATGGAATGAGGTAAAATATGTGGATCAAAGAATTAACACTGGATGTGTGATATTCTATAAAATGGAACGTCAAATGCAAGGATGCAATACTGGTGCAAAAAAAGGGATATATGTGATCACTGCTACCCCCTGAATTCCTACGGCTGAAAATGTTGACTTTTTTTTAAACCTCCTTTACACCACATAGAGATGCGGGGGGAGACCCCCTGCACTCCCCCCACCCTATTACTATTATATCCCATACCCCCAACATATATATGTGGTGTAAGTGGGGAGGTCGAAAAAAAAGAAAAAGTCGAAATTTCGGGAGACGGAATTCTGAGGGCGAAATTTTGTGCCTTTACACAAAACAAAGAAGATTTGAGTAGTGCCAAACTTAGTGAAAATATATACTTGCACATGTAAAGAGAGGTGATTAACTGCTACGTTTGAAAGGGAAATGGGAACACGTGTGCGGGTGTGTTGTCCCGGATTATACATCTGCAGACATCTATTGACACTTGAAGCTTCACTTCCTTAAATTGTAGCCGAAGTCTTGTTCGTGAGGTGAGAATGGCTCAGCAGAAGAAATTGACAAATGAATGTCAGGCAGAATGGCAGATGTTAAGGCCATCCCAGTGGAACTCCCACCAAAACAAATGAAAAGAAATGCTGTAGCACCATTTAATGTTTTAGGCCCTTTGCAAATTGAACTCTTAGCCATACTTTATGTAGGCCCTGCGTAGATCTCAGTTCCTGCTTTAATGCTCTAATGCTGAATGCAAGCTAGCAACAGTAGACTATGAGGTGGGTGATTTCACGGTTGTGTATAATTCTTACTCCACATCACCAACTCCCTAGGTACTTCTTGTCATGCAAGTGCAATGCCCTTGTGTGCCCAAATCCTTTAAGGGGAGCTAGGCAAGGATGATCGGTTTGATCATTGCACCCTTCACCTTCTCTTTGAAAGCAGGCCTGAACATTGGAGCATTTCTGGAACCCTCCTGAGGGCCCTTGGGCACTGCTCAATGGGCAGTGAAGTCATCAAGGCATACAACACACTGTGCAAGACTGGTAGGTGTAGTCAAAACATTACCTTTTGCTAAATGTTTGCCAGGTGCCAGATTCATAGGCATATCTCCATGCCTGAAATTGTTCTCCCACTTTAGAAATATGTTCCCACTTGTGAAATGTTGCCAGCAAATTCTAAAACAGTGTCATATATACTATTTGCAACCATTCACATCTCAAAACACTTTGAATGTATTATTTCCTACTAGTGTCTGACCGCTTCATTTGAATTTGTGACTAAGGCATTGATCTTATCTTTCATATCGCTGTCTCCTTTAAACAATTATTTGATTTTATTGTTTACGGTTTTGATCTCTTTATTCAGGAACATATTTCCAAATGGTGCAAAATTCAACATGTTCAACTTCATTCATGAAATAGTTAAGCCATTAGGCCTACTTCTGATTTCAGAGACCCTGTTCTGTCATCAGTCCTTCAATAGCATTTGAACCTGAATATATGCTTTCTGGTGCTGGTGCATTCTGGGCAGTATGAGGCGATTTAGGATTTGGTCCCATCAGCACTCAGCACTGGAGTGCTGATGGGACTTGCCCACACCATGTGTAGGTGCCGTGATTTTTAAAGCAATTTGAATGTTGTGAGTGGGATAGGATACTAGCAAGTGCGGTGCAACCCAAATCTCACCTGCTGTTTTGACCCTCTGTCTGAATACTTTTAATATACTCATTATCCTACAACAAACAGCCAATGAATCCCCTTAAGTCTCAATTCAACATTGTAGCATTCAATGAATTCAGTGCATATCTGCCATCATTCTACCATATTCAAACCACTAGTCATGCATACTAATCATACTTGATTGATGAGCTTCCTTTGCAATTGTGGCTTACACAAACCTACTGTACACCACAGTTGCTATGTGCATCTGGTGTTTAAACCCTGGCCTGGATCTCATGCAGCACTCCTTGCCTGTCTCAAAGTGTTTCACAGTGTTGTGCATCACACAGGGAACTTGTGCGTGTGATCTTGTATATTGTGTGAATTCACACTTTCCCTGTAAGTCTCCATTTTCCAAACCATATCCGTTTCATGATGTTTAAAGAGACAGCACGTTGCAAATTGGAATCTAAGTGGTGGCAGAGCATTACCAGAAATATGAAGTTTCAGTTGTGAACTCCAACACAGGTTCACCCCACACTTCAAATGTAATTAGTAAACTATGGTCACAGTGCAAACGTTCTGCATCTTTAAAGCTTCATCTCTCCTCAACTGATCATCTCTCCTCAACTTCATCTCTCCTCAACTGTGATTTTACAACACTGAGCACAGTGTTGTAAGATCACAATTAGAAGATTGTGTGGTGTGAGATTGCAAGTCCAATCTTGCCATTGTGACAAACGGGCACTGTATTTGTGAATGTTCTACAACTAGTCTACCCAACATTTTCCTTGAAGAGCTCTCATCAGCGGCTTCATTAGAGACATGAACAGCATGAGCGAATCCTGAGGGTCATTAAATACATGACAGTAAGTAGACCATTATGCAACCTGTACTGCTATTGCTCAACCCATTTACAACTACTGCTATTACAGCTGCGACTACATCATACCCGGTAGCTCTCACCACTCCTCACATCCTGAACATTTTCAGCTGTTCCACAGTTGTCCTCGCAATTGAAGATTTGCCAGGTGCTTCTCTTCCATTTCCACAAGTGACCAGAACATCAAAAAACAATGCCACTGACATCCAACCTCTTCTGGACCAAGCACTGAAGGACCTCAGTTGGAAATGACAAATATTCCTGACTGCAAGGTGTGAGGAATGTGTCTCAACTTACCTTCATAACTTGAATCATACATTTCTTCCCTCCACTTGAATTTGTATTCTTCAGCACCCAAATCATTACACCAAACTAAATTCTACAAGGTTTAACAAACAGGTCACATGTTTAGGTACTTATTCTTTTTGTTTATAGAATTTAGTTTCTGTAATTTAGATCTTTTATCTTGTTTGTGTTACGTTTTAAAGGGACGGAATGTGAAAAAGAAGGTGTCATAATGCCCCCTTGTAGAAACAAATCAAAAATTATGTAAACAGTTCCTCCTGTGACCTTGCACTACAGCAAAACACTGAGTATATTCATATGTGCTTGAGGTTTCGCTTCTCAAAATGGTGCTGTGCAAAAGCCATTGCAGCCTCCTACACACACTCTCCCTGCAGATTATGTGCCCACAGACTAGGCACAATGGGCCTCATAAGGAGTTCGGAGGTAGCCATGCCGTTCTTACCAGCATGCTACCCCCAAACCGGGTACCGGGTTCTGGTCCTAAAAATAGGGAATTACTGGGCCATTCTGACCTTGGAGGGCCTGGTAATTCCCTTTTGAGGGACCCAGAATGTCCCCATTCCCATTTGAGCCCCCATAGGACTCAATGGGAATGGGGAGGATGCTAACAAGGGGTCCGTTAATGACGGGCCCATTGTTAGCATCATGGACTGCTAGCGGGTCCCGCTCTGCACGTCTGGTCCGGCCAGGCATCCAGAGTGGGACCCGCTGCAGATCTCGTAATGTGGCGGCCTGGAATGAACGGTGCCGGTCCCTTACCGGGTACCGTTGATTTTGGAGCCGCCAGCCCCGTAATTAGGCCCAATGTCTTGATCTGGCTGAACATGTTGTCCATAGCACTGACCTATGGGACCTTGAACCTTTTCCATAGGTCAATTAAATAGCACCTTGTATTGGTCTGATACTTTTGTTGGTAGGTACCAACCTGTCAATGTGTGAGCATGGCTCTCCCACTTCATGCTTCCTATGCAAAACACATGGCTATGCTGTGCTAAGCTTCTCAGAAAATTCATTCATACTAAGTTTTAAGTACGTTTTTTAATTCAAACTTCATTTGATATAAATAGGGATTGAAAACAACACCTGTATATTGGTGTATTAATGCATGATCATTCTTGATATCATAACCTAGTTATGAATACATATATGAAAAGCCGACATAGGTAATAAGTGCACATGCCAGTGTTTTGCCTTGTATAAGGATTTTAGAAGGCTAATATATCCTAAGTGAAATGTATAACCAAACAATATACATACAGTTTCTAATCACATAAGTTTGAGAAAAAGAGAAGAAAAAAGAGGCGGAGACAAAGAAAGATCAAAGTTATAAAATAAATATAACATCACAAATGTCATATCTGTAGCTCAGAAACTGGTTCAAGGTTGCCCATGGACCAAGCGTGTGCACTCGTTGTTCTCTAATAACTAGTTGAGTCACAGTTCATAATTGTTTTCAATTCTCTCAACGTGGTTATTCATATGCATGAATCATATTCTTAAATCATATTTTCCATCTCCATATTAAGTCACTCAGTTCTATTATTTCATCACAAAAAGCAGTGAACATTTAAAAGTGTCCTACAGCCAATGCATTTCGGAACTCATGTCAGTCTTCAGGGGTAAACACTGCATGCATATAAAAAAAGTAAATTACTGAGTGGTTACTGTGACCTATGCTAGGACAATGTGCACGTTTTCTGTTTTTGTACATCTAACACCCAACAAGTGCCAGATGTTCAGAACCACCATCATATCTGTAGCTGCAATCATTGAACTCATGATTAAGTACCAGAATATTGCCCCTCTGTCCACTTTGTCTACATCATTATAAAAATGCATACTGGAAAAATATTTACACTATCTGAATTGAGGTACCTAATTATGAAACCCCAAAGTACTTTACTTTAAGTGTATGTATTAACAGATATCACTATGTCTTGAAATGGTCTGTCATTGTATATATGTCTTAAGGATCTGAATATAATTACGAAAGTACATGTTCACAGATACCAGAAGTGTATTTCTGCTGGCAATGTTGATTCTAATTGATATTATTTATTGTATCTAGTAGCTAATTGCATGTGTACTTGTTTCTATTTTCCTCATACGTTAAGAGTAGATGGTGTATTGTCTTATATTCAGCCGTTCACATCCATTATTGATGAACCTATGATAATTTATCCCTACAAAACATATTATAGAGTAAACATTACATGTACAAATCTATATTGGAGACAATTAGATGCCTTTCTTAAAAATTCCATAATTTCTGCTTATCATTCATATTATATTTCTGGACACTTTCAAAATAAAAACGGCATTCCGTGTGAAATCCACGTCATCTCTATTTTGTTTCTTATTTATTCTGGTAAGAAGTGATGACATCGTGCGGCAATCACATGGTCAATATTAACTACTGCACTGCGTGATGACATCACGCATCATTCACACTTTTAATAATAATTCCTGGTTGCACAGATGTCGGATTTGATTATTATTTTGACGAACGCTGAGATTTATGAACAAATACTTTAAAATACCGGAAATTATTCAATCTATATCATGCAATGTGATATTCAAATACATTATTCCAAACCTAACTGAAGTTGTAATCTATTTAGCAAACTCCTCCCTACTTGGCTAACTCTGTATAACTATTTGGGGCACCAGTTGTGTATTTAAAGAAATTAGCTTCTTGAAAGTTACATACCACATTTCTAGCAACATCTTAATATTTGTCTGGGGTAAAACACTGTAGTTGAGTCCAATTAAAATTTAAATAGAAGCCTATTCAAAAGAATATAATGTTATGACCCTAAAGATTTTGAATGAGTAATCAATCCTTATACTTGTTTCCTTGTCATTGACAGTTGAGAAGCACACTTTTATAAAAAAAATCTTCAAGTATTTCTGTGGTAATACAATGGTAATGTGATATTGAAAGTTAGTCACAATATATAGCGGTAATGCTCTGATAATTCATTTTAGGATAAAGGTTGGTGATAATCGAGGTACTGCATGTTCAGTTTCGTACGGAAAGACATGAATTGTATTGTTGCTGTTAAGTTCTTTGAATGTGGTATGTAATACACATATGGGTTTTGCTTCCTTCTGTCTCAATTTGTCTTCTGGTTACCCCTTCACGGCTCATCAGATATCTGTTCATTTCACAGAAATGTTATGTCATCCTTACACTCCATTTGAAGTGTTATTGGCCAGTATTAGGTACTCTTGGTTTCTTCTATTGACATAAATTAGCATAATATCTCATGGACGTAGAAATGTTAAAAGAATGTCTAGATTTCACACGTAAACACAATTTATTTATCTTCAACAACAAGCTCTATTGTCAAAGAAAAGAAGTAGCCATGGGCGCTTGTTTCGCACCACTATTAGCCAATTTATTTATGGCCCAAATCAAGCTTACCCATGCATTGCACAACACCCTTTTTTTCAAACAAATATTATCTTGGATGGAATATATTGTTGAAATTCTCATAATTTGGAATGGTACTGACAATGAACTTCAAGAATCTAATACATATTTCAATTGAAATACAATCTATTAATGATTGTAGCAGGGCAAGTATTAGCTTCCCAGATCTCATAATTTCCATCAAAGGCAATCATCTACACACTAGAACTTACAGAAAGCGCACAGGGAAGTGGTGATGTCATTGTTGGAAGCACACATTTGTTGATGAAGTGAGCATATAAAGAGAACAGGTACATATATAACTTCTGTGACTACCTTAAATACATGTTTAAATTGAGGCCATATTGTTATTTAATTGCTGCTGTATAAGCACACCAACTTGCTGACATGGTGTTATCAAACACCAAGTAATAACCTTCAATACTTTCTGTGCAAGAACATGGCTGTACTGTGCTAAATTTCTCAGAACATTAATTGCTATTTACTTATAGTTAATTATCTACAAAAACATAATTTAATTTAAATAGTGATTGAAAACAACACTTGTATATTGGTGCATTAATACGTTATCAGTCTTGATTGCATAACCTAGTTGTGACTAAATACATCCAAATCCGACACATCTAATTAGTGCATGTGCTAGTGTTTGATAGGTTTTCTAAAGGATAATATGTCCAAAGTGAATTATATAACTAAACAATATTTATTTACAATTTCTAATCACATATGTTGGTGAAAAGGGAAGAAAAAGTAGAGGGAGAAAGAGAAAGAAAAAAGTAATAAACAAAAATAAAATCCCAAATGCTGTTAACTTTAAAACAGGGCCAAACACAGGAACATTCTTTCCCATCAGGTATTATTTCTGGCAACTGAGGCAAATATCCATGTTGGAGTTGAAGGCTTTGCAATCATTAGTTGAATCAACTCTGCTAAGAAGAAACAATTTGAAAAAAAACGGTCACATTATAAAACTATAAGAATCCAACAATTAAATAAAATGAAATATAAATTTTCATTTACAAATGTTCAAACTATTTTTTTCTTTAGAAATTCTGCCTACACAAAAAATTCCAAAGCAACACATGTACACAAAGTGCAAAATATTTGTAACAATTGCGCATAAACTGACAAAACATAATATATATATATATATATATATATATATATATATATATATATATATATATATATATATATATATATATATGACAAATAGACATCCAAACTAAGAACCTTAAATCAGGGGTCACAAATGATGCCAAAATAATCTGTTTCCATTCATGCATTTCAATTGTGGGTCATTCTGAAAGATTGGCAGCAATTCTCATACCAGCTACACAATGCTTGACTTGCCCCGGTTGTCATGTACTGTTGCTCTTTTGGGCAGGTTTATTTCAAGCTAGTAGAACAATGGGAGTACCTCGCTGAGGGATACAGAGCTTTGACTCACACGCTATGTGGCTTCCTCAAAGAGGCATTTCATCCAGCAGACACTGCATCTGAGCTGGACTACACTGAGTGGAGGTGAAGAAATCTCCATCCAATGCTTGACAGTAGCGGTAGTTGTTGTCACTCACAGCACTGCTTTGCTCCCATAGCATGTCATCCATATGCAATGTTGAATTTCAGGGCATTAGCACAGACATGTTTTGCTGGTGGTGTGACATTTGGTGATGCACCTGAGCTTGGTAAAACCGTTTCTGTTGTCATATGATTGACTGAAAAAGGAACAGAATTTGTTTGCCACAGCAAGCATTTCATGGGCAGGGAAACTGACATAAACTAAGCCTCCTTCACCAATCATGAACACCCGAAGGTAAGTAGTTTACATGTAGGTTTTATTCTCTTAGTTAGTAAGTAGAGAAAGCACTGGGACATCCATCTGGTCCAGTATCTTAGGTCTAACTGCCCTCAGTAGAACGTTGCAATCAAACCTACACCAACATTCCACCTAGAGTCCCAGTGACATCCCCACACCAACATTCCACCTAGAATGTTAGTGACATCACCGCCCTTCACCACAACACTAATAGCCATAATCAATCCCACACAGATTATGACAGAAACCATCTATGACAAAATGTGCCACCACAAGATAGAGAACATGTGAAAAGCATGCAGCATGAAGTGTGTTCCCTAGCCTTGGTGCAGCAATTAGATAAGTGACATGTTCTGTTGCCACAAGGCCACTGTACAGCCACATGCCCCATTGTATCTCAGATATTTTCTCCTATGTGACTCCTACCACCAAAGACTTGCATGCACAACATGGTTTGTGGGAGGACATCATGCAGCGTCTCTGATGAATGTCCTTACTCACTACCAAAGGGGAATGTGACTAAATGTGCTATTGCAATCATGTGAGGTATTTTCTATGGATACGTGGACAAGTAGGCAGGACACTGATTACATTGATGTAACAACTAATAGATCCAACAAGATAACCCGTCCCTGTGCATTGTAAAATGTTACTGAGCACATATTTAAGTCTCTCCCATGGATTTCTCATCCAGCACAATAGATAAAAATGAGCTAATAGAAGGTGCCTTGTCATGGTATTCTCTGCATACTGTTTTAACTACTGCAGTACTTTGAACTATGGCTCCCCAGGACTATTCCATGTTTTTTCCAATGTTACTAAAGAGGGGAAATACTTTGCAACTTCCATCCATTACAAGTACCCTGGTGAATCCCATGAAGTGAGGCAAACCTGGGGTGACCTTTAAATATTCACAGTTCATTTTTGAGTGAGGGCACATGCCACCCCTATTTGGATACACATCATCCAAATGCAATGGGGTATGGTAGTGGGTTCTGTTGGGGGTGAACACAGAATGCCTTCCCGCTCAGGCCCTTATTTGATTGACACCTGATTCAACTTCAGTTTCATAACAATCTCTTGAAAAGTTGAAATGTTCAAGGGACCTCTAACCACTGGAAATATAGGTTATTCAAGGGCATCTAGTTTGACAACACTTGTCACCATTCCAAGTGAGATGCTGAATGATAGAGCAAATATAGACAATTAATCTTTGACTTGATAGTTACTATGAGGCAGAGGAGATGTCATATAACATGTTTCTGGGACTTATAACTAACTGAAATGTGGGTGGTTCAAGTCATTAGACATTTAGTTAGGCCGAACTTGTCATCAGTCCAAGTGAGGTGTTTAGTGGTTGAGCAAAGAACGACCATTTCCCCAAAGCTTGACAGTTAGAACTCGGAAGAAGATGTGTTATATACAATGCTCATGGATTCTCTAACCATCTGAAATATGGGTGGTTCAGGTTTTGACAGACCTAGATTGGCCAGCACTTGTCACCGGTCCATGTGAGGTGCTTAATGGTTGAGCTAAGAAGGGCAGTTTCCCTACGGCTTCACAGTTACTACTTGGCAGAGGAGATGTGAAATAAAATGTTCATGCAATCTCAAACCACCTGAAATATGGGTGGGTCAAGTTATCACACAGGTTGTTTGATCAGCACAAGCAAGACAATTTCCCTATGGCTTGATACTTAGTACTAGGTAGAGGACATACAACATTTCTGGTGATGCTAACCGGTTTCGAATTTCCCCCTCAATCCCCCTTTTTTTAATAACCCTTTTTTTACTAGCAAAACCCCCAAAAAAATATATATAAAAAAGAAATATTCGATTTTTTTTTTCAACATTTTTTTTTTCTCGAAATTAATGCATTTGAAATTATTCATTAGACATTTTAACTGGACACCATGCTATCCTATTTTCATTGTTGATTCCTTGCACGTGTTTGATAGGTGAAGTGATGGTGTAACACGTGATGTCTTCAGCTAAGTTTTTTTGGGCTGTAGCTAATGCTGAGTGACACATTATCAGTTTCTTGACATTAATGATAAAAACTCTACCAGGATTTCAGCAAATTAAACCCACCATGATAACAAAGGGGGGTCTGGGAATCTCTCTACCAGCACGAACACAGCCCAATGACCTGTTCTTGGGTGAATAACCCCTGGGAGAGACTCTACCAAGTCTTTAGCTCACTGTCCTTTTCACAGAGAAGAAATTTCCCCGCATATCAGCCTTTGTCCTGCCCAGGGGCAGTCCAGCGCCGAAATGCTAGGCAATTCTCCTCTGAACAAGAGTACCATCAGTAACCCCATACACATGTTTCAGCCTTGTTGGGCATCATCAGTGAGGTGAAACTGTTGCCTCTCTAAGAACAGTGAGCAAGGGGTCCACGTCTGGATTGCCCTGTTAACTTAGGGTGAAACCCAAAGTTAATGTATGCAAACAAAGGGGGGTCTGGGAATCTCTCTACCAGCACGAACACAGCCCAATGACCTGTTCTTGGGTGAATAACCCCTGGGAGAGACTCTACCAAGTCTTTAGCTCACTGTCCTTTTCACAGAGAAGAAATTTCCCCGCATATCAGCCTTTGTCCTGCCCAGGGGCAGTCCAGCGCCGAAATGCTAGGCAATTCTCCTCTGAACAAGAGTACCATCAGTAACCCCATACACATGTTTCAGCCTTGTTGGGCATCATCAGTGAGGTGAAACTGTTGCCTCTCTAAGAACAGTGAGCAAGGGGTCCACGTCTGGATTGCCCTGTTAACTTAGGGTGAAACCCAAAGTTAATGTATGCAAACAAAGGGGGGTCTGGGAATCTCTCTACCAGCACGAACACAGCCCAATGACCTGTTCTTGGGTGAATAACCCCTGGGAGAGACTCTACCAAGTCTTTAGCTCACTGTCCTTTTCACAGAGAAGAAATTTCCCCGCATATCAGCCTTTGTCCTGCCCAGGGGCAGTCCAGCGCCGAAATGCTAGGCAATTCTCCTCCGAACAAGAGTACCATCAGTAACCCCATACACATGTTTCAGCCTTGTTGGGCATCATCAGTGAGGTGAAACTGTTGCCTCTCTAAGAACAGTGAGCAAGGGGTCCACGTCTGGATTGCCCTGTTAACTTAGGGTGAAACCCAAAGTTAATGTATGCAAACAAAGGGGGGTCTGGGAATCTCTCTACCAGCACGAACACAGCCCAATGACCTGTTCTTGGGTGAATAACCCCTGGGAGAGACTCTACCAAGTCTTTAGCTCACTGTCCTTTTCACAGAGAAGAAATTTCCCCGCATATCAGCCTTTGTCCTGCCCAGGGGCAGTCCAGCTCCGAAATGCTAGGCAATTCTCCTCTGAACAAGAGTACCATCAGTAACCCCATACACATGTTTCAGCCTTGTTGGGCATCATCAGTGAGGTGAAACTGTTGCCTCTCTAAGAACAGTGAGCAAGGGGTCCACGTCTGGATTGCCCTGTTAACTTAGGGTGAAACCCAAAGTTAATGTATGCAAACAAAGGGGGGTCTGGGAATCTCTCTACCAGCACGAACACAGCCCAATGACCTGTTCTTGGGTGAATAACCCCTGGGAGAGACTCTACCAAGTCTTTAGCTCACTGTCCTTTTCACAGAGAAGAAATTTCCCCGCATATCAGCCTTTGTCCTGCCCAGGGGCAGTCCAGCGCCGAAATGCTAGGCAATTCTCCTCTGAACAAGAGTACCATCAGTAACCCCATACAAATGTTTCAGCCTTGTTGGGCATCATCAGTGAGGTGAAACTGTTGCCTCTCTAAGAACAGTGAGCAAGGGGTCCACGTCTGGATTGCCCTGTTAACTTAGGGTGAAACCCAAAGTTAATGTATGCAAACAAAGGGGGGTCTGGGAATCTCTCTACCAGCACGAACACAGCCCAATGACCTGTTCTTGGGTGAATAACCCCTGGGAGAGACTCTACCAAGTCTTTAGCTCACTGTCCTTTTCACAGAGAAGAAATTTCCCCGCATATCAGCCTTTGTCCTGCCCAAGAACAGGTCATTGGGCTGTGTTTGTGCTGGTAGAGAGATTCCCAGACCCCCCTTTGTTTGCATACATTAACTTTGGGTTTCACCCTAAGTTAACAGGGCAATCCAGACGTGGACCCCTTGCTCACTGTTCTTAGAGAGGCAACAGTTTCACCTCACTGATGATGCCCAACAAGGCTGAAACACGTGTATGGGGTTACTGATGGTACTCTTGTTCAGAGGAGAATTGCCTAGCATTTCGGCGCTGGACTGCCCCTGGGCAGGACAAAGGCTGATATGCGGGGAAATTTCTTCTCTGTGAAAAGGACAGTGAGCTAAAGACTTGGTAGAGTCTCTCCCAGGGGTTATTCACCCAAGAACAGGTCATTGGGCTGTGTTCATGCTGGTAGAGAGATTCCCAGACCCCCCTTTGTTTGCATACATTAACTTTGGGTTTTACCCTAAGTTAACAGGGCAATCCAGACGTGGACCCCTTGCTCACTGTTCTTAGAGAGGCAACAGTTTCACCTCACTGATGATGCCCAACAAGGCTGAAACACGTGTATGGGGTTACTGATGGTACTCTTGTTCAGAGGAGAATTGCCTAGCATTTCGGCGCTGGACTGCCCCTGGGCAGGACAAAGGCTGATATGCGGGGAAATTTCTTCTCTGTGAAAAGGACAGTGAGCTAAAGACTTGGTAGAGTCTCTCCCAGGGGTTATTCACCCAAGAACAGGTCATTGGGCTGTGTTCGTGCTGGTAGAGAGATTCCCAGACCCCCCTTTGTTTGCATACATTAACTTTGGGTTTCACCCTAAGTTAACAGGGCAATCCAGACGTGGACCCCTTGCTCACTGTTCTTAGAGAGGCAACAGTTTCACCTCACTGATGATGCCCAACAAGGCTGAAACACGTGTATGGGGTTACTGATGGTACTCTTGTTCAGAGGAGAATTGCCTAGCATTTCGGCGCTGGACTGCCCCTGGGCAGGACAAAGGCTGATATGCGGGGAAATTTCTTCTCTGTGAAAAGGACAGTGAGCTAAAGACTTGGTAGAGTCTCTCCCAGGGGTTATTCACCCAAAAACAGGTCATTGGGCTGTGTTCGTGCTGGTAGAGAGATTCCCAGACCCCCCTTTGTTTTAAACCCACCATGATGTCACTTAAAGGCAAGAGAAATTATTTGTGTGGACACCCTGGTAATTGCTGCTGTGTCACCAATATTATCTGTGCCTTCTAGTTGTACTGGAAAAAACACACACCCTTTAATATACAGTGCAGGAAATTCAAAATGTGTATTTTTCTTGAAAGATCAAGACTCAGGATGCAGAATTCACCATTCACGCTGATATATTTTCTTCTGATCCGCCTGAATGTTTTGAATAAGAGAAGTCATTTTTGCATCAGATTATGACAGCTGAATACTGCGTAATGTGCAGAACAATTATTTGTTCTGCCTTCTGGCAATGCCTTCTGTAATCTGATGTTATTGCTAATATCACCCTTTATTGTGCATGTTTAAGTTGAATTCCATTTCTTTGTTAATTGTATTTTAACTGTTTGTCAAAGTAAAAATCACAAACAACAATTACATATAACAGATGAAAACACAGTTTAAACTAACATTATATTATATGCCTTGCACAATGCGCCAGAGATATTAAGTTGATTCCCATCCATTTTGAGAGCACACACAGAATGATGCCAACATATCAAGAAGGGATTGTTTTATAGTCTTGAATTCCAAAGTTCTTCACCAAAAATGACTTGACTCAATTTACCATTGCACTTTGCTAACACCTTTCATTTTATACAGTAGGGGTGGGCACACTTTGATACAATCAGACTCTTCTCATTATTACTAGAATCAACATTTTACATTTTAGGGACCCGGTTTGAATTGTTTAGAATCTCATTAAGGGATAATGTGCCCAAATTCATACCAGTTCCATCTACTCCTCCACTTACTAAGGGTGTGTCTACAAAGTCAAACCTCTGACAGGAACATATATGCCACCCTTTCCCGGGCAGATGCATGCACAACCAGGCAGAAATGGCAGGGCAACACTTTTTACAGCCTGCTTGTGTTACATTTGAATACATTTTGTAATTGTCTCACTTCAGCTCATTCTCTCTTCTTGCTCCACTTGCATGGATTTCTCTTCTGCTTGACACCAATTTGTTCAAAACCAAGCTAAAACCCTACCCCCCGCCGAGTTACCCTCTTAACCTACCTCTTATCTGCCTTCTAGCTAACATGTTTCCCTCAGCTCTACCCTGCCTTTGTCACTCATATTCTCTGCCTCCACTCTAGCACTTCATCCATTATGTCAAATCCCTAACACAAATGGTCCTACCACCTACCTCCATTTAAGAATATCTGATGTTGGTTGTCCTTAATCTATGTATGTCCAACCATGTATTGTACCAGGTGACTGTTCCATTTGCTCCCCTCCTCAACCTGGTCAGAAAGTCACTCCAAATGACCCCATTGTAAGAAGCTCCATGCCTCCCATCAAATCTGATTTCCTATCTATTGTATGTTCTTTTGTGCTCAAAAGTGCATTGTTCCTCCCTGTATAAATAGATAAATAAATACATTAAATGCAAAAATAAAAGAAATTCTGTTTCCTAGTATCCAAACAAACTAAATGAAGATCTCCAACTCAATGTAAGACATATGTACCCCTACTTAAGCCTGACGGCTCTCTGTATCAACCTATAAACAAATATAGTTTGTTAACAATGGATGAGAATGGTGTTATATACCAAAGCATATGTCAATGTTATTAGTACATCAAATCAAAAATATAACCAACTGCTTGGTCATTGCAAAAACATTATTCGTTTAAAACATATACAATGTTAAGGATTTCAATCAGGCGAATCACACCTTAGTCTTGGCCCAGTATGCAGCGAGCAATTGAAATGCTTATGTTAGATTAACTTCAATATTGAAATGGTATACCATTCATATCACACCCCTTTTTTAAATACCCCCAGTCACAATGGACCATGAACCAGGCTGGTTCAAAATAAATCATACCATTTTTAATATGGGACAGCAATCGCCAATGGGGTGATAAGAACAATATAAATGTAAGCAATGCACATAGTTTAACCTTCTATTGACACAACTACAAAACACCAGGGAATAGGAGCGCTTTTTGATTTTAGGTAAGATAGCACTTGAGTTAGAATGTCCCCCTGCAAGTTTCTCTCAACCCACAAATAATCAATTCTAAGTGGATAAACAGAAGCAGCAGGTAATCAGGAATGACAAATGGAAAACAGAATTAAAATCTGACTTTCGCTCCCCAAACAAGAGAGAAACATGGATTTTAAACCCTGGCAATGCTAAAATGACACTCAGAAATGGATGAATAAAACAATGAATGTGTCTAAAACTCTTGAAACAAAAATAATTCTTTACTGGAGCAACACTGGAAAGATACTAGCAATCACAAGCAATGGATTGAGCAAAAGCATATCATTTGAAATGGAATGCAAGATTGAAAACAGTGTATAATCAAAATGACCCGTTGTAAAATGAACTTGCCTTTTGCAATTCCAGCCTGAATTTACCATAATGGTTTGTAATACAACCTATGGATCATAGGTACAATATGAAAGTGAAATGAGGTCTCTAGCTGTTAAATTGAGTGAGTTATGAAAGATCTAGTGAGGTGCGTTTTTGGGAAAATGAAAGCGCGAAAAAGGACAAGAAATCAATTTTGACAAGGACAGTTTTACTCTACATGAGAGCATTCAGGCTAGGCTACCAGATTGAGACAAAGTAAGCTCTGGGTTTGACTTGCAAATTCAACCCTAGCACCTCCGCGCCCGCCCTGACGGACTGACTCAGGTCACTCAAAACAAAATTAATAGCTTAGGATTTTACAAGACAACATTATTAAGGATGTTGGTGCTAGCACAAGAAATCAAAGCAGGGTTTCAAGAATGATTGTGACAATATTATAAGTTATCGGGGTCGGAATAGGATAGTTTAGAGATTGGAACTAAGGACAAGGCACAACGAGGTATACTATGGTTCTGTGGTTCCTATTGATACTCACAGTCCACTTTTAGTTTGGATTTTGGACATTCAGAGGTTCTGGTCACCACACAGATCTGGTCTACCCCAGGACAGCCGGACAAAATCAGCGGGACAGGAACAGCTGGGCATGGACTGGTTACCAAAGGATAGTTCTTCTGGACTGGCAATTCTGGTTACTGGATACTATAGGTCATCAAGGTAGCAGTATAGCAGCAGCATGCAGTGAGTAGCAAGCCTGGTTAATTCAGGATGCTTCTCAAAACACCACAGTGTTTCCCTTGGTTATTGGGATTATTTTAAAATTGAGGCATAGCTGAAGCAGGATCAGCAATTTCTTGGCCTTGTGGTTGGCCTTGTGGTTGGGATCTGGAGTTTAGATGAATAAATGCAAGATGAAGACAGGAACAAACAGAAACTTTACGCCGGCGTAGGAAATCAGGAATCAGTGTGTCCTTGTGTGTTGTCAGGGGATCTTATTTATAATGCCAGTTGACATCATCACAGTATATGATAGGGGCAGGCATTACTACACATGACCCTAACAATAGGATTGGTCAAGGGTAGTAATCGCCGCCTTGCTCTCTGCTGGTTGAATTTCTAAGGGAATGATGTCAGGTTTATGAGGTGAGGTTTACAATGTCCAGAAACTCCCACATTTACTTTACTGAAAATCTGATTTTGCTGAAACATACATTTATCCACATGCAATCTCTTGGCAAATTATATCCACAGGTTACATATGATGTGCAGCACAGATTAGTCCAAACCTCCAGTCTGTGTGACCTTGTTTCGCCTTTTTGACACATTTTAGTAATTTTACACATTAAAGATTTGGCCTAAAATTCAACAATTTTACACACAAATGTGAACTGTCCCCAGGGATGTATGTACAAAATCTTATGTTTGCCACATTGATAATTTCCTTAGGATCTGTCATATTTCGTAACATCTGTTCCCCATATGGCAATGAGTTCTACCAAGTTTTAAATTTCTGCTAATTCTTGCTACAGAAATAAAACACTTTAAAGTTTCTTTATAACATAGTCTCTGTAACCAAAAGGCATTCCCTTTGTTACTTGATCCTATTGTTTTTTCTTCCTTCAACTGCAAGCAGCTGTAATTTCCTTCCAGGCAACGGGGTTTCCAGCCTTAATTGAAGGTTTTATTGCCCCTTCACACTTTTCCGGTGCATGTCCCAGGACTGATATTGTCTCACCCCGGAGCACAGACGAATGTCTGATGAGCATGCGCATTTTCCTTGTCCTGTCCCATACACAGTTTTTCAAGCTGGCACTTTGCACCTACATGTCCTGCACTTATGGTATATCTCCTTTCCTTGGAGGAGTTTCATAGCTGGCAACTGGAATAACAGGTTTTTCTAAGAGCTTACAACTCTAGCCTATGTGTTTTAAACTGTTTAATTTCTTAATTTGGGTCTTGAATTAAAGACACGTATGACAGAAGGTATCCTATGTGTGTATTATCACCACTAACATAACTCCTCTACATTGCTAGGTAAGCAGGCTTTCATTACAATTGAGTTTTAAACAGGTCATTTTTTTTATCTTCAGTCAGCACAGCCCATTTTTTCACATGTGTCAAAAACTGCTATCAGTTCTTTCTTTAATTCGGTTTGCAGCTCCTCAGATTGCCACTGTCTTTGCAGCTGTAGTCATTTTCCTTGCAGCAGGACTCTTATCTAAAGTATAGATATTTATCCTTGACCTGGCTCAGAGAGTAAAATGTCTCTTTGAACTGTTGAGCCTGGATACATTTTGTCAAGAAATAAACGTGTGTTCCCGTGCGGGTGAAATGAACTTGCTTGTTGATTTCTCTGAAAGTTGATTTTGACTGGGCCTGCCACTCCAAAATTATGCCAGGTTTTAGTAAAGCACAGTGACATGTCCTGGGCATGACAGGGCCTTTTCAATCACAGTGATTTCAGAATGCACAGATGGAAATAGCATAACACAGCATTTTGAAAGGGTGAAAAAGGGTTTTATTTTGAAGGGGAATTTTTGGCTTTGGCAGCAATGCAGTGCTGTCGGTTCACTTGATATATGTTTCAGAACACACTGGCATATTTTTCAGTGTATTTTTCTATGCATAGTGATGGTTGTTTTCCTAGTATCTATCAAAGTTTTCAATACTCTATGGGTAGCATATCAATGTCTCATATAACTTAGTGTCATGTAGAATTAATGAAATCGTGAGTTTTAAAAAGTTCACTAACACAATATGCAAGGTAACAAGCAAAATATACCAAGGAACATTCCAACATCTGATCCACTCCATACGCACAACTAATAAGGATTCCTCATCATCGCTGTCCTCCTTGGACCATTATGGGTTAATTTCTTCTTCATCAACAACAGGTATACCCTAGATGTCTGGTTCCTTTTCTCTAGGAACTAGTTCATCCTTGCCTTTCCTTAAGTCATACTTTTCGGGTATGATTGAACCAAAGTTTAATGAATTCATGCAGGTATGGGTATCCTATACTAATTTGGAGGAAAAGTTCAGGGAATACACATTCATTGGCTGTTTGGCCTTAGTGCCTTTGAAACCTGGATTATATGAGGACTTGAGGTGATGGTGGGAAAGAGCACCATACCAAATGTAAAATGTATAATGTAGTCAATTCTTAACGAAACAAACATCGTTAACTACATCCTCTGCAAATAATTTCTGTATGTTGAAATAACAAGATTTTGCTCATGTCTCCAGTTACCAGATGTTGAGGGAGTTCTTCATTATGCATTATCATACCTGTGCTGCTTTCTTTATAGAAATGTGATTTTCCATTTTGTCAGAGGACATTTATATATCATATTAGCCTGTTATCTTATTTCATTTTTTAGATTTACACTTCCTTATGAATGTGCAAACATTGATAATCATATTAAATCCAGCAAAGTAGCATACATTCTTTTGAGCATGTCCACATTGTTAATGACTCCAATCAAGCAGTCCCACTAAGTCAGTGCCTTGTCTGGGATTGCTCAAGGGAAGCCCTTATTTATTTATTTTTACGTCCAGTTTGTGTACTCTGGATGACAACCCTTATATAACACCCATCTCTTAGAATCCCCCTGACCCCACTGAGCCAAGAAGTAAGTTTGTTTTGCAAATTTAAAAGGTTTATTTGAGAGTTAAACAATATATATATATCGAACTTTTATAATAAATTAATAATTGATATCACACGTGTGAATATGAGCAGTAATCAGCAATGGATGAGGTGATACTAGCACGCTGGTTTAATTACTTAGGAGTAGTATATAGGATAAGGTAGCTGAGAATGCTTTATATGGTACAAGGAAATGCAAGGTAGAAAAGAAGGAACCCAGGAATAAACTTGATATGATTTCAGCAAAACATAATATAATCACTTTTCCCCTTTTGGCAATTCACCCCCCCCCCCCCCCCGTCTATGCAATGTAAGGAGGTGGAAGTGGCACACACAGTCTTCAGGAATACAATCACAGTACAATCCCAATTCAGTTCCCCCCTAGTAAGCTTAGATCAACAGGGATGATTTTAAACACAGGCAAAGTACTTTAAAGGTGGTGTGCAAAGAAGTGAAAAATATGCTAAAATGATTGTAATTCCCTCCAGAGGTTCAGGGTTGTGGACAGCTACTTTGTATTAGTTCAGGATCTCTTTAGCAATGCTCTATAAATGATTGTCAGGTGGCAAACGAATTTCAGCAAAGGAAAGCAAGGAGCTGCTATTTTGCCAAGTGAAGAAATTGAGCCAAATCGCAATTTGTGGCAATTTTTCCGACTGCGTCGAGCGCGATTCTGAGAAAAGTATAATGAATAGAAAGTTTGTTGGAAAGCCCAGAATCCTAGCTTTAAAATGAAAGTTAAATTACATTCCTAGGACAAACGGTTCCGGAGATACGGACGATTTCGTGAAGGTAGATCTGGCGGTCTGGTCTCTGGTTCCGGGTACAGCTCTGCTTTCTGGGTGTTTCTGGCACAGGGTTTTAGGCCAGAATCAAACAGCTGAGCCCGGCTGTTTTACTCTGATGTGCCCCTTGAAAGTCTGGGGTGATCAGTTTGCAAAAGATTTTGAGGCCTGCTGACAAATTCTGAAGTCTGAATTCAAAGTTCTGGTCTCTGTCTGGATTTGAAGTCTAATTGCTGGATTTGGTGTCTTCTGGCAAAACGCTCTGCAAGAAATCAGCTTGAAGTGGGATGGGAAGTGAATGTCCCTACCTGTCCTGCACAGTCTCCTTTTATCTGTTTAGAAAGTGGGTGGGTCGGCTCATTCCGCATGCCCAACCCTCTCAACTTATCATTGGCCAGTTCCTCCTCTCTCCCTTGATTGGGGGAACTGGGTTGTGAGTCAGAGTGATGAGGTAGGTTTATGGTCAGAGGATCCTCCCATTGTCAAATTGCACACAAATCTATTTATGATCCAAATACATATTTATCTATGTACCATTTTTCTAATATTATACGTCCAGTTAACATATTTTCTGTAGCACCAAACCATCCGATCCCTGTCTTTGTAAGATGTCGTGTCCACTTATGACAGAATTCTGCCCTTTTCATCCAGATAACAACCTCTAAACCAGGCTTGTCCAACCTTTTTGAATGTGGGGCCGAAGCATTCACTTTTTGTCACCCGGAGGGCCGACGAGCCAAAAGTGAACACCCTGACCCAAAGCAGTATATTCAAAAGCGATGGTGTGTGACCTTTCACACAATAGCATCAAAGGCATAGCCATGCAGTCCCAAAGATAGCTTTTGGTGTCGGGGGCAGTGATGAAAGGTTAGTTTCTTGTGATTTCTTCCAGTGTGTATGTGTTGATATTTCTCGGAAATAGTGGGGGCGACCGAGCGTAGCGAGGGAGCTATAACAAAATAGGGAGGGTTTGGGGGGATCTCAAGATTTTTTTTCTCCAAATATGGGGCTGAAATTGTGCATTTTACAGCAGGAAAAGTGACCAAAAAGCCATACGTTTACAATCAGTTCTAAAGGGGAACATGTACATTCCATGTCACTAACAGCAGACAAGAACATTGTAGAACACAACACATTTTAATGATCAATGTGTCCACAGTGTTAAGACAGCACTGTCACTGATGTAACACATTGACATGCTGGTTGTGCCCAAAATATGCCTCTGTAGCAACATGTCTGTGCTGGCTGTTACCAATTTAGGCCAGCATTGTCCTCTACAAAGCATGATTGATGCTGCCTGAGCATGTGCAGTGTGCCCAATACATATGCCAGCTTATCTCTGTAATACACATTCATTACTTCTGTGGTAATGAAAGAAGCATAATCCAATTCCAGGGGGCACCTGAGGCAGTAAAAGTCCTCTGCCATTGCCCGGTTTATTGGTCAGACCCAACATTGCAGAAATCAATAAATTAATCGTGTCCACGGACCCGACAAACATTGAATAAATAAATCGGGCAGGGGAGCCGACTTATGAATTTCCCGGGTGGTGCCCAAATATAGGAAGTGACATAACCAGCACTTATATGACCGCATTTGCACGTAGTCGCCAACTTGGTGCTGACGGGACGGGGGGGTGCAGAACAGTGGAAACGTTGGCTAGCATGTATTGCATATACTAAAGGCAAGTAAGAAGGAGGTTCAAGCCTTCCAGTTGCATCACAGTAGGCCAATACTGCCCCTACTCCACCCCTCTATAATCATCCAGGTTGTAGTAGCCCTCAAAAGGCAGAGCAACACAACTAGGATAGGAGAACGAAATGCCATCCCATCCTGTGAGCGTGTCAAACCTCAGAGCAAAGACTGTGCGTGTGCCTTGGAGCACAATCTCACTAATTTGGTGCAATTCGCGCAAGTGGGTGCATGGGAATGCCATGAGTGTGTGTGGGCTGCATACCCCGGATCACTTGCTCACTTCTTCACTGTGAAACTCTGTCCAAGGCAGTACTGTCCCAATGGTGAGAAGTGTCATATTTTCAAATTAACTATGCTTAAGCACTTTGGGTTATTGAAGTGCTGCTACATTCAGAGTAATTCCATCCCTTTAAATATATTAGCTCTTGTATAACCACAACAGTGTTGATTTATTCTGATGATGATGAAGATGATGTTAGACTTGCTCAATAGTTCTGGTTCTGTATCATTAAATGTACTTCAGATCTTTGGAGTCTCGGGAGGATAGCTCAGGAGCAACACAGGTTTGATCCCCCGGGTACATTATACCTCTACATCTGTGCACCCCTCTTACCAAGAAGGGTGCACAGAGGGGTGCACAGATGTACAAATACACCCAACCCAAAACGATTTTTTAGAAATTGGGGGACAGACTTGCTTTGCATCTGTGCCTCCATTTCTAAAAATCGTTTTGGGTTGGGTTACTTCTACATCTGTGCACCCCTCTTGCCAAGCGGGGTGCACAGATGTACAAATACATCCAACCCAAAACGATTTTTAGAAATTGAGGGACAGACTTGCTTTGCATCTGTGCCTCCATTTCTAAAAATCGTTTTGGGTTGGGTGTAACTCTACATCCGTGCACCCCTCTTACCAAGAGGGATGCACAGATGTACAAATACACCCAACCCAAAACGATTTTTTAAAAATTGGGGGACAGACTTGCTTTGCATCTGTGCCTCCATTTCTAAAAATCGTTTTGGGTTGGGTGTATTTCTACATCTGTGCACCCCTCTTGCCAAGCGGGGTGCACAGATGTACAAATACATCCAACCCAAAACGATTTTTAGAAATTGAGGGACAGACTTGCTTTGCATCTGTGACTCCATTTCTAAAAATCGTTTTGGGTTGGGTGTACTTCTACATCCGTGCACACAGATGTAGAAGTATACCCGAACCAAAACGATTTTTAGAAATTGAGGGACAGATGCAAAACAAGAGCATCTTGCTTTGCATCCGTCCCACAATTTTTAAACATTGTTTTTTACCCGGGCCGCCAGAGAGAGACACAGTATGGATGGAACAAAGGACCATCCATACTGCGTCTCTTCTCTCCGGCCTGGGGGGCCGGAGCACCCGCATATTCTGCGCCCTGGCCTGTAACTGCCTCTGGTGCTGGGGGCACCAGAGGCAGTTACAGACCACGGCCCGGTTTATTTGTTTATTTGTTCAATGTTTGTTTGGTCTGTGGACCCGATTAATTTATTTATGCAGAAATAAATTAATTAATCGGGTCCACAGACCCGACAAACATTGAACAAATAAATAAATAAACCGGGCCGTGGCAGAGGCAGTAACAGTCCTCCGCCACGGCCTGGTTTATTTATTTATTTGTTCAATGTTTGCCGGGTCCGTGGACCCAATTGATTTATTTATATCTGCAATGTTTGGTCCGCCCAACATTGCAGAAATAAATAAATTAATCGGGTCCACGGACCCGACAAACATTGAACAAATAAATAAATAAACCGGGCTGTGGCCTGTTACTGCCTCTGGTGCCCCCCCCCTTTTAGGGGGCACCAGAGGCAGTAACAGTCCTCCACCACGGCCCGGTGTATTTCTTTTATTTGTTGCTTGTACAGCCTCGCGGGCCACATGAAATGGCTTGGAGGGCCGCATTGTGGCCCGCGGGCCGTATGTTGGACAACCTTGCTCTAAACCTTTCCAGATTTTACACAAATGTGCACCAGGGATATGGGTTCCAGATGATAAAGTGTCAGATTTTTAACATGCATACATTTGGAGTAACAACCTTTTTTTCTGCTACTATCCCCAAGAACATACCACAGGGTCCTAACACCTCTTAAAATGTGCACAGAAAAATCACAAGAATGATGATGTTATTTATATAATTTTTACAAGTCCGCACTATGCATTATCCATCTTTTTAAAAGTATGCTCTGGCCCCAAAGGGGTGTGGTTTTCCAAAGCACATGGTGGAATTTCTGGTTTATCCACTACCCCCAAGCTCAGCTGGCTAACAGATGCAGTGCCCGTCCCCGATTCCTTCCAAGAGGAAGCCATTTACGACCCCCCTAATTTAACATTTGCCTGGGCCAGGGACAGTGCTTTGTTTAGTTTCCTGTAGTCCCCAGGTGCTCCTCCCCTGATTCAATCAGGGAGGTGTCATCTCCTTTTGGTGGGGGCAGCAGAATGCAGCCAGACCTGGAAAGAGTGGCTGAGCAAGTTTCACTCCTGTCGGGGGTAGTTGCCGGCCAGAATTCACTCTCTTCAAGCCAGGCTTCAGCTAAATGTCACTTTAGTACCCAGTTTTCTACATTCAAATCAAACTGACAATTTTTACACATGCAGCTAGAACGCTGATTCTAAGTTCAAAACCATGACATTTCAACAGTTGCAAACTATGTGACACTCAACAGTAGGTCACTCATTTATTTTAAACATTTAGATTTTAGTGTCTTTCAGTCCAATTTCACTTCAGCTGCTGACATCCACAGCTCATCCAGTTTTGTTATAAACATTGTTTTGGGCTCTTTCTCTTTCCAGATTGTGTATGCACACAAGACTACATTCTGCCAAATGTCTGCTGGTGTTCATTGAGATTTTTGAATATCTTGTGATGTTTAAAATAGGCATTTTTAGCTTGCATTTCAGAGAAACAAAGGTGATTTCAAAGTGCTTTTTTTTTTTTTAGCCACCAGCACTGTTGTTTTTCCTTTGGCACACATTTCACTCATGGCACTCCTGGCCCCTCACACTCGCACTGGTGGGTGGCAGATAAGGGGACCATTTTGCTGTGCGCAAAACTGCACGGTTCGCCAGGATTCTGGCGCAAATGTGGGCTTTTCCGCCCTCTTGGATTTCCTAAGCCCACAGCACCAAGTGTTGCAGCATAATAACTTGAATGTGGGCCAAGACACCCAACAACATGTTCTCATTGCATGTCTTTGCATGCTAGGTTATGTTCAAATGCAGTGCCATTTCATCCATAGGTTTTCATGTAGAAACATAAATGGGGTTAATTGATCATGTTGATCAATGAAATATAGGCATTACTATGTTTTGAACACAGGAATTGAATTGTATATGCTTTCACAGTAATACTTAGTGATGAATTGCAGGTATGTCACAGATGACCTGGAAAGCACTCATAGTTTTGAGAAGAGTTCAAGGATTTTTATTGAGATCTTTTCTGGGCCTGGGGTGTTCGTCTCGCTCGTCTTGCCATGACCCTCCTGACTAATCTAAGCATCTGTAACCCTGGTTCGCACTACTGATTGTTGACCCCTACTTTCGAAGGTTTGTCTTAGACTAATGAGGAACCACACAATGAAGGCTTACTGACTCACTCAGAGAATTCCTAACTCTCCTTACTCTCACCAACGTTTAGTGTTCTAACTGGGATAGGAACTGTGCCTTTGTACAATTACTCTGTGGGAGTCAACTGATTTCAATCACATCCACTGTCACCTTACCTTATACTATGACTACTTTTTCTACCCTGTCTCCTCCCTGCAATCCTCTGTCCCTCAGATGTTTCACTTATCCCGTCTCCTGCCTTCACCTTTTGATGTTAACTCTGCTCCCACTTCTACTCCTCCCAGACTTTCTTACTATACATCCTCCCACAATATTACAATTATGCATCCCACAACACTACAACACATCTCACACTACTACTCCTCTTCCAGAAGTATTACCCCCTTTTCAAGTAACTCCTTGTCCTCCCACATTACTTCTCCTCCTCATTTCACTCTTCTAATCTTTGTCCTCACCACATTACTACACTTCCTCCTCCCACACTACTAGTCCTCTCCCTACCCCCACACTACTACTCCAGGTCCAACACTACTGCTTCTGCTCTTTCACTATTCCTCCTCCTTGACATCTCCTCCTCTCACGCTACTACTCAGTCACCCCCTTTTCACCCTGTAGCAGATTTCTCACATTCACACCTTACACTACCCTCCCTATCTATACACGTATCTAATTAACACGCACACTCACACAGTAGAAACACTATGGCTCCTTAGCCAGTGTTTCACCTGCTCCACAACTCTTCTCCACAGGCTATTGCTCCAACCTTCCTCCTGCTAGTTTCTTAGTCACGGTTCTCTCCCTGCTCTGACCACACCCGATACACCCACACTTCCTTTTTTCTGCCCCTGATTAAGTATCCCTCCCCTTGAGCTGTAGGCTGCTCATACCGAATAAATCTATTTCTGTCGTTTTCCCTGGGCCTGTATGTGCAGAGAAAAGCTTAAAAAATTGCCTAAACCCCACCCTCTTGCTGCTTGAAGAACCTGGCGGCATGTTGTCCTCTGTTGGGGACTCGCTTGATTAGAAATTACTTTCCCCATTATGATTGGTTATTTGTTATTTTGTAACGTGCTTAATCCCCAGAGGTTTCTAAGCACAGACCCGGGGATCAAAATTGCGGTGCTCCGTGTCGTCTTGTTTCCAAGGTGAGCACATTGCCCCTGAGCTATCCTCCCAAGACTTTGATGTCTGTGGTGGTCTAGTGGACATTCTCTTCCCAGTATGAGAATGCCAGCAGGCTCTGCTGATGTCGCTCAGTATGTTTCTGTTTTGGGACATGTTGAGCTTGCCATCGCTGTCTCCCTTTCTTCCCCATGGCTGCAGCAATGACTGGGTCTCTGAGGCGCTGCAGCTGATTCTTGATCTTCGTTCATGTGAGCCATTGATCTTGGGGTTTTGGGATTCTCTTCTCTTTTCTCACCTAGAATTGGAAATACTGGAAAGTTAAGTATCCAGTGTTAAGGCTGGAGATGCAGTTCTGTAAAGTCATATGCTGGCACAAAAAGAAGGGGGGATAGGTATTTCTGAGCCTTTTGTTGAATTCTGTACCATGGCTAGGCTGGATCAGAATTCCTCCCTCCACCTCCCATGGAGATGATTCTCAACCTATAACAAAAAGCCTTGCTGTAGCTAATTATGAAGGCAACATATTGACTCTAAGTCTTTATATGTAATTTTAACAGGTAAAACATTGCAAGTGCATTGCTAATTTTTCAACTAGGATCTAGATTTTCTATGATGCATTATGGTTATATGATTATGGCATAATACACCATGCCCTTATCTAGACTTGCACCCATGAATCTGTAAGCTTCAGAGGGATACTTTTGTGACAGTGGCTTTTTTGTTTGCACAGCTTTGCCCAACCCCTTTGTCTTCCCTACATGCTGCAGGCATACTGATTACATAACCTGACATAATGGCATAGTCTGTCATCCCTTGAGCTTAACTATGTTTGTTGGCAGACTGGTGGAGTTTCTATGGCCGTTGTTGAATAGATGTGCATAAACAGTATGGTTGCACAGAAAGCAGGGACCATAAGCAGTCTGATGTTATATCTAGAACTACCCCTCACTTCAGGTTCTGTAAACACACATGTCATTTTAAAGTAACCTGGCATTTTGATTGTTTGTATCTTCAATATAGAAGATACATGTTTCACCCTCAGACCAGGTCGAGAAAAACGGGAACCACACATTTTAATAATGTTCAGTCCCTTGACCTTTGAAATCTTTTCAACCATTCAGATGAAAACATTGTGGGCCTGATTTCCAAAATCTTTTATTCAATCGGAATATCCCATTTACACGCGTGTTTTTAATTGTATTTTTATTGATTGTCATTGGTTTATTTTAAAACCTTTGACAAAAGCTTAAAAAATAGATAAAAAAACAGCATGTAACATACAAATAACAATAAGACAGCAGACAATCATTTCATTAGCAATATGCAAAATTAAGTGATACGTTTAAAATTTACAATATAAAGTGACTCTGAGTTCAGTCAAGCTTCAATGAGGCTAGAAACCCCACAACAGCTAACACAGTTGACGTAACTCGACCTACTAGACAAAAATGCCAAAAGGGATTTCCGTCCTCACTTTTTCGGAGTGTAGTTTAGTTCTTAAAGTTCATTCAACTCGGGACAGCGTACAATCAGATGTTCTACAAAGAGCGACAAAGCGACAAAGAGTGGACATTTGAGAATGATCATTAAAACGGGCCAATATATATATATATTTAACAGCAACATTTCCCAGACTATGGCCAATCACATTTTAATGTGGGTAGCCAAAATACCAAAGTTCGTTGCTACAGAAGACACAATGGATAATGGACTCGATGTTTTAACCAGTGTCACCAAATCACCAGAAGGCCTACCCAACAAACCCTTCCGTGCCGGTTGGTGTGCAATTTGATAACCATCCAGGGCGGGAAAATGGGTGAGCCAGGTCTTTTAGAGAGCAACTACAGTGTGAGCTGTGAGCAAAGTGTCCACTCCAATATCTGAAAGAAGAGTCCAATGCCCCCTAATGTTCAATGACAACCGAAGTTGTTGAAAGTCAATGGCCCTCATTACAACTCTGGAAATAGCCGTGCCATTTAAAAAGGCACGGCTGACGCCGGAGTTGCATTTTTTCTGCCACCCGTGAATGGGCAAGAACCGGGTCATGCCGAGTTAGGCAGACCCAGTACTTGCCCATTATCGGGTGCCAAAATCAAGGGCCTCCTCATCCCCATTCTGCCCCATAAGGCTGAATGGGGATGGGGACGTCGGATGCACCGGCACAACTCTGCATGTGCCGGTGCATCCGACGTGCTCTGTTCACGGGTGCTGTTACACCCGCCAGGAAAATCCTGGAGGGTGAAACGGTTCCCGCGAGCAGAACCCATAGTATGGCAGTCTGGGAAGTATGGTACCGGCATGCTTACTGGTACCGTGCTTCCCAGACCACCATGCTAGTAATGAGGGCCAATGGGTTCAATGTTAGGGATGAGAGTTGAGGTTTTGATAGGAAGTGAGACTGTGTCCATCCTGTAGTGGAACCCTAGAGGCCGACCTTCTTGAACCCAGCACACTCCTTAAATGATCACTTGCTTTACAAAAGGCTTCAACCATGTCTGACAAAAACTACTCGCCTACTGAGGGAAGGGATGCCACAGGGGTAGGAGGAGAGTGTATGATGAGATCAAAGCCCCTCAATCTAATGGCATCTAACTCATTAAGTAATAGGTCCCATACTAACTTCGATTTTAAGGATAGGATGATGCAATCAGCATGTTGCTGATCACACACAAAAACTCATTCAATATCAGATGAGCAAATCAATGCAATGGCTGGAACGGAACATCACAACCTCAGTACGTTGGAACGGTACAGAGAAACTTGCCCATTTTCAGGTATAACTCTCTCAAGTATGACCGATAACTGACTTGAGGGCATCCCCTCAAGTGAAGTCAATGGTGTGAATTCAAGTCAGCACCTCCTCTTAATCCATTCAGTGCATATGGTCCAAGAGGTCACCTCAACAAGTCAACTGCACCCACTCCCAACCCCAATTGGGCAGATTCTAGAATAGCTAAATTAGTGTTAGGTCTATCAAGGTAGCCAAAAGAAGACTTCCCAGAGGGGTGGTGCTCGGTGAGGGGTGGTGCTCGGTGAGGGGTTTAAAGACTAATGTGGAGTCCCTCTGTCCTATGGAGGAGCTGATCTTAAGCACATTGCTTTAGAGGTTTGAAACTGAAGGGGGGCCTAAGGCTGACCTCCATTCGGCCAGAAGGCATTCTAAGCCCTCAATACTTCAGCCGCAGTGGAAGAGTAAGATTTCAAAGAGGAAGAATGAGTTTCACCATTCTGGGACAGAGATGTATACCCAGTATCCAGAGCTTGCAGAGGGGCTAATGGGTTAGGGGTCAGAGCCGGACAAGAAGATGGAAAATCAGTCCTAGTCAAGGCTCCACATAAGCGTTGACAGTGTATTTGCACTAAACCAGCATGGGGTAACTGAATTGGCCTACCAAGCTCAAGGACAGGCCCAGAACGAGGTTTCTTGTAAACCAGTGAACCAGATATCGAGCAAATAGGTTTGGCACAGCCCAGCCCTGTTCCCAAACTCCTCCCCGCTCTCGAATCACTTTGTACCATACAGGACCCCAACACAGCAGAGTCAAGAGCAGAAGACCGTGGTTTACCCATGACCTCAGGATTTCTTAGCAAAGAGTGGAGACATTTCCGTGAGGTCTGCCAATTTTTCTTAGGTAATACAAGGTTTTTGGTTTTCCTTAGCAATTTGCCACTTAATTCTGTTGCCTGGGAACCAATAGCAGCTACATTAGTGGCCAATAATGGGCTTTGGTCGAGGCGTTTTGCCTCTCCCCAGATAAGGTCAGCCACTATAGGCAGGTTTTCTGCAGCAAGTGGGGGACCCTCTGGGCCACTCTAATCCAAGACGGGCACAGAACCAGATGTCAAGATTACAGATTGTGACAGTTCATCTCCTGAAACAGCCTGCAAAGGTCAAGAGGGAGAGGGCACCCTCATATTGGGCAAAACACTGTTCGACTGTGTGTCCTTTTAAAGCAAATCCTAACCAATTTGGTGAGACTTCACTGATTTAATTACATCTACCAAATCAACAGATTTTACCGCTGTTCCAGAATGTTCCACTGTTTGAGTGACATAGTTTTGCTTGCAGTCATTTACAGTTTGATGCAAATGCACATTTTCAAATTTAAATAACAGAGATTCCAGTAAAATCAAGTGTGATTTGGTTTCCACTTTCAGGGACGCATACAAAGAAACAAGTATTTCCAAGACTTGATTAATTTCACCCAATGCTTCAAGGACTGAGAATTCAACCAGGCCAGTTGTATGTCTGAAGGCCGCAGAGAGCTGCCTGTTTGGTAAAAATGTGGAAGCCAAGGAGAAGGAGGAAAAAAAAGATTCTAGATCCACAGATTACCGCGATTGGGCTTTGTCCTGCAGTGTTGTTTCAAGAGCAACAGGTCGCTGTGCTTCAATATGTGACCCCGTTTTCCCTATAATGGGAAGAAATGTACTGATTTGTGCTTGCGTGATGACATGGTTACTGAAATTATTTGCCAGAGCAGTACCCATTTAGCAAGTCACAGTGTCATTCAGGACAATGCCCATATGTTCGCTTTCTGAGGGTGAAATTGGTGATTTCGGAAGAGGAAGTGAATCCACAAGCATCATGTCTATGTCTGAGATTTGGAGGGAAAAGGCAATCAAGCCGCTTGAGAAGAATATGTTGGAGTAGCTTCTTGGAGACAGCGAAAACTAGCCAGGCTATGAAAACGGTGCTTCTGTACCAGAGACACACTCCCGGACAGTCACAAAAGGTAGGTTGAGAGGGTACGTGCAATGCCTCTTCCGTAAGTTATTATCGAGAATGGTTAACAGGGACTAAACCTAATAGCTGCAGTGGGCAGCAGACAACAACATCTCTCCTGAAGCACCGGGATAGCTTGATCCAAAATATAACTCTAATGATCCAGAGAAATGTATGCAGCAGCCTAATCTGGTGGGCTGCCTCGATTCCAATCGCATCGGATCCGAACAAGTCCTTTGCTGCCACTGCTTCAGCCGGCCATTTAGAAGCGTATTGCAAATTAGTGTTCAAACTGTAAGAGGATTCAATTCAACACTACAGCTAAGTCAATGCCTAGTCTGGGATACTGAATGGAAACCCTTATTGATATATCTTTATGTCCAGTTCATGCGTTTGGATGACTACCCCTATATAACACCCCTCTCTTGGAATCCCCCTGACCCCACTGAGCCAAGAAGTAGTTCTGTTTTGCAAGTTGAAAGGTTTATTTGATAATTTAAACAATATATATATATATCACGCTTTATAATAAATTAATAATTGAATATCACACTGAATCTGAGCAGTAATCAATAATGGATAGTCTGGCACTAGCACACTTGTGAATAGGAACAGAAGAATAAGGTGGTAGAGAATGCTTAATATAAGTTCAGATGGATGTAATGTTGAATGAAAATGCAATACAGAAAATACTCAATATGATTTCAACAAAACAATGTAATCACTTTTCTCTGGCAATCCCCTCCCCCCCTTTTATGCAATGCAAGGAAATGGAAGGAAAGCACACAGTTCTCAGAAATGCAATCAAATGTAATTCAGTTCACCCCAGCAAGCTTAGACTACAGAAGTTGGAAACACAGGCCCAAAATGCTTTTATATGTGCTGGCAATGAAGTGAAAAATATGCTAAAATGCTTTTAATTCCCTCTAGAGGTTCAGGGTGAGTGGTATCTAGTTAATATTAGTCCAGGCTCACTCTAGCAATGATTCAGGGATGGTTCTTAAGAGGCAAACGAATTTTTAGCAAGGAAAGCAATGAATCTGCTGTTTTCCCAAATTTGCGAGTGCGTTTTTCGCGATTTCGGCAAAAGTGTATGGAATAGGAATGAAATTCGTTGAAAAGCCAAGATTCACAGCTTTCAGAGGAAAGTTACTGCAAGTCTCTAAGACAAACGGTCACGGAGATATGAGCGATATGGTAAAGGTCGTTTTTCAGATTTGAAATTTTAAAGTTCAAAGTGACAAGTGACAGCTAGCAACTAGAAAATGACAGGTGACAGCTTTTAGGCAGTTCTACTTAGATTAAAATAGATTGAATTATATTATTTTAACTAAGAGATTGGTTCTGCACAGTTCTGCTAGGTACTCACAATATATTTTTGAATTAGACCTCGCCACGGATCTGGTCAGGTTTTAGACTGGACTCTGGTCTGGTCTCGGCCTCTTCACAGTGATCTGGGTCAGCTCTCTGGTTCTGCTAACAGCGGTCTGGGTCAGCTCTGCTCTGCTGGTCTAGCCTCTCTGGATTCTGGAGATTGATGGATTTGAAGTCTGGATCTCTGGATGTTGTATGGTCCGGCAGCATGCTCCGCAACAAATGGAATTGAATGTCCCTATCTGTCCTGACTGTCTGCTTTTATGTCTTTTGAAAATGGGTGGAAAGGCTAGCTTCCTAGGCCCTACCCCACTCCACTTGTCATTGGCCACTTCCTCCTCTTCCCCTTGATTGGGGGAATGAAATGAAGTGTCATCATGATGAGGTCTGTTTATGATACAGAGAACCCACCCCTGTCAAATTACACACAATCTATATTTTGACCCAAAAGACATATTTGCACAGGTACACATTTGTTTAAAATTACATGCACCCATCACATATCACAGGAGGTATACCCTGTCCCAATCTGCTCTTCCTGGGAGCTTGCATTGAGAAATGGCAACATATTTCACTTTTTGGTCAGGTTACCAATATCAGATTCTTACTCAAATTTACCCAAATGTGTGCAAGGCATGCAGGCATTAATTGATGAAGTATCAGACTTTTAACATGCATACATTTTAAGTAATACCCTCTTAACTGCTAGCTTGCCCCCAGATCATGCCACCGGTTCTAAAAACCTCTTAAAATGTGGGCAGAAAAATCACAAGAATTATGGTATCATTTAAATAATTATGACAAGTCCGTACTATGAGTTATTCATCTTTTTCTAAAACCATATTCTGGCTACAGAGGGGTGTGGTTTCAGGTCACATGGTACAGAAACCAGTTTTTCCACTTTCTTCAAGCTCAGCCTCTGTCTCCAGTTTCTCCCCCTCCCAGTTTCTGCCAAGCCAGCTTGCTCTCACATGCAGTGCTCCTCCCCTTTCCTTCCAGGAGGAAGCCACATTACGACTCCCATAATAAAACATTTGCCTGGGCCCTGGAAGGCCCATTGTTCAAGAGGAAGCCATTTATGGCCACTTCAATAAACCCTCTGCCTGGGTCCTATGTTTAGTCTCTAGCAGTCCCTTGATAATTCAATCAGAGAAGTGTCAGATCCCTTTTGGTGGGAGCAGCAAAAAGGCAGCTAGGCCTGGGAACACAGCAGTTGTGCAAGTCTCAACTCCTGTCGGGGGTAGCTGGTGGGCAGAATTCACTTCCTTAAGCCAGGCCCCAGCTAATGTCACTTTTAGTTACCCAGTTTTCTGCATTCAAATAAAACTAACCATTTTTACATATGCAGCTAGAATTCTGATTCTAAGTTTAAAACTATGACATTTAAACAATTGCAACCTATGTGACACTCAAAAGTAGGTCACTCATTTCTTTTAAACATTTAGGTTTTTTAGTGTCTTTCAGTCCAAATGTACTTAAACTGCTGAAATCCACAGCTCAGCCAGTCTTGTTATAAACCTTCAAGTCACTTCAGAATATAACTTTACATTGGATCCACCTCTCAGTAAGTCTTTCTTTGGCCTGCTTTGGGTTCATTTATTCAGTTTTACACAAAAAGAGAAAAAAGTCTGGTGTTGTTTTAAAACGCCGGCTTTCTGATAGTGGTGAGTACTGGTAATGCACCCATTTTTGGGTTTTAAGAAAATGAATTCCCCACAATTCTAGGTTGCTTTTGGCAATCAGCATTGCCATTCCCAATAGTTTCAGGCTATTGTGTGGGTAGTCCAATGGTGGTTTTAGGCAGTGCCCTTTTGTGCCCATAACATTGGCAAAATGGGTGGCAGCCTATTCTTCATGCACTTCCCTGGGCATTTTCTGGGAATCTCTGGCCATCATGATGTTTTCCATGTCAGTACTGCACAGTTTTGAGGTAGGGCTTGAATGCGTGGATAAAAACATCCCACAAAACAGTCTAAGACCCAGTGGAGGTGACCAGCTGTACTCTAAGATGGTTCTATGTCATTTCATTGACACCCGGTCTTACGACGGGTGCTTTTCTGTGGAATCTTTGCTGAAAAATGATTTACATTTTTTTAATTATTTTTTTGGTGGGGGGTTCCACCAAGCCTCAGGTCATGTACCTCTTTTTTTATTCCTGACCCCCCCAACCATTTATATGCCCTTTTTATGCCTTTTCCCACCCCCCAAAAAATGTGGATACGTTTCTTTCTGCCAAAATTCTGAGGAAAACACCCGTCGTAAAAATGGGTGTCGATGAAAGGATGTCGCACCTACTCAGACGTTCCTCTCTGCCATGCCTTCGCCTGGCATGACCATCAGGGCAGTGGAGAATGTATTCTATACTATTCTTTGCTCTGCAATTATTTCTTTTCTCCAGGGCTCAAGTCGAGGGTACACGCGGGGGTCAGAGTCCACCCACTTTTTTCAGAGGGTGGACTCAGTCCCCCCCAGCTAAAATGATAAACCGTGAATGTCCTCTTTGAATTTAGGCATTAAAGCCGACCACGGGAATTGAACCACAGTCGTCAGGTTTGTACGCTAGATACTTCACCACTGCATTATATAACCTGATGAAAAATAACAAACAACTAATAGTAAAATGTCTCATTTCAGTACTGCAATTCCCAGGAAAAACATTTGTATTGGTTCTTGGAGTTTAAAAATGGAACATCTTTTAACGTTTTCAAAGACACTATTAGAAGAAAAAATCCTCTCTGGGCTTTGTGTGTGTGTTGTTTTTATGAAAGGCAAACGACATTCGTCCTGTGCAATTTGGGTGGTTATGCAAAGCAAATGTAATGAAATGTGCATATTTCACCCTGATATGCTAATTTCTGGCAACATCACATCCCAATGCATTTGTAGACGAGCCCCCCAGTTAAATTCTTAGGACTTGACCCCTGCTTTTCTCCAGGAAAACGTTTTCCATGTGTGGTAGCACAGTTCCCTGGAAGACACTCAGTAACTCTGGTTGCAATGTGCCAGTGAGGGCGCCCTTGAGAGTTGAAAGCCTGGGAGATTGTACTGGTTCATGCGCTCCCTTGAGTGCGTACTTTTGAGCTGATGTGCGAAGATTCACAAGTCTCTTGATCCATGAAATATGACTCTTGTGGCTTCCCTTCTGGTCTTAATTTGAATTATTATCAAACACTTTGTATACTGATATATTTTCTGGATAAATGCATGCAATGAATACAATTCTATTTGCTTCATCCATACAGCCACGCTCGCACAGAAGGTGTTTTTTTCCGATTTAAAGATGAGTCAACCTTTGGTCTGCAAAAGTATCTCTAGATAGTACAGAAGCATACTACGACCCCAGTAGAGCTGTGCACGGTTGTGCTGCTGTGGTTGAGCTGCTCCATTTCATATGAGTGGATAAAAACTGCAGGCAGTCCATGTACGATGCCTTAAGCAATGACAGAGGACCTGAGCGGACAAGACGCACCCACAATCTGTGTGCCCACCTGTGCTGGGTGGGCATTTACAGATGTTAAAGTAACTGCGGTGGGCCCCACTTGTTAGATAATCTTTGCTGCACCTCTGCCGCTAGATACTCAATAGGTGGTATTACAGAAACTCTGCTCATGTTGTTTAAATCCATTTTTTGCAATAACGCAATGAATGCCCTAGTCTACTTCCGCAACTGTGTTAGAATTCTGCAATTAATCTATTCTCAGCAATGCCACACGACTTCCTGTGTTATGGTGTGTTCCTTTCCACTTTCGACATATACAATATGGCAAAGATTAAATATGGGTCCGTGTAATTACTGATGGCCTAATAAATGGTGTACAATGCAGTGAAATGAAACGCAATCAAACACAAAAAAGGAATAGCATTAAAGTTGGAGGGAGCAACAACACGTGCTAACAGATTCACACAATGTGTGCTTGAGAAAACTCACACCATATCCAATTTCCATTTTCACATCACAAACGTGTTTTAAATCTCTTTAACATGCATTTTCACCTCGCCATCAATACACTGCACATATGAAACTGTGAAATATACAAAGCTGTGATATTCAAGATTCCTTCAAAAACACAAGTCTCCAATCATAGGCCAGCACATCTATTTTCATTTAGAGCTGTGTTTACATGTGACGTGGAGAAATGTATTTTGTACAATATGTTTATATCTGCATCAAGCATGGATGTCATTTAAGAGTATCCAGGGTCATCTGCCTCCACCCCTGGCAATCTCTTTGGTACCATTGCCACTGTCTCATATGCCAGTGGTCTACTGTCCCTCACACCTAGATATCAGAGTGGTTGATTGCTAATTGAAAAAGCGTATTACTTTGGTTTATGCTCTATGAGAGCCTGCTTCACAACGAGTGTGTTCACAACATATGCCCTAAGGGTGTTCACTCCCATTCAAATTATGAATGCTTGAACAGAGGGAGAAACCAGCACAACCACCAGAAAAAAATCCTGAAGGAGTGGGCATAAGGAAATAAAAAATATATTTACGACAGAGCTTGCATTGGCTGTTTCAGAGTTATTTATGTGGGGGTCACTGTATATCCTGTGTGTGTGGAGCGTGCTAGGGGTGAGTGGGTGCCTTCTCTGTGTGAAACGTGCTTAATTATATTCTTGTATGTTTGATATTTCATTGTAAACTAAGAACATTACTATTTAAATGATGTGATTACTGCTAGATATTCTGTTCCTCCTGGATCCCATCATATTAAAGCTTGATTTACCCAACAGTTTTTGATCACGTTTTTCATATTTTCAATATCATTTAGAAAATGGTTTGGTGCTTTACATATCCACTGTACTAAACACAATGGACTGTGTCTAGTCGTGTGAGGACACAATACATACATCTTAGAGTGTTAGTGTACAATTAAAGAAGAGATGTCTGGAGATGAGGCTTACTGGGTAAGTTGGAGACAGTGAAAAAGGCAAAAGTACCTGCTTCACCACTTGACCAGCAAGTGTAACCCTGGGCAAGTCACTTTATCTTCGAAGGCCTAATTTTCCACATCGTCTCCAATTGAGAGCTCCAAAAGTGATTCAATTAGGTCAGCAGTATAAAAAACAAACCAAACTGAATCATGTAAGTAGCATTGCTGTCTGTACCCAGCATAAGATGACACCACTTGGGTTTCTGAGCGAGTTTTGGGTTTGTGAGCGAGTTGCTTCCGTACAATGACTGTACATCATATATTATACTTAACCTGTTTAAACATGATACTATAGGATATAAGGTTGCTCTTGGAATGTTATAGCAGTTCCTGCCATGTGAGGCAGTGTATAGCATATTAGTACCCGGCGGGAGTCAAACAGAATGCAACACGCATTCTGATTGGCTCTCGCCGGGTCCTTACCCGGCCGAGAATCCTTCGATTCTAGGCCGGGACTCCAGCTGCCTTGTCCTCGGTGGGGAGTGGGGAGCGTGGCAGCCCCTCAGCCAATGAGGAGGCTTGAAGCAGGGCCATGCCCGCTCTGAGCCTCCCCATGGCTGAGAGGCTGCCTCCGCCCCCCGGTGGGGACTCGGGTAAGCTTTTTATTTTCCCCTTCCCTCCCTCCTCCCTACCCCACCCCACTTACCTTCTTGCTCCTGCATCCCTGGTGGGGGATTATGGCAGCCTCCAGCAGTGTGGAGACTCCACGCCTCCACACAGCTGGAGTCTTCCATCGCCCCCGGCAGGTACGAAGGTACGTTTTTTTTTTTTTCTCCCCCCTTCCCCTCCCCTCCCTCCCTCCCGCCCTCCCAACCCCATTTACCTTCTGCTTCTTTTTTTTTCGGGAGCGGACGCGCTGTGTTCCCAACGCACCGCTCCCGAAGGCCGTCATGGAAAGAGAAAACAGACTCCCGTTTTCCCTTCCCGGCGGCCATTTTCTTGGTCGTTTTTTTTTTTTCTGTCCCGTTCGGGACAGAAAAAAATGCTTTTAGTGCACCGGTCACGCACATAATGCGGGCCGGGGTACTAATAGCAATATAACCCTCGCGGCGGGGGCATTACCGACTCAGTAATGCCCCCGCCGCTCGGGTATATTGCTTAATTATGATATACCTGGCATGTGAGGGTTTAACAGACATAAGGTGGCAGTGACTGGGCATTTGAGGCAGGCCTGGCATAAACAAGCATTGGTCCTGGCCTATGTTGGTTCTGCTGTCCGTGCCCTTAGCATATCATGACTGTGCGCAATGCATATTGGGACATCATCATAGTTAATATGAGGTTGAAAAGTAAGCTACATTTTGTTTGTGTTAGTACTATTTCTTATTTTAATAATTGCACGCTTGTTGTAGTTTTGTGTTTAACTTTGGCAATGCTACTTCCTGTAATGTCTCGGGCGGATAGCTCAGCGGCAACGTGCTCGCTTTGTAAGCAAAACGACATGGAGTGACACAGGTTTGATTCCTGGGTCCACGCTTAGAAAACTCTGGGTAGTAAGAGCGTTATAAATAAAATATCATATCATATCACCAGCGCAAAATGTCATATGGCAACATTTCAGGTGATCTTGCCTGGGACAAAGGTCATTCAATGTCACTTTCCGTGATGTCATTGGGTAAGGGATGTCACTTTCGCTACGCCTGGAATTGTAGATGGCTATAAGACATTAAACAAATCATGCTCTTAGAGCATGTGGAAGAAGGACGAGTTGGCATATTGACATGATTCATCTTAATAGGCCTCTGTCGAATATTCACTAGCAATCTGCTTTGCTCGCATACGTTTCAATGTGAGAAATTACATGGATTCATCATTGAAGTGAAAACATCTTTTCAATTACACCCAGCAACAATTTCAGTGTGACTTTTTGTTACTTTAAACGTTGTTTCATTTTTAAGTCACAGTAATGCCCACATCATTTTCCTCTTAATCTCGGCATGGGCTGCGCAGTATTTAAAGATAACAAGAGCCCTGGTAGAACGTGCCATATGACTGTTATCAACAGTAATATTGCTGCCTCGAAATGTGGTGCAGCCAAGGAGAGAAGTGAGTTGACATGTGTGAAGGTGGGCAGCGAGTAGCGTGAGTAGAGTGAGTAGAGTGAGAGGGTGATGAAGTGAGGGAGAGGGAAATGACTAAGGGTACTGAGGGTTTGTCTATGCCCCTGTATCTTCTGGACATTCCAGAAATGGAAAAAGCAACACGAGTAGTAGATTTAATATTGTGTTTTACCTTGCAATGAAATTGCTGTTATCAGATGTTTTAGATGACCTTGTAATGAATGGTGTCATGGCGAAGACTCGGAGCATCAGCAAACACTGTCTTCATTCGCCCACCTCCATCTCTTGCTGACTTTCCCCATCCTGTTATCTCACTTCCCGCCCCACTCCCAAAGTCCTGCACTGCACCCACAAACTACATTTCACGATGCTACAACCCCCCCCCCCAAATTATACACCAACAACGTTCCATTACCCCATTTCTTCAATGAGTCTTCGGGCAGCATTTGGGCACTTTGCGGTCATTGTTATCTCATTTCTGACTGTCCGGATTTATCCGCAGATACCGTGTCATCTTGCTCAGCCCAATCAGAGTCCTCACCATCAGCATGATAGGATTCATCTTATGAGTATATGGACTCCTGCTCCTGACTGCCGCTTCTCCTTCTGGTCAGTACCTGACAGTTTCTTGAAATGGAATTAATTTCTTGTCACCTGGCGCTGGTCTCCTTCAGCGGTAACCATGGAGCCCTTCCTGCCTGTGATGACCAATGGGCCTCATGGAACACGGCAGTGTGTTTATTGGTTCTGGGCTGCTTCACCACTACCACATCTCCACGCATCACTGAGGAGTCCTACGCCCTTCTCCTGGTGGTGTTGGGATTGTGTTTCATCGTTCCTTTGGCCGCCACGTCCTTTTTCACCACAGCCCCATCTTCTGCATATTTCTCAGGCTCACTTTGGTGTTGTGGCAGTCGAATGCGGATGCTACAACTGAACAGGAGCCCGGCAGGACATTTCCCTGTGGAGCAGTGTAGGTGTGGCATGCTCTTGTAATCTTGCAGCAGTTGAGGTAATACCTGTTCATATGGCTGTCATGTCAGCTGTGAGAGCTGTAGTGCTCTCTTCAGGTTAGCCATAAAACAATCGACCGTCCTGTTGGCCTGGGGCCACTGCAGCGTTATCTTTCTGTGACTGAACCCCATATATTCTGCAAACATCTTGAAGTCTTGGCTCGTAAGTGGGGGCCCATTGTCCGACTTCACCTGTCTTGTAATACCATACGCAGTAAATAATATGTCTAGTATTGTAATCACATGATGGGCCACCGTGAAGGAGACCATCTGCTCTTCAGGGAATTAGGAATATTCATCCACGGCCGCTAGCGCATATCTCCCCCCTTCAATGGGTCCAGATAAATCGATGGCCCTTCCTCCCACACCCCTTTTGGAGTTCAGTCATTCTCAGTGGTGTGGGGTGCCTTGTGGGTGTTATCAGACAACATGTGGGGCACTCCTTCAGTAGATCTCCTACCATCAAGTCTTACCCTGGGAACCATACCTTCTGTCTTAACATCCTTTAAGTCGATACATTTCCCCGGTGTCCTTCATGGGTGAGCTCTATCACTTGCTTCCTCAGTGGTGTGGGCACTAGTATCTTGTTACCTTTGAGCAGCAACGCTTCAACTGACAAAGCCAATTCCTCTTTCACTTGTAGGAGTCTGTCCACCTCTCTCTTCACTTCTTCATACTCAAGACAGCCTCTCTCTTTGGCTCTTTGCCACCTTCCCAAACATAACCCTTCAATGATGATTTGGAAGGCCACATCTTTTTCCACTTCTTGCAACAGCTTCATTGGATCTATCCCTTGAGGAATCTCTTGCTGCACCAGGTACCTAATGTACGGCCCTGGCACACGCTCTGACCTTGGATGACGAGAAAGAAAATCAGCCTTTTTTTCCTCTTTCACTGGCCAGGGAATGATATTAAATGCATATTCCTGCAACCATAGCCCCCACCAAGCAATACGAGGCGGTATTTGCACCTGGTTGTTGCCATACTGAAACGGTAAGGCTTGGTGATCTATGATTATTGTTATCGGCTTCCAGTAGAGAAATAAATAAACATTTTCACATGCCCAAACACAGCCAAATTTTCCTTTTCAGCCTGTGAATAAGCCGGTTCATTCTTTGATAGACTTTTACTGGCATACCAAACAATATGTCTCTGGTTGGAATTGTCTGGTACATTGTAGGGGCTCAATGGGAATGGGGAGCATTTCATTCCGGAGCCTGCGAATGGGCAATTACCGGGTCTGGCAGGCCGTAATGACCCAGTATTTGCCCATTCACGGGCGCTGGAAAAAAATATTTACCGGCATGGTTTCCGCCGGTCTCATAATGAGGCCCAATGTGTTTTTTTAAAAAAATATGTCTTTTTATCCACACCTTGTTCGGCCATCTGGCTATAAAATAGATATGTTACATTTACAGAAATCTACAATTGCGTTGAGCACGGAGGCACATTTGCACTTAAATATTCTCTCCCGCAGCACACATATTTATATAAAATGTATAGTTACCAATAAAAAAAGTAAAACAAATACATTTTCTGTTATATAACTTTGAATTATGGGGCTGTTTTGGAAGACTTAAAAGGCCACCTTATACATTTTTTCTATTTTTTAGAACTAGAAAATGTAATTCGACACAAAATGTACACTGATTTGCAACATGTACAAAATAATAATAGCAGCTTTGATTATTGTTAAAACATCCAAAAACAAACGGATCATATGTCTCATCATGTTCAATTTTTTAAACATATCAAACCATCTCTGTATAATACTACGAGTTTGGACTAGTAGAAAGGATGCCCTGCAAATCTTTGCACAATGAAAGTCTGACAAAAAAGAGGATGTGCTTTAATATTTTGCCGCTGGCACATTTGCCTGTTCTTTATCTATTCAAAACTGCACTCTTTGCCCTCTGAGAATTAATCTACCATAACATCTCAAAATATGCAGACACTGTAATTGAGTGGGGATTATTAATTGCAGGTAAATTGATGTTTCGCTAATAGGATTTGACACGTCTATCTTCTTAGTATATTTTCTCCAGGCCAATCTTCTTGCATGTCAGACAGCCAAGGCACTATGTTTACACTGCAGGGAGCCTTGTCATTATTCATGATGGGGGGGATCTGAAGAGAACCGACTGGAAGGAAATGCGCCGGTCATGTATCAGTTATAACCTCTGTAAATGTGAACGTGTCTCCTGCTTTGACCCTTTTTTGCAGACAATTTCCATGTGGATTTTTAATGATTCCTATTAGTATTTTCTCTTTCCGTTTTATTCGGATTTCATTGCATTACGGATGTTGATTGTGGCATCAAAATTGGACAACAAGAGGCCTCCACGCCCACCAAGTCTGCCCTTCTTGCATTTGTTGTAAAAACTGAGAACAGTATTACTTCTGTTCGTATTTGCAAATCCCGGCATATCCTTCGCACCTGCCCATTTTGTGTTCCAGTGTTTGGTATGGTTTGCAAGATCCTTGTGAACAGGATGGTTTTGTGTCCCCATACTATTCTTTCCATATTGCGAGGGTTCATGTTTTTCATATTGTTTCTAAGAACATGGCATGCAGAAAAGATATGTTCTTAGGTTTAGGATTGAAGCTTTTATTTTGGAAAGCACAATATCTAGATTGATTTAAAGTGACATGCCAGTATTAGAGTGTACATTTAAAATAGAAAAGGAATCAACTCTGCATTTTAGACGAAAGCACCAGAAGAAAATGAGGATGCGTGGCTCACCATAGCCTCGTTTAGCTACTATTACTGAAAACTAGCAGAATTATTTTTTAGAAAAAATGTATAAAATAATATGGAAGCATAAATTAACCTTATGGGACAAATATATCAAACTTTGATTTATGATACCAAGCACAACCTATAACAAGCAATCGGCCATTTCAAGAGGAGAACAATACTATTTCACTTTCTGCTGATGAACCATTGTTATTGTCAATGGGGAAACACGTGTCGAGATTTTTTTTGAGATTTGATTTAATTTGACATGAGAATTGATTTCTGCAAACAAAATCCAAGAATTTATTGGAACCAATGTGAAGATAACATTGATAATTGATTTCTGAATTGAAAATCAAGTGAATAAACCTGATTTGACTCACCATACAGAAATGTTTTATTTCCTTAGGAGCTGGCGCATTTGAGTAACCTTATTCCCATATATCAACCTATTATTGCATTTAGCTTGTGCAGTAACCACGCAAATTCATGGTTATGCTCATGCTGACAGTCTTGCAACTTTAACGTCCATTCTTATAATTCATTTGATGTCACCAAGGTAGAGCTTAGCTGGCTACAAACTTAGAATTCAACTCTGTATTTTAATTTTCATTATGTATCCACTTAAGGACTTAAGGCAGAATCCTTTCTTTTCTGCACAGTGTTATTTGGAAAAGAACGTTTTATTTCAATTGTTGTATACCCTTAAGGGGAATGCACCTCTATTATGGATTGTTCCTTTTAGGTAAGCAACAGTAATCACAGATCAAGAAGCCTATCAATTCCTGCAAATCCATGAATCTCATTGTACAACATAGTCACAAAGCTAGATATAAATTGCCCCTGTGGAAATTCAGGGATGTATTCATATTTTGATAATGTCAGAGAATAATGCGCCCTTTGTATTCACACAATCTATATCTTTCTATTTTCAATATACTTCTATGAAGTTTCACTTTCAGGCACAGTCCCAATTTAGTGGCATATCTTGTAAAGGGTTCCCCCCAAAGACATTTGGCCTCATTATGAGACCGGCGGTAGCCGTGCCTTTAAAACTGGCATGACTGCCGCTGGTATCCTCTTTTTCTGGCACCCGAAAATGGGCAATTATCGGGTCATTACGGCCCTGCTGGACCCGGTAATTGCCCATTTGCGGGCGCCGGAATGAAATGCTTCACATTCCCATTTGAGCCCTATAGGGCTCAATGGGAATGGGGAGGTCGGATGCACTGGCTCCATTCCGAATGGTGCTGGCCCATCCGACATGTTCTGCTCTCGGGTGCCGGTATGCCCGCCAGGTCAGACCGGGTGGGCAGGAAGGCACCCATGAGCAGAACTCGTATTTTGCCGGTCTGTTAACAATGGTACAAGCAAGCTTACCAGTAGCGTTGTTACCAGACCGGCAAACTTATAATGAGGCCCATTCCATTGCTATCTGGGGTTTAACCCCTTGTGTGGACATATATCTAAATGCACGGGGTTGCACTCACTTTTGATTTGTCTTTTAAAGGCCCAGAGAATATAGGAACATCAACATTTCCAGATAGGCCTTCTCAACAATCTGGTCCTGCTTTGGAAAAGGCTTCAATTATTGTCTCCCTCTGGAAAAAGGTCCTTCTTAAGGGTGGTTTACATCAGCTACATCCAGTTTAAAATCCAATAAGCACTCCCTGTCAGACACCCTCCATTCCTGTGCAGTGTTCCCAAGAAGGCTTCCAACTTCATGTGTGTTTGGCCTTAAATAGTTGCCTAACTCCACCCTTGTAGCATCATTGGAAAAAGCAATTCATGATTGAACAAAGCCTACGATATATTTTCATCAGATATTGACACTCCAAAAAAAAACTTTACTGTGATTGGCTCAAAGTATTATTCCATGTGACAAGTTGGGTATTTCTTTCCTCCCACCAGATTTATGGTCATATTGGCCTAAAATATGACTTTCATCCATAAATATTATTTACTGCCCATACATTCAGATTCACAAGACAGTTCTGAATTCATGGACATCTTCAATTTTCCATTAACTGGTTATATGAGAGAGACATTAAACTATGGACATGTATTAATAATGCATACATATCACAATACCATTTTTATAGGCATGTGATATGGATCACTAAAGTGAACTCACATCTATTTTTAGTTTTTACGTTGGGTAGAGGACTGACAAGTTAGAGCCAATAATATGATTTTATTATTTTATGCTGTTTAAATGAACACATATATTTTGTTTTCAAAGCTGTATATTACATGTTTATAAAAGGTTTATCAATAACAGAACATTCTGCTGCACACATATTTTGAGACCATAGGCCATACAAATGACAAACCATAAATGATGGTGTATAACTCTGCTCAGGTAAAAGTGGCCAGGGTTTTACGGGGATCTGGTCATTTAAAGCAGCCTTTTAGAAAAGAAGCAGGCCAATGGCCCTCATTACGAGGTTGGCGGAATGGGTTTCCCGGCACCAGTAATGGTGCCGGTGCCAGTAAACCCATTCTGCCCTATTACAAGGTCACCTCGCGGGACCCGCAATGGGTGCCTGGTAAAACCAGGTGTCCTTACCGGGTCCCGCGAGGGGACCAGGGAGCAAACAACAGGCCTGTTATGAAAGGGCCCATTGTTAGCTCCTTCTCCATTCCCATTGAGCCATATGGGGGCTCAAATGGGAATGGGGATGGACCCGGTCCGGGTTCCTCGGACGAGGAATTACTGTGTCCGCCAAGGTTGGGATGGCCCGGTAAGTCATCATTTGAGGAAACCGGGCCCGGTATGCGGTAAGGAGGCAACCAGGCCGCTAAATGCAGGAATGGTTACCTCCAACCTCGTAATGAGGGCCAATGACTTCTAACATGGCTGTGGAGTGCATTGAAAACAATGTGTTTGGGATTCGTCAGGTTAATTTTGTGTATGTGTAAGAAAATATCATATGCTCTGAATACATACAGTTGTGTCTGTTCAGCTCAGCTAATAGATTCGTTATTGATACATGGTGACTCTTTACCCGAAAACCTACCCCTGAACCTTTTCCCTTTAGATTTGAGCTCTGGATAAGTGCATTCCAGATTTACAAGATCCAGCTGCATAGACCATTATAAAGTGACATGCATGCAGACAACAATGCTCATGGTTTAATTGTTACTTAGCAATGATAATTTAATTAGCATAGGATTTAAAAGATTTAACTCAGTCTGCATAATATGTACTGTACACCAACTCATCATATTCTCACACAATATTAACCTGATGGGTGGCTACACAAATAAACCGCGTTTGCACAAGAAACCTTGTCAAGAAACATACATTATTTGTTCCCTCACATTAAGACATTAAAAGCCATGCACAGTGCACCTTGTTTAGTGCAATGCATTACATTTATAATTAATACATTTGACAGTGCCTGCCAGCAGAGTTGATGCTAGAGGGGATAGAGTTAGAGGGAATACTGGTCTACAGCAGTAGTAAAGTATCAATGTACCTCACTCTGTCAGTGTCTTGCTCCTTTAAAATTGTTTCCATTTGATGAGGGTGTGATTGTAGCTTCCAGGCTGCAGATCCCATCCCAAGATAGTTTAAATGGGTAACACAATACTCCAAAATACAAATAAGAGCATATAAAAAGGAGTCTAAAGTAATGCAAACCTGCAGCATAAAAGATAGAATCAGAAGCTGCATGTATCACAATCACTACGCCAGATGACTCATTAACCACTGAGTTTCTAGTATCGTGGAAGAGGACATTGAGGGGGGCATCCAGATCTTAGGATCTAAGTTATAGGGAACGTCTGAACTGAATGAGCTATCAATATATCCACCACAAAAGAGTGAAGAGCTGCCTCCTTACCACTGGATTCAAATTTGGGAAGTACAGCTTGCCTCTGTCAGCGGCAAGCACTGTAACAAAAGGACTGCTGTTCTAAACCGGTCCATGGATGAGAAGTGGTGTATAAATTCCTACTTATCCCACACTACTTCTAAACCAGCAATGATCTTAATCAAAAAATGTGATGCAGGTACACCGCCTTCAACTCTGCTAGTTAGCATGAACCTAGGACAGGCTATAATGTTGAAGAGTGGTGTGAGACAACAAAGACGCCTCCAACACAACACAATTGTTTAGTGGATAAAAGAAAATGTCCAAATCAAGGTCAAAATTGAGTATTTAAATTAAAATGCAAATACCCTATTAAAGCACTTACTCAACCTGGAAAGGAAACACGGGATATATAGACATTTAAATGAAAACCTGCACTCTGGGTGTGCAGACAGGATGTAGTCAATAGTCTTTGTAAGAACGTTCAAGTTCAAATGTATGTTTCTTAAAAAATGTTATGGAGTTTGGTCTTCATTGTCATAAGGGTCTTTAAAACCAGGACAGGGAGACAGAACGACTACGAGTGCCGTCTTCTTGGGGCTCACCTGCCTTGAGCTGGGCTTTTGGGCTGGGTGCATTCATAAGGTTGAGACGGTGTTGAGACATTTGAGTCGGCCGGGACAGGTGGCTACCTCAGTGATCATCAAGAGGCAATTATGTTTATGCTTGAGTGATTTTAAGAAACAAGTGATGTGTGGATCCTCATGGTATGATGACTTGAAGGTATCTTGAAGCATCGATGCAACTACAGTGGTGAGCTGGTTCAACTGTGTCCAATGATGCAATACATTTCTGCAGCAGGAATCTGCTTGTCAGAGCTGAAGAGCGGGCCAGTGATGGTTGAGTAAGTGGCTTGAAAATATTCAATGCAGTTAGAGATTGTAAAATGTTGAAAGCAGCTCTGCTGGGTCTTGTAGTGATTTGAAAAAGACTTGAGGGTAGTAAGATGTCTTAAAAGCTGTTGGTGCAGCAACGTAGGATACATTGTCCATGGCTGCTCCTTTTGGTTCTGGATTGCTGTGGGGCCCTGCCTAGTGTATGAGAGGAAACGCTAAGACATTCCCAGCAAAGAAGACTACCAAAGAACACTTGCAGCTGTATCACTTCCTGTAGGCACAATCCTGGTTACCACTGTCTAGGCATCAGGCAACAGCAGGACACTTTATATTATTCTCTCACATCAGATGGCTGGGCCAAAGTCTTGCTCCTTCCTTAGAAAGCCCCATCTTCAGCTGAATATCAGGGGACTTTGGGAAATCCTTCTTCCTCTTGAGTGCTTCCAGCGGTGTAGACAGGCTAGGGCCGGAGCAGGCAATTCCCACCCAAAATCTGTAATAAACCACTCGGCAGTGCTGTGTGGGCATTTACAGATGTTAAGGTCACTGTGGTGGGCCCAACTACATTAGATTCAGGCCCGACTTTTTGGACCATCCTGACCACACTTGTGAGTGCTTCAATGATTCAATTAAAGGTGGGGCGGGGGTCTTTTCACACCCTATATATTTATTTTGATACAGTTGATTGGTCCATCTAAACCCTGGAGAAAAACAGAACATTGTCCCAGGCTGGAAAGTAATGTCCTTAGGGAAAGTAATGTCCTTAGAGAACAAAGAGGACTTCACACAATATTGTACATGGAGTTAATCCCCTTAATCAACGAATTAATTAGGGCATACACATCCTAATTTCTCTAACAAATCTTCATTTATATACAGTGCATAAAATTACTTTAAAAAAATTCATACATGGGAGTAATCTAGATAAATCGAAAACATATTTTTAACAACCTTCTAACTTCAATCACTGTAATGAAACAATTAAGTCTTATTCACAGACATTGGGCCTCATTAGGAGTCTGGCAGCCATGGAATGAACGGTGCTGGTAGGGACCGGCACCCTTCATTCCGGGCCGCCACATTACGAGGTCTGCCGCGGGTCCCGCTGAGGACATCTGGTCAGACCAGGCATCCTTAGTGAGACCCGCTAGCAGACCATGATGCTAACAACGGGCCCATCATTAATGGGCCTGTTGTTAGCATCCTCCCCATTCCCATTGAGCCCTATGGGGCTCAAATGGGAATGGGGATGGGAAAGGGGATGTACTGGGTCCGGGTCCCGCGAAAGGGATTTACCGGGCCCTCCAAGGTCAGAATGGCCTGGTAAGTCCCCTTTTCCGGGACCCGGACCCAAGTTTGAAGGCAGCCATGCCCCTATTAAGGGCATGGCTACCTCCAAACTCGTAATGAGGCCCATTGACTCTAAATCAAATTTGTTTTTAAAATACCTGGATGGAAACTACAAAAATGAAGAAGACTATTTTTGTCAGTGGATGTTCTTCCTATACAGGTCTGTAAGTGACTCCAATCAAGCAATCCCACTAAGTCAGTGCCTTGTCTGGGATGCCCAAGGGAAGCCCTTATTTATATATTTTGATGGCAAGTTATAATCTGGATGATGAACCCTTGTATAACACCCCTCTCTTAGAATCCCCCTGACCAGACTGAGCCAAGAAGTAGATTTGTGTTGCAAATTTAAAAGGTTTATTTGAAAAATTAACAATATATGTATATATCACACTTCTATAAATAAATTGATAATGGATAGCACACTTGTGAATATGAGCAGTAATCAGCAATAGGTAATCCTACAGTAGCACAGTTTTTGGTTACTTATGAATAGGAAAAGAAGAATAAGGTGGCAGAGAATGCTTTATATGGTTCAAGGAAAGGCAAGGTGAGACAGAATACAACACAGAAATAACCTTGAGATGATTTCAACCAAGAGATAATATGATCACTTTTTCTTGAACACTTGAACAATTCACTCCCCCCTTATGCAATGTTAGGAGATGAAAAGGAGAGCATACAGTTCTCAGGAATGCAAACAATATAATTCAGTTCCCCCCTAGCAAGCTTAGAGGAAAACAGGTAGAAGTTTGAAACAAAGGCCCAAAATGCTTTGAATGTGATGACAATGAAGTGAGAAATATGCTAAAAAGGCTTTTAATTCCCTCTAGAGGTTCAGGGTGGGTGATATCTAGTGCATATTAGTTCAGGCTCACTTTAGCAATGCTCTATGAGTAACTAGCAGGTTAAAATGAATTTTAGCAAAGGAAAGCAAGGAGCTGCTGATTTTTACACGTGGCTGAAATTGTGCAAAATGTCAAATCGCGGCAAATTTAATCGCTCCTAGCACAAACGGTTCCAGAGATACGGACGATTTTGTGAAGGTAGTTTTTCGGATTTGAAATTTAAAAGTTCAAAATGAAAGGTGACAGTTTTCGGCTTTAAAAAGGACAGAATGACACACACGATTCCTATGAGGTAGTTCTAAATAGGTAAAAATAGTTTGGATTAGATTATTTTAAACTAAGAGATTGGTTTTGGCACAGTGAGTACTCACACTATATTTTTGAAATAAGCCGTCAAGGTCTGGTCAGGTTGGACGGGACTTCCGGCGGGTGGTTCTGAAGTCCCGGCTATCTGGGTCAGCTCTGCTCTCTGGGTCTGTCAAGCACCGGTTCTGCTCACAACGGTCTGGTTTGTGGTTCTCTCTGGTTCCGGATACAGCACTGCTTTCTGGATACTGCTACAGGTTCTTGCAAAAGTTCTTGGCAAAGCTCGCCGGCTGTTGAATAGTTTGGTTGGTTTTGAGGCCTGCTGAAGAGGATTCAGCTTGTGGATTCAGGCCTCTCTGCTACAAATTCTGGAGTTAATTTCTGCTACAGGTTCTGGAGATTGATGGATTTGAAGTCTGGATCTCTGGATGTGAAGTCTGAAGTCTCCCGGAAAAGCGTCCTGCAAGAAAGTGGAAAGTGAATGTCCCTACCTGTCCTGCACTGTCTGCTTTTATGTGTTTAGAAAGTGGGTGTGTGCGTGGCATAACTGAGCCTGCCCCTCTCTACTTGTCATTGGTCCAATTCTCCCCTCTCCCATGATTGGGGGAAGGAAATGTATTGTCATCATGATGAGGTCTGTTTATGGGTCAGAGGATCATCTACTGGTCAATTTGCCACAAATCTATATTTGATTCAAATACATATTTCCCAGATACAAAAGTGGTTGACATTACATGTACATATTACAGATGAATTAAGACAGGTCTCTGTTCAAGCCCCATGTTCCTGCGACCTGGGATTCAGAAATGACAAAATTTTGCGCTTTTTGGTCAGTTTACCAATATCGGACATTTACCAAAAATTACACAATTGTGCGCAAGGAGTATGGACATTAATTGATGAAGTGTCAGATTTTTAACATGCAGACATTTGGAGTAAGACCCTATTTTCCGCTAGCAACCCCCCAGAATACACCACAGGGTCCTAACGCCTCTTAAAACATGCACAGAAAAATCACAAGAATAATGATATTACTCATATAATTTTGACAAGTCCGTACTATGAATTATCCCTCTTTTTTTAAAATTATGCTCTGGCCCAAAGGGGTGTGGTTTCCCCCAAGCACATGGTGGAGATTCTGGTTTGTCCACTTCCCCCAAGCTCAGCTTGGTAGCACAGGCACTGCCCCTCCCAGTTTCTCCCACGAGGAAGCCATTTTACGACCCCCGCAATATAACATTTGCCTGAGTCCAGGACAGGGCTTTCTTTAGTTTCCTGTAGTCCCCAGGTGCCACTCCCCTAATTCAATCAGAGAGGTGTCATCTCCTTTTGGCAGGGGCAGCAGGATGCAGCCAGGCCTGGGAACACAGCTGCTGAATTCCCTCTCCTGTCGGGGGTAGTTGTCAGGCAAAATTCAGCTAAATGTCACTTTAGTTCCCAGTTTTCTACATTCAAATCACACTGACAATTTTTACACATGCAGCTAGAACACTGATTCTAAGTTCAAAACTATGACATTTAAACAATTGCAACCTATGTGACACTCACAAGTAGGTCACTCATTTATTCTAAACCTTTCAATTTTAGTGGCTTTCTGTCCATTTAACTTAAGCTGCTGACATCCCCAGCTATTTTTTTTATATAGATTAAATAATTACTTCCTTCAAGTCATTTCAGAATATAGTTTTACATTGTATCCACCTCTTAGCAAGTCTTTCCTTGGCCTGGTTTGGGTTCATTTGTTCAGTTTTACACAAAAGTCTGGTGGTTTTAAAACGGCGGCTTTCTGATAGTGGTGAGCACCGGTATTGCATCCATTTTGACATTAAGAAAATGAATTCCCCACAGTACTGGATTGCTTTTGGCAATCAGCATTGCCATTCCCAATGGTGTCAGGCTACTGTGTGTGTAACCCAATGGTGGTTTTAGGCAGTGTCCTCCTGTGCTCACGACATAGGCAACAAAGGGTGGCAGCCTATTCTTCATGTTTTCCCTGTGCACTCTCGGGGGAGTTCTGGCCATCATGATGTTTTCAATGCCAGTAATGCACAGTTTTATTGTAGGGCTTGGATGCATGGGTAAAAACATCCCACAGGTCTGTGATAAGCATATTGTATATTTAGAGGTCTAAAAATGGTACCTGTTCTGTTATCTGTGATAGAGTGAAATGAATATGTGAATCTATATCATTTGCCCAAGTAAAAAACATGGTTAACTCTGTGCCATCTCCTCGCCACAACAAAAGAACATCATCAATATATATTTGCCACATTATGATTTTATGTTTATATAGATCCCCTGTGACATCATCTATATATGCTTAATGGAAACTGTTACATATGCGACAATACTACCCAGGACGTATTCTCATTATTCACTAATATTTGCACAAACGACTCAAGTAACCATATGCATTTATTGTAACATCAGTGTTTGTTTAAGATGCGCCTTAATGCCCATGGGTTGAGCACAGTATGCAAAAAATTAAATAAATATCTAAACAATTAACTAGACATTTGTGGTCAACCTACGCCCTACTACGAGTTCCCTTTGCTGGCCCTTCCATAATGCCTGCTTTTAGCAGGCATTAAGGACGGGACCCGCAAAGGGACTCCGGGGTCAATAACGGTACCGTAATTTACAGTACCGTTATTGCTGCCTTCCCATTGAGCCCTATGGGGGCTCAAATGGGAATGGGGAATGGCCCTGGTGAATGGGGAATTACCGGTCCCTCCGACCTCCGAATGGACCGGTAATTACTCCATTCACCAGGCCGGAGTTTGGACGAGTTCGGAGGCAGCCATGCCGCAAATAGCGGTGTGGTTACCTCCGAACTCGGAATGAGGCCCATTGTAAAATACAATTTAAATGAATGGAAACATTAACCCTGCTAAGCTACCCCACCCGCTCCCACCACAAGTGCCCAGATTGCCAGAAACTATATGTATTACAATACAATTTAAGGTATCTGTAATTATTCATAGCCACAAAAGGACAATGTTGTTGAGTGTATGTTTATTCAGAAAATGAAATCCAAATATATGCAAAATTCAGAAAAATTATATTTATTCCATTTCTGTTTTTAACATATTGTAATATGTGATCAAAATGGCTTTCCATCTAAATGAAGGACCTGTTTCAGTCCTTCTATAATTGTTCAAGGGTGTGACCTATGTAGTGTTGTTTGCCTCAAATTGTTCCTCATTACGAGGCTGGTGGTAATACAGGCACGGCTGCCACCGATATTCATTTTTTTCTGGCGCCCAGATATGGGTAATTACCGGGTCATTACGGCCTTGCCGGACCCAGTATTTGCCCATTCCTGGGCACCAAAAAAAAATGTGTCCCCATTCCCCTAATGGGAATGGGTAGATTGGATGCACTGGCACTGTGTGCAACAGTGCCTGTGCATCCGTCAAGATCTGCGAGCAGGTGCCGTTCCACCTGCCAGGGGAGATCAGGCAGGCAGAAAGGCACCCGCTCGCAGAACTCAAAATATGCAGTCCGGTATCTACAGTGCTGTTAGCTTGCCGACACCGTTGTTACCGTACCGACATAGTCATAATGAGGCCCATTATGTTGTTTCAAGTACATGGAACCCTTTACAGAGCCTTAGTTATTTAAATATTAAATAACACACACAGTGTGTATCCATACCACTATTTTGTGGGGATCAGCAATCAAGCCAGCATAATCATTTCTAATTGGAAAGTCAGAACCCATCAAATCTTTGCAGTCCAAAGCAATGGGCTTCTGACTTCTGTGCATCATAGCATTTTAAAAGTCACATTACTTTCTAAACTCCTATGTTAGTCTAAAAGTGCATCAGACCTTCATTAAGGACACCAATTGAATTGCCAATATATGTTATTGAATGAGTATTATAAATAGAACATGCCAATCCCAAAGTATATTGTGTATGGATTTTATAGCACAACTTAATACTAATGCTATTTCACTAAATTCTTACATTACCTTTATTATTAATTAATTCCCTTTTCCGACATGCTGTGTTCGTGGGCACCCGGAAGTTTAACTTGGAGTTTGCCGGTCCGGATACAATGGTACTGGCATGCTTACTGGTACCATTGTATCCGGACCAGCAAGCTCGTAATGAGGCCCATTGTCTTCTGGCTAACCGCATATTCCTCACACTTTATGCTGTTTGGAGAGTAAGATTGGTTAGTACCCGCTTCTAGACTGCACTGCGCAGATCTGATTCCCTATGGGGAGTTCTCAGCCTCTCATCCTAACAAGTATAATTTAATGCGGACCATTGATTTTCATGCCAGTAACATCAGTAATTTACAGCGCTGTCGAGGCAAGCGCACTATAACACCAGTGATTCTACTAATCATCATTCGAAAGCCCCTAGCAGTTAATGGCCCTGATATTTAGATACTTTCTTCCCTAGATGTTTGGGTGCATTATTTGAGACCTGATTCCTGAAGGTGCCTATTAGGTAAGGGGTGTCATTATGTAGTGATGCACAGGGCTTAGGTTCTTATTTTGTACTCATTTTATAAATATTGAAAACACTGTTTTATACAGTGAGTGCTGCTCCTTGCCTATCAATGAACAGTACTTACAAATTGTTATTATTATTATTATTATTATTATTATTATTACTATCAGGTATTTATTGAGTGTAGACCTAGCTTTGAGAAGCAATGGAGCACTTTACAGAGGTAACAACAGTACAGATATACAGCTGCAAGTAGGTTAGAGAGGGGCACAGATGAGGGGTACAGCTGTACCAGTTGGTGGGGAGGAGAGAGGCAGGTGACGTCAAGTTAGTTAAGTGCGTGAGTGACGACGTGATGGCCTAGGTGTTAAGGAGGATGTGCTCCTGACATGTAACTTGTGTGTGAACTGTCTTCCAGAGGTGCGTATTTATGCCACCACTCATTTAGTAGAACCCACTGATCTTTGGAGTGTTCAAAAGCCCACTACTTCATGGCAGCTCCTCAGCCCATAACCCATCCACCACCTTTGTAATCAAAGCCATCATGAGGGCATTTCAACCTTTTCATTGAAATGGGCCCCCATTCCTTGTGAGGGGCTAACCAGATTCTGATTCTGATAACGGAGGCTGGCCATTTCTGGCTTAATCTCTCCTGTTGGCTTACTTCTGCTGCGCAGAGAGCAATACACATTACCACCATAACGATCGACACAATGCACCCTCCCTTCAGCTCTTATGTATGGACCAGTGAATATGATGGTAGATTTATGAAATTAATCTTACGCAACCTCAATGATAAAACCAGGGAAAACGCCCAGCATTGCACCTTGCATTCGGAATCGTATAGAACCTGATTTCCACAACTTGTTTCAATGGGAAAAGCCCATAAGCTTAATTTCAATATTTGCACCACACGACTACAACACGCCTAGAAGCCTTTACCTATGAATGTCTCCGTGGATTCCAGGCACCAGTGAACAGATGTTAAGCTCTCCCTTCCTAGGCCCCTTCTCCAGTCTTCATGTTTCCTCTGCATTCATATATTTGTTGATGAAAATTAATTACAGAAAAAAAATCAATCAGACCGCATAGAAAGAAGAGGAGTACTGGGTGAAATACTTCGCCTGACGTGTAATTTAATCTCTGCATGCAGAAACCTAAAGTTCACGCATGGTTTAAAAGGGGTCGCTGCTTTTTAGCTTTAAGAATGAAAGGCAAAGGACCAGAATAATCTAGTCTGTTACTTTAAACATGGCTTTTGTTCCTTGTAAATTATTGATTTGCTGATCAGATATGTTTTCTTTGGATACAAAAGAGCACTCCTGAAACTATTTGTGCCCCCATAAATGGCTGTACAATTATTTCACTTCCTTTTTGTAATTTGAATAAATCATCAGATCAACTTTGTTCAGATTAAGAAATCCTTCGAATTTCATATAAACCAGAACAACACACAGATATATATGTTAAATGTTAAAATGCAAGAAAAATGCACAATTCCATATAATTAAAACCCTGCAATTATGAACACCATCTAATGTTAAAACATGAAAAGGAAAAACCACCTATTGCTCTGATCTAAGTACGACTATATCATACACATATTTTTAAAATTGGACTATGGACATGTGTGTGGCCAAAGCAAAGAAGCTGCAGACAACGGGCCCAAATATCATTTGAAATGGGCCCCAACACATCCTTAGCCTGTCTACCTTTGCCAATCTGTCTGATGCACTTACTTTAATGCCACCCTCATGGTGGTGTTCCATGCAAACCCAGCAACATGTCCGACACACATGAGAACAGGCTTCAGCAATGCCAACAGTTTTATTTTTGTAGCTTTTTTTGTAGGCATGGCATAGGTATTTGCCAGGCCTTTCCATAATGGCTCTAACTTGCCATTAATGTTAGGAACTGAAAAATGGTGCGACTACCTGGACATAATGTCAGTGCCTGATAAACGCCTATCTAATTCCTATGCACGAGCCAAATTGGTTGGCGTTGGCAATGCTTGTTTTTAACAGATCTTCTGTGAAGGACAGTGCATGTAAAGCACACTTAGTTAATATATTTGTATTACATCAGTATTCCAGTTACAGTTCAATTAACCCATTAACTCTCAGAGTACTGCTTTGAAATATCACTGGTAAGTACTTCAAGCAGAGTTTGTAGTTTCTGCTTGAACAAGCTACCCCATAGATGTGTTTTGGTCAGGGGCAGGAAGTGGGTGGGAATGGATTTAGGGTTTGGCGTGGCCTTGAGCAATAAAGAGTAGGGAAATAACCAAACACACCTTCAAACTTTGTGTACTTCCTCTGTTCGTATTTCGCCCCTACCCGTACTTAGGTGGCACTGTAGCACCCCCTAATACCCACAACTAAAAATGCTTAAACACTTCACCAAACACGCAAGATGTATTCATTCAACCGTGAAATTTTAACTAGGCTAATGAGCTATAGTGTCTCTCTAACCTCAACATCCTGTCAGCATCTGTGCAGAGCAGGTGAAGATTAGGAGAAGTTGCATACTGGATGGCCTATTTTGTAAACAAATAATGGTCAACTGATATGATAACACTTCGAGTATTTTCATTGGTAAAGTGCCTTAGGAACGTGTTAGTAGCTAGAGTCGAATGCTGAGATTGTAGTAGCCAATCAGCTTCATGACATGTGGGAAAAAGCTATCATATCTCGAGCGCAACTTCATGAATGCTGCCAGCATTTTCACACAATAATTGTACTCAATAAATGGCGTCTTGCCCCTTTTAGTGTTTCCCTTTCATTTCCCTGCATTTCGATGTAAACACATTTCATGAGGCAGTAACCATGTAAGGATTCAAATATTTGTCCTGGAAATTACCCTTTTACTTCTTCAACACATCTGGGCATTCAGAGGGTAATAGTCACGCTCCCTTAAGTATATGGAACACAAGAGCATCACAGTGAATATTATGAATTAGGGTGTGTGTTACTAGTCAATAGGTCTGAGGGACCTGCTTCTAATATTCTTACCTGACACAGTATGAGCGATTAGTGTAAGGAAATACTATGCATTGTTTGACACGCACTGTAAGGTGGTACTTTGCAAGGTACTATTTTTAGGAGCTCATTCAATTCAGCAGAAACCCTGAATTCTCACCGTGGTTGGCTGTTTTAGTTTCGACCAAACCTTTAAGGGAACACATAGTGCCAAATTCACAAATGTAATGCAAATTATTATTTCTTGTTTTTGCTTTACTTTGTGTAATGCACAAAACACCTTTTCACACAAAAAGGTGGCCTGTATTTTTCCAGTGGCACAAATGAGACCTGTGCATTTCCAGTGGGCACAAAGGTGAGCTGTGCGTTTCAAGCGGGTACAAAGGTGAGCTGTGCGTTTCCAGTGGGCTATGCTGGTCAGCTCTCTTGCACGTGGTAGTGTCGGGAACATGTTTGCTGCTCTTTGCACTTGCTTGGATACTGGCAGTGCATTTTCATCATGCAGGTCCCATAAAGGGGCAGGCAATGTGAATTGTCTAAAAAAAGAAAACATCCTATCACTGTTTACCAAAAGTAATAGTAATGGCAGTGGGGGAGCAGTGGTTAATAAACCTGCAATTCCCCACTTAAATGTATAGCATAGCATTGCAATCCCATCTGATTCATAAGGTATTCCTTCAAGGAATGTTGCAGTCTACATCATGAATATTTGACACAGGGCTGACTCAGCCCAACTGGACTTTCTGAAAGTCAATGAACTGCAGCCATGGACTGTTCCTAGAATTAAATAAAAAATCCCATTTGGCCTCATGGAAGCATAGTAGTATGAACCTTCATGCACCCGTAACAAATAACTGACTCTTCACAAGCCCCATAAGCTTTTTAGAATTTCATGTCTGTTATGAATTCTTTATATTGCAATATTGTAATATAAACCTCAAGAATACTCAATGTGTAGATTTTTGAATGGTGAAGAGCATGCCCTGTGACTGACATTTGTGAAGGATTCCAATCGGGCGTCACACACCGGACCAGGACTATGGCCCTTAGCCTCTGATGTAACACTCAATTAGAATACCTTTTGTTATTTTCTACGAATTCGAATTAAGCCCATACCCAACCCATCTCACACCCCATTTTACAAATACCCCGGGTTACAATGGACCATGAACCAGGCCGGTGGGTGGTGACACAATATTTATTTATTTTAAATTCAAAGAAAATCACACCATGTTTATATTGGGCAGTAATCACCAATGAGGTGATAATTACAATGAAAACCACTGAAATACACTTGGGTAACCTTCGACAAGAATATATCCAAAGCACAAATGAGTAGGAGCACTTTTTCAATTAGGATAGATAGCACCCAAGTTAAGGTTTCCCTGCAATGTTCTCTCAAACCACAATGAATCGAATTCTGAGTCGATAGAAAGAAGCAGCATCTATCAAGATCAAAATCTGACCTTCCTTCACAAAATAAGAAGCAAAGCCCTTTGCAATTGATTAAAATGACACTCGGATTTTGACAAATAATGTATTATTTGGGTAGTTAAATAATGAGGTAGATATGTGTTATCACAGTATCAGGGATGTAATATCACTAGCAACTATAAAGCAATGTATCACAAAAAGGATACAGTTCAAAAGCAATTTGAAAGTGAGAACCCCAGTGCAGTCAAAATCACACGTGTAAAAGTTGCATTTCACTTTTTTTCCATTTTAAATGTCAAAACGGGTGAAATACACAGAATCGGAATGCAGGTTTTAGGCTGGGGAATAGATGCACTTCACAATGACAATATGGAAGTGAAAGAGTGACTCTAGCTAAAGAATTGGATGAGAGCTTTACGGTGAAAGAAATTCAGTTTTTGGTCAAATAAAGCAGTTAACAAGAGAGAAAATTGGTTTGGAAAGAAAGACAAGTTTTACTTAAACTAGATTATCAAGACTAAATTGTTCAAGAAAGACATGGTACGCTCCAAGGTTGATTTGCAACGTCAACCTTTTCACCCCACGTTCAACTTTATGTGGGAATGAATTTGATTATTCAAAATATGACTAAGGACTTATGATCTATGCAAGTCAGAAATAAATAGAAAAGTGTCTCTAACGCTGGGAGATCAAGGACAGGGTGCACAGAGAATTCTAACAGTCTTAAACCAGTTACCAAGGTATGAATAGGATTACTTAGAAAATAGGGCAAAGACAAAGTATCAAGATAGGGTAGACTATGTGTGGCTATGGGATGGGGAAATACAATCTGCATTTGAGTTTGGATTTGGGACAGCCAACCGGGTTCTGGACTCAAAAGGTTTGGTCACAGCGAGGTGGCTCTACTGACAGCAAACAGCTGGACAAGTCTGGTCACTGGATGGAAAGGGTACAGAAGGCATGCAGGTAGTGGGCGAAAATCTGGTCTGGGCACAGGATACTTTCCAAAGGGTACCACAGCTTTTCCCGTTTGTTACTGGGATTTTAGTGGGGTTTCTGGATCAATGGCCTTGCTGGGATAGGGTCAGCAATGCTTTGGCCTGGTAGGGGGGTCTGGAAGCTTGCAAAGGTGGATCTGGAATGTCTGGAAATGCAGGTGCTGGAAATTCAGGAGAGAGTGTCCAGAGTGTGTGTCAGCCTCTCTCATTTATAAGACAGGTGACATCACAGAATGTATGGTTGGGCAGAACTAAGCTAGACCTACCCCTTGAGAACTGGTAGGTCCCTGTGTTGGCCACCCTCCTCATTTTAGGGGGTTGTGTTTTATGAGGTGCAAAGCCATCCCACGCTCTTTTTTTTTGCCAAAAATCAATCTTAACATAAATCACACATTTGTACAATTGCAGCACGTTTGCCAATTACATAGGCAGATTACATATTTCACGCAGAGCATGGTAGTCCAACTCTTTAGTTTGTAGGACTTTGTTTCGTCCGTCTAGTAATTTTTCATCATTTTCAGTGAGAAATGTTATACCTAAAATTCTATAACTTTATACATGTGTACATATTATCATAAGGCATGTTCATCTTGAATTTCAAAGTGGAACCATATACACTTTCCTTAGAATATCCAATTTTCTGCCATTTCTGTCCCTTATATGCCAGTGAAGGCTACCACATCTTGAATTAAAGCCACCAAAATTGCATCTAGATTGTGACACTTTCACATTTCTGTGTTGTCCAATTGCAGAGATAAAAGTCTCAAAGTTGTATTAATAAACTAGTCTTTTGAGTGAAAATGGGCTGGCCTTTGTACTCCAACTGGGACAATTTTTTCTTCAGGCTACCACCAAATGTCAGTTTAGCCTAGGGCTGCCCTGGAGTTTCTCCAGTTTGAGTGACTGGTGGTTGTCACTTCCAAAAGTCGCACATAGGTGTCCTATGTGGAACAGGAGAAATTATTGGACCCTCTCCAATCAGGTTTTTGAGCAGGATTTGGGTCAGAGATGAACTTACTGACAGTTTGGGACAATCTTTTGGATACGGCAGATCAGGACAACATGTCATTGTTGATCATGTTGGACCTGTCTGCCGCATTTGACATGGTAGACCTTAAGATCTTGTTAAGACGGCTCGGGGAGGTTGGAATGTAAAAGCAAAAGAGAAATATCGAGGCTGAGTACCACAAAAGGAAATACATCAAACACAGGCTTATAAAGATTCTCAGATCTTTATTCAAATAACTGTACAGTTTACAAAGGAACAAAGTATCAGATAGCTATCTGGCCCTCAGTACATCACAACGAATACCAGCCCTTTCGGTGTGAGAAGTGAGAGGTACTGGACGTCTACATATTCTCATCTTTTATACAAATTCTCAATCACAATGTCCAGCCCCTCTGCAAGTTAATTATTTTCAAACTATTGTTCGTGCCGAATTCACCTCTAGTTAGTCCAACTATCTGCATGTGGATTACATCTAGTTTATAAAACAACAATTCACAATGGCAACAGTATATCTTAGAATTTGACATTAAGCCTTAGTACATGTTTTATACAATGTAGTTCAACAAGTGCTCACATTCAGTATTTAAACAACATTGTATTCAATGTATGCCCGCGGATCAGACTTGTTGGCGCGAGTAATCCGTTGATCTTCAGGTCAAACATAGGACATGGTCTTATTACACGACCCAAACATTTAGCCTACAGGCAGTTTAGGCATTAACCTGTGTAAAGGTCAGGACGGCTAAGGTTATGAGCAGGAGAACACTGTCCACCATTTTAGAATACAGAGTGACTTTGAGGTGGAAATCAAAATGGCGGATGTTCCAAAAATGGCGGCTAGGTCGATCTAAGGTCAGAACCTTGCAACGCGGATTTCTTCGCAGAGCGGCTGGGTTTAGGCTAATATATGCAATAAAGGAGGCATAATATGATATCCCGTTTAACAAACCCTCCTTTTGGCCTAAGCCAAGTGCTAAACTACTTCTAGTCACTTTACGAGTAACTCCACGTCTCAATGTCCATACATCCTGAATCACTATCAGAAATATCAATTGCCATGAGGTCGGATACTAAGTTTTATTTCAGCATGAATTCATTGGAAATATTCTCTGTGGCGTATACATTGTGCTCTAATGCACCCATCGCTTGTGCACAACATCCTCCTAACATCGAACATATACCAGGAAGACATTGTATACAGCAGCAAAGAAACAACAGAATACCTAAAATAATCATCAAGACCGAAAGTAACTTCCATCCCCAAGATCGTCCCAGAACCAAGTGCTAAGTTCCCAATTTCCCTCGGGAACATGCACTTCTGAACTAAGGACGTGCAGATTTTGGATTGCTCTGAAGATTGTTGGGGAGGAATCTGGCACGAAAATGCAGCAAGCGGACCCCACTAATTTACATAACCCACCATGTTTAGCCAGGATGACATCTAATGTAATCCAGTTCTGAAGTGCCACTAACTTTATTGCTTTCTGTTCTAACGTCATATTGTAGAGTATGTCAGTGGTCCGGTTGATGGTCCTCTCCAGTACTCTTGCTAGTCTCCTGATGTCTTCTGAGTTCAGTATTTGCCCCCAAAATGGCACAAAGGATTTAGCTACATCGGCCAGAACTTGTGCTGAAGTATCGCCATTCTCGTCCTGCCGTGGACGAGTCTTTGAAATTTCTATAGTGCTAGCAAAGAATAACCCGGGTAACAGAATCCCTAAATAACAAGTTCCCTGCCAATCCCTGGGTACCCATGGAAATGCTACATTACCGCAAACAAAGTAGACAGGTTCGCCTACATAAAAGGTCTGTTCTCACTAGTTGAATTCGCAACATTGGCACAACCTTTAAAATCATCCATTGACTGTGTACCATTCCTCTGTATGCAGAAAGAAACTGAATCGGGCTGTGGTTAACAGGATAGGAAGGTGATGTGGCATCCCTATTGCCTATAAGAGCCATCTTAAAAGAAATCAAAGATTGGAAAGGACGGGACAGTCTGTCAGAAGGCCTAATAGAAGCAACATTTGCTCCTATTCGCTAAAAGTGAGCATCCCAGGGGCGTCAGAACACGTCTTTCAAAATTATTCAAGTCCGTCCCATCAAAGTTCCCTGAAATGCTATTGTTCCACCGGCCAAAGAATAGTGCTCTGAGAGAAGCATGGCAAGCAGTTGTCCAAGGTAAAGGATGAATATACCAACCCAGCCTTTATCCCCGTGTTGTGGTAAGTTGTGAACACACCCAACAGTTAGACCTATTAAGAATGGTATGTGTAGCATTCATGATGAGTAATAGAGTGCTGTTGTGATAACTCTGTCTGTGCTGAGAGTCTCTCAGAGATAAAGTATGCAGATGTACAAAAGGAGTAGGAACAGTGGGTACATTTTCAGTGGGTAACACATTTTCGAGCAGATGTACTTCTTCCAGATACCAAAATCCTAAGGCAATGACTATTATAAAACCAATCAACATTATCACTAAGCAACAATACGTTTTCGGGGGCCCACACCTTTGAATGTAAATTTCCGTAGCTGGTCACACAGTCTCTTATCTTTTCCGTAAGAGCGGGAGTGGTTGCCGGCATTGTCCTTCAAACGATTTACAGCATTGGTTTTTTTGCTGGAGACCTCCAGGCCGAGCGTCTTCTTAGTCCTTTCACAAACCCTAGCTAACAGAATACCCTTCTACACAAATGATTGGGCCAAAAAGGCAAACCCTTGATGACTTTTCTTCGAAGGCACAGCCGAACAATGCAGTAGGTCTATTTCCCCGGACACAGATCGTACCTTGTGATCCCTGGTACTGAATGATCTGTGAACAACGTGTCATCACTTTCCGTTGGAAGCGACAAATCCAAAGCAGGATCTGATGCAAGATCCGGAACAAATTCAAAAGGCGAAACTATTGGAGAGTGTGCAGGTGAAATGGCTGTTTCCCCAGGCCTGACAGGCACAGGGGGAGTCTCTGATGCACTCTAGATGCTGTTTACTGCTTTGTGATCGTTGGTTGCAGTACTGGTGAGGGGTTCTGTATCTTCTGTAGCGTGTGGCACAGGGTGTGGAATCCCCTTGATGTGTGACGCGTGGATCAAATTCTTCTGTCCAGCTACCTGCACCACCATCTGTGTGACCAGGAGGACCTGATGCAGTCCCCGCCAATGAGGTGCGAGGCAAGAGGATCGCTCGAATGCTTTCGTAAGGACCCAGTTACCCGGCCGTATGCTGTGGTCGGGGCCCTCGTATTTCACAGGTAAAGCCTCTCGCACCTGGTAATAAATCAAATACAGATTTTTAGTTAACTGGCCACAATAGTCAGAAAGAAGTACATTATCGACCTTGCGCCAAGAACGGAGCCTGGGGACATTCCAAATGTTAGCCGGCCTACCCATGACCACCTCAAAGGGAGAGAGCCCAGTCTTAGTTTGAGGGGTTGTCCTCATGGACAATAATACGATCGGTAAGGCGTCTGGCCATTTTAGTTTGGTGCCGGCACACATTTTAGCAAGCTTGTTTTTGATGATGCCGTTGTGTCTTTCTACTAGTCCAGCACTCTCTGCGTGTCTGGCTGAATGGAATCGTTTATCGATCTGTAATCCCGCGCATATCTGCAGAATTACATCAGCGATAAAATGTGGACCATTGTCCGACCAGATGACTCTTGGCAAACCAAATCTTGGAAAATATTCCTTTAGCATGGTCTTTGCCGTGGTCATGGCTGTGGCATCTTTGACGTGAAAAGCTTCAACCCATTTGCTAAAGGCACAGATGACAACTAATACGTACTTAAAATTACGGCAACGCTCCATTTCGATAAAGTCAAAATTAATCAGGGGACAGAAGGTGGACCAAAACTACCCCTAGGAGTTGATGTGCCCTTTCCCACATTGTGCTGCAAACAAATCATACATCCCTGAACGAATTGTTCAGCTACTTTAGGGATTTTATCATTTACCCACACATTTTGCAACATTTTAGTGACCTTACGAGCACAAATATGGGTTGGACCATGAGCCATAACAACCATCATCATAACATATGCGTCAGGCAATAGCCATTTCCCTTCAATTTTGTCCACCCAGCACCCATCATCATCCAGTTTTCCCAAGCCCTCAGCCCATTTCTTAGATTCTTCTAACATGGCATCGGCGTGAATATTCTTTACGGAATCAATAACCTCGTGCAAAGTATAGGCATTTGTGGCTTCCCTTGAAGTGTACATTTCTGAAGTGGGTTCAGTGGCAGTCTGCTTGGCTATCTGGTCAGCGAAAGCATTACCTTTTCCTACATTGTCTATGACCTTCTGATGCGCTGCACATTTCATGATAGCTAGCTGAGTAGGGAGGGCAAGCGCTGAGAGTAACCGTACTATCTAGGAGCCATGTTGGATTTTAGTGCCATGTGAAGTCAAGAAACCTCTTTCTGCCCAAAGTCTGCCGAAGTTGTGAACCACCCCAAAGGCATACTGACTGTCAGTATATATATTTACAGTAAGCCCTTTGGAAAGTTCACAAGCTCGGGTCAATGCTATAATCTCTGTGGCCTGCGCGGAGTTATACGTGACTCTTTTGGTCTCCATGACCGTGCTCAATGTGGTGATTGCATAAGCAGCTGTGGATGTACCATCCGGGAGTTTGAAACAGGAGCCGTCACAAAACAGCTGCCCTAGCGGATTATTCAAAGGAGTGTCCTTTCGGTCAATTCTGCCTTCAGTCCCTTGTTCTGTGGTGTAAAGGCAGTCATGTGACTCTTCATCACTGCAAGCAGTACCTAGGGGAAAGGTAGAAGTTCAGCTGGATTAAGAACACAACACCTCTTAATTTGGATGTGCGGTGCAAACAAGATCAATTTGTATCTCGTTAATCGTGCAGAGGTGAGGTGTTGCGTTTGTGTTCCGTTTAATAGAATATCTACAGAGTGACGTACCATCAGGGTTAGAGCATGGCCTAGGACCATTCCCTCGCTCTGTTTAACGGACGCAGCAGCAGCAGCGACAGCTCTTAAACATCTTGGCAAAGCGCATGCTACAGGATCAAGGGCAGAAGAAAAGTAGCCACACGGCCTATTCTTCCCTCCATGTTTCTGCGTTAATATAGCCAAAGCACATCCATCACATTCATGCACATACAACACAAAGGCCTTTTCATAGTTTAGTGTGCCCAAAACTGGTGCCGAGCACAATGCAGTCTTGAGCAGATCAAATGCTCGCTGGTGTTCCAAGTTCCACGGCAATGGCGAAGAAATGCCCTTCTTCGTCAAAGCCAACATTGGTTTAATCACTAAGGAGAAATTCGGCAATCACTGCCTACAGTAAGAAGCCATACCTATCAAGGCTCTAACTTCCTTCTGTGTATTTGGGACAGACATGCCAGAAATTATTTTTATCCGTTCAGGCATCAACCTTCTTCCCTCGTTTGACAGGAGATAGCCTAAATAGGCAACCTCCTGTCAACAATATTGAAATTTTTTAAGCAAAGCTTTGTGTCCATGTTGAGCTAGATGAATAAGCAACAACACAGTGCCCTCCTTACAAGCACTCTCTGAGTCAGCAGCTAAAAGCAGGTTGTCAACATATTGAAGCAGTGTACAAGTAGAGGGCAACTCAAGGGCATTGAGCTGCTCTTTCAAATCCCTACTATAGATGCAAAGACTTTCCGTGTAATCTTGCGGTGCACGGGTAAAAGTAAACGAGCGTCCTCCTAAGGTGAACGCGAACAAGTATCTAATGTCCTCATGTATAGGCATACTAAAGAAGGCGTTCTTTAGATCCACAACAGTAAAGTAAGTAGCTGAAGCCGGGATCATGGTCAAAATTGTTGTCACATCAGGTATAATAGGAAATTGTGGAGCAACAATCTTATTAATGGCACGTAGATCAATGATAAAACGGAAGGGAATTGCATTATCGCCTTTTTTGTACACGGGCAAAATCGGAGAAGATGCATTTCAAAGTTTCCTCACCATTGAGCGAGATCTTATACTGGGGAATATGTGGCAACTTCACTCCATGTTTCAAAATGATCTTAACGGGCTCAATTTGCAAAACACTGACATCATTGCTGTCAATTGCCCACAAACACTCTGGAACATCTCTAAATTCCGGCGGCAAAGGTCTGGTCAAGAATTGAGAGACAGAAAGTTGCTGTGGTGAAATCGTCAAACGCACTCCGTCAGAAGAACAATGAATTACTGCATTTAATTCCTTCAACAGATTCAACACCAACAAATTCTCGCCACAATTCGTGGTTAAAAGGAATAGACAGTGGTCCGTAAATGGACCCAAAGAAATAGGTACTGGCGAAGAAACCGGACAGACGACTGGTGTGCCAGAAAACCCTACAGAAACATTGGTTTGCCCTGACAGTGGAATGTTTGGAACCCGCGAATGGTCAATGGAACACTTCTGTGCCCCTGTATCTATCAAGAATAGATGTTTCCTATTTCAACATAGGGACCTTTCTGATTAACTGAAATAGGCGTTGGTTCCAAACCCTGTTTCGGGCAATCCTAGCGAAACAGAATGTCGTTGAAAGGAAGTTCTTCAGAGAGGTAAGCAGCAGAAAGATGGTCAAAAATGTTTCTATTATCCACATTCGATGCCTGATTGTACTGCGAAAAAGGTTGCTGTGAATCTTCTGAAAACTGACCTCTACCAGGACCCCCTACTCCTGGGCGGCCTCTGGATCATCTACCCATATTCCCAAATGTGTTGTTTGACCTCTGCTGGAGGATTGGGCATTGTGCACGCCAATGACCTTCTTGTCTGCAATAAGCACAAGGGTTAATGTTTACAGGACCCAAGGGCGCATTTCCTTGTGGAACGTACTGACCTCTAAATTGCGAATTACCCCCTCTAGGGACTCTAACAATTTGCTGTAATAGTATTTTTGTCTTTAAGTCACCTTTTCTCTTTTCAACTCTTTCCTTTTCGTTATTGACATGATTCTCGTAGTACTGAGCCATGTGCAGTGCTTCTGACTGAGACTTCGCTTGCCAAGCGCTCTCGGAGGACATGATCTGAGACTGGATGTCAGGCAGCAATCCACACACAAATTTGTCCACAAATAACTTTTTCCCAGACTCTGTGTTTAAGTCTTGCCCACTGTAATCTGAAAATACTTGTTCGAACCGGTTGAAGAACTCGGTAGCACCCTCAGATTTCCCTTGGACACAGGCCGTAAGCTTTATAGTCTTCAATTTTGTAATTATTCTATCAGGTAAAGTTAGTATTACCTGTGGTGGTCTCTCACCAGCTGGTCTTTCTCTATCAAGTCTAGTCATATTATTCCATGAATCTCCTAACCCTGGTACATCATCTATAGTCCTAATCTGTTTCCACAAATCAACGGGCAGGAGTATGGGAAACAACAGATCAATATCACTTAAGGTGAATACTGAGGATTGTAAAACAGACTCTATTTCTTTGTTGAACCCTGTCGGATTCTTTCTAATATCGGAAATAGACTGTTTAATGGTGTTCACTGCCTGTCTCGAGAACGGGACGTGAACAAACTGTGACACATAATGTGCAGGAATTTCTTGAGCAACAGTACCTGCTACAACATTAGCTGGAATCTCTTCTTTTGGGACAAATGTTGGAGGGACCTCTTTCATTGGCAACTGAGAAGTAGGCAACTCCAAACGCTTACTAAGCAACAGAGCTAAATCGAGCGCTAAAGCAGCTGAAGAAGTGTCAAACGAAAAAGCCCTCTTATAAATACTCAATAACTCTGTGGGACAACACATCTTTCTTTTTACGCACTCATCCTGTAGGTACTCTACCATTACCTGTATCACTTTCCTCTGCATTTCTGACGTACACTGACTATACGTGTCATACACTTCAACGGGAGCTATCGATGTATCTGAAATCCACCTAATCGCATCTTTCGTACAAATTTGTGTTTCCTCAGTTATAGATTTTCGACAAGGAGGAAACCGTTTCTGTACGAACATAACATCCAAGCTATCACCATCTACATCTTCATTCTTTAGCCCTTCCAATTACCTTGTATACCCAAAAACCCTCTCAACATGCTCTTGTATCTTCTTCGCAGTATCTCGCGAAAACGCTTACGTATTCCGATCCCTTAACCCTTGTGGGAGAGCTGTATCACTTAGTCTGTTCCACATTACACATAAATTAATTCCTAATCCCTCCATAAAAATGTTTTTCTCAGGAAAATTGTCTAAATTATAAAGTGTAGCAAGAATATCTGCTTGGTCACCCTTCTCCATGCAATGCTTAGCCCACACAGTTAACTCAGGCTTTTTCTCTGAAGATACAGTATTACGAGTTACAACCCTCGATCACGCTCCCTGATCTACTACAAGTGGTGTAGAATCACTTGGAAGAGGGAGTGTAGGCAAATTTTGAACATCCGGATACAGAGGTACTATCGCTGGCGCGGCAGGCAAGCCCACTGGACCCGTAACAGTAGGCAAAGATGGAGGAGCAGGTGGAGGAGCGTCGACAAGAGGAGGAACAATGGGAGGAAGAGGAACATAAGAGGAGCAATAGGAGGAGTAGGAGGAGCAACGGGAGGAGGAATAACAGCAGGAAGAGAAACATACAGAGGTGGTGCAGTGGCACCAGGCCTTCGTTCATTTAACAGTTTATCGATAAGTTCATCAGATACATGAAAGTCTTTAGAAGGATACATTTTCTGGATACCAAGTGTGAAAACCCTATCCATATTCCTACTCTGGTCATATAACTACGCTTTTTCGGCATTCGTCATATGACGGCGTGTGTGCTTTTTTCTACTCTTAAGCTGCTGCATAGCTTCTTTCTTCCAATTTTGTAATAGATCGAATGCTGCAGGTCTAGCCTTTTTCTTCACTTGTATAGATTCTAAGTATTCAATACGAGGGATTTCAAAACTACCATTAATTCGCCACTGAAGTTCGGAAACATGTCTAGTTTGTCTGTGCCAAATATCGTTAAATACTATACTACCAATGCCGTGCTTACAGTACATAGTACACGCCGGCGACCCCTCCATTGAAGCCGGTCGGCCAAATTCCAAAGATTGTCTGTCACTGCGGAATAACGCCCTGAAACAGGCAGACAATTTCCCAGGAATATCAGAATACTGGTGTTACCTGGTCAATAATTGCACTTGCAAGTGTAATGCGCCAAAACAAATTATCAGGATACTTAAGAATCGGGTCACGACTCACCTGATCAAATCCTAAGGAGGTCCAATCGAAATACACATTTTTCTAACTAAGGTGCCTCGTGGTTAGTGATTTCGGCAAATCTGCCCGCCTCGATATATGGACCCTCGTAAAGATGCCGACTCGGACCGCGGGCTCATCGTCCAGAGATTGGGTCATGCAGCGCTCTTGAGGTGTCACGTCTCATCCAAGAAAGGGGCCCCCTTTTACACCGTCCGATCCCGGTCCGATAGCCACGTCAACCTTCAACAAGATGGCATCAATCTTGAGGGTCCCTATTCGGGCGCCATCTGTAAAAGCAAAAGAGAAATATCGAGGCTTAGTACCACAAAAGGAAATACACCAAACACAGGCTTATAAAGATTCTCAGATCTTTATTCAAATAACTGTACAGTTTACAAAAGAACAAAGTATCAGATAGCTATCTGTCCCTCAGTATATCACAACAAATACCAGCCCTTTCGGTGTGAGAAGTGAGAGGTACTGGACGTCTACATATTCTCATCTTTTATACAATTCTCAATCGCAATGTCCAGCCCCTCTGCAAGTTAATTATTTTCAGACTAGGGTTTGTGCTGAGTTCGCCTCTAATTAGTCCTACTATATGCATGTGGATTACGTCTAGTTTATAAAACAACAAGTCACAATGGCAACATTATATCTTAGAATTTGACATTAAGCCTTAGTACATGTTTTATACAATGTAGTTCAACAAGTGCTCAAATTCAGTATTTAAACAACATTGTATTCAATGTATGCCCGCGGATCAGACTTGTTGGCGCGAGTAATCCTTTGATCTTCAGGTCAAACATAGGACATGGTCTTATTACATGACCCAAACATTTAGCCTAGAGGCAGTTTAGGCATTAACCTGTGTAAAGGTCAGGACGGCTAAGGTTACGAGCAGGAGAACACTGTCCACCATTTTAGAATACAGAGTGACTTTGAGGTGGAAATCAAAATGGGGAATGTTGTCAAAATGGCGGCTAGGTCGATGTAAGGTCAGAACCTTGCAACGCGGATTTCTTCGCAGAACGACTGGGTTTAGGCCAATATATACAATAAAGGAGGCATAATATGATATCCCGTTTAACAGGAAGGGTCTCGGAACAGGCTAAAAATGGTTTGAGTCATTTCTAACTGGAAGGGAACAGAGAGTTATGTTTTTTTTTCTTCTGTCGGTCTGTTTCTTGCAGTTGTGTGGGGTTCCCCAGGGTTTTTCACTTTCCCCACTTATTTTTAATCTATATATTAAACCACTTATGGATATACTGAGGAAACAACAGGTAAAATTCCATTCTTATGCAGATGACACTCAGGTGTTCCTGAGAGTAGAGAGATCAGAGGAGACTTTTTTGCTTGTGGAACAGTGCCTAAAGGAGGTACAAGCCTGGATATTTTCTAATCAACTGCTACTAAATGCTAGCAAAATGGAGGTTGCATTAGTTGGCCCAAAATATCAGTTGCAAAAGAATATTCAAACATTATCACCATATTTTCTGGGCTCGCAATTGGAGTTCTCCCTTAAAATAAAGAATTTGGGAATTATCTGGGAGGACAACATGGGATGTGGAGCACAGGTTAGCGCTAAGGCGCAGTCTGTGTTCCACACCCTACTAATGCTCGGACAGATTCTGCCGTTTATAGCAGAAAAGCACCGAGCAACAGTTATAGGGACTCTTACCAATTCAGGTTTGGATTATGGGAATGCACTGTTGGCAGGAATCCCAGGATTCCATATTTGAAGACTACAAGTAGTGCAAAACGCGGCAGTCTGACTGTGTCAAAATCAGATTCCATTTCTAACCTACATAGATCCCTGAATTGGCTGGCGGTGAAAGAGCGCATTGAGTTCAAGATCCTCTGTATCATGTTCAAATGTGTGAACCAGTTAGCTCCAAGTTATCTGTCGGATAAAATCCTGTCCTACATCCCAGCTCACCATCTATGATCTAGTGACAAGAACTTGTTGAAAGTACCATGGTCTAGATGTGTAAGTAAAAGGGACAGAAGATTAGTGTTTACGGACCAAGACTCTGCAACAACCTTCCGAGAATTATCCGAGAAATAAAAACCTTCACAGCATTCCGTAAAGCCTTAAAGACCTATCTGTTCTGCTAAGAGAATATCATCTGGTATAACTATTGAATGGTGTATGGTTATTTCTGCCTATAGCTTTGAAGAAGCCTTGTTGCTTTTTGTTTTTGAAATCAGCACCCAGACACAATCAAGTTCTTCAGGTGCGCAATATAAATAAATCAAATCAAATCAATAGGATCTTTTGTCTCAAGTTGAAGCCAAGACAGAAGTCTGACGAGCGTGTGATATTTCTTTCTCTTGGTCAGTTTCAAAAGGAAAAAGTTAACAAGTAGGTGTCCCAGAAATGCTTTGTGGCTTCTATTGGTGGAAGCCCTCAGCCCCCAACTGTCCTTTGAGCCATAGTAGAATCCTGTTTGGCTAATTTTCCATTATAGCCAATGCCTTTATTTCTTTATTTTATTTTATTTTGTTCTGGATCAGCAGCAAGCCTGTTGAAATAAAACATCCCATATATGTTTCCGAGCAAAACCCCCTTTACATTGCTAGGCAAGGACAGGGCCTTTTTCAACATACCACTTTTAAAACAGGATGTTCCCTTATTTGTAACAGCACATTTTAACACGTGGTAAAGTCTGCTGGGCTGAACATTTCAAAATGTTTTCTCTTCCTTCTGACTTCCCAACATTGTTTTGCAGTCCTAGTCAGTTTCACTTATACAGCAATCTGTTTAAGACACAGGTCCACTGAAATGGACATGTGCCCTTAGAGCTAGGGTTTCTTTTGAAGCATTGTTTTTTGACATTTTGTAGCCCAAATGTCAAACGTTTTTCTGTGCGGCTGCAAGTCAAGCTCCTGTTGATTTCTTGGATCTGGCCTGACACAGCCTGTTATTCAGGGATAATGCTCTCTTCTGCTGGAGCACCATCTGAATATGGATGGGCATGGCAGGGTCTCACTGATAAAAGCACAGTACCGGAGAACAGATGAAATGAGCATCAGAGTGGCATCATTTTAAATGTAAAATATTTCCATTTTTCAATGGGAAACATTGGGCTAGCAGCAAAGCAGCGCTGCTGTTTGACTCTGCTTCTATAGTACACACCACAACACACCCTGACAGCCTTTCTCGATGTGCTCCCTGTTCCAACTTACCCAATAGTGTTTGGCAAACAGTGCAGCTATCCTTTTGTAGCTGCAAAACACAGTTTTGATTCGAGGCCGTGGTACTCAAAGGAGTCAGCACAGCCATTTTGCTGTTAATGGCTGAAATGCAGATTGGTTATGGATGGAAATTCTGCTGAGTGGGTCAATGTATCCCACAAATGCAAACTTACAATTTCTCAAATGTAATAATGTCATCACCTTTTGAAGCATGAAAGGCTGAGTTCTTTTTACACAGATCCATACCTGGAACCTGCATCTTACACAAAGATATCTGCAGTAGGTGCAATCATCTACTGAGATACCCTACTTCAGAGTGTAATGTGTTGCCCTGTTTGGAAAACAATCACAGGTGCACAAGACTTAATTTCTCTTGCTAACTCCCACACCAAACCTCACTTTCCATTACCTTTCTCTCCATCCATGAAACCTTTTAAGCTATTTTCTATATGTTTTTACCAAGAATCAGCCTAAACATGCACACGCTTCTCCTGAACTTCCGCAAAGATTTATGGTTGCCAAAGGAGATTTGGGCAGATTCAGGTTGGAATGAACATGTGTGGGAATGCAGGAACCTACACAAAGCTCACTGGTAGTGGCAGAGCCAGAGGGGGAAAGGATATAGGCAGTCCACCAGCCCCTCCTCTCTGGTGCCCAGTGTGCCCCTCAGCCTCACACTGGCACCTTATTAGCTGTGTCTGTCACTGTTCACTAGGAGATTTGAGAGGGACTGCAGACCACTTTGTAGAAGGTTCTTGAAGCCTTAGTTCTAGTAGCTGTCAGCATATTGTATTTGTTCCAATATGTTTGTTGGCTTCATTTGTAGGCAACAACAGTTATCAATTGATCATAACCATCTTTTTCACTGAAGTTTAACTGTTTGGTGATAGGCCACCCTGCACACAGGAAGTTCCTTCACTCCCCAATCTATGTGACACACAATAAACGGTTTAATGTTAGTAATTTTATTCAGCACTATCTTCAATTCATCTAATACCCCTTGTATCCCTCCCTCTGAGCTACCATTGAGCCAAGAACCAGGCCTGTGTACAGGAAATATATTTATATTTATTTGAATTAGATGTTAAAAACAATCACACTAAAACATCAAACACCATTTCCGTGGCACATCACAATAAACTTCTCTCAACATAAAAAAATCACACACATGCATTGAAAAAGACACAAATAACAATTCTTCACTTTCTACAAAGTTCACTTCAAGAAATAATTAAACCGATCAATAAGCAAACAAATACGTATGTAATGCTGTGCAATTTCAATATTCCTGAGCACATAAAAGACTGTGCTATGAGCTTCCCTTGCTCCAAGACTTTTTTCTCTCTCTGCCAGTGTTTTTATTAGTCTCTTTGAAGTTGGTTGCCTGGAGTTGTTAATACTTGGGATACACCAGAAACAGCATTTTGGCCTGCACAGAACTGCCCTTTGATAGACACCAATGCTAGGGAAAGTCTGTTTTCAAAACCTCTTAGCAGCCACACTTTCTTGCGGTTATTAATAGCTGTGGAGATGTAAATGCCAGGCTTGCAGTGGGGAAGTTAGTTCTTTGTGAAGTTTGTCCACCAAAAAGCCTAAAGGATCTGCCTTGGGCCTCAATGAAATCTTCATGTGACCTATATAACAAAGTTTTTCGTTTTCTGTGTTGCTGGTATTTTGCAAGTAAAGCATAAGATACATTACATCTTGTTTACACACACCAGGTCTTTTCCCTGACATCTTTGTGTGGACAGGGAAACATGTTTCTCTTGTTTTGTTCTGCATACACACATACAAAGCCGTTTTGGTGTCAGGGTTTAAAAATCCTGATTTCATGTGAAAGGACCTTTGAAATTTCTTCTGCCTTCTTTCCGTTGGTTTGGGGGCCTTTGTTTACACCCCACAGAACCCCATTAAATAGGGCTTTGGTCAACCAACAGGCATTATCGCACCTTTAAACCTGAACCAAGAATCAGGCACAATGGGGCATCAGGTTTACAGTCTGATTTGATGCAAATCCGAATCTATTAATCCTACAACCACATCCACAGCATTGTATGACATAAGTCGTTCTAGCATTTATGTAGAACTAGCAAAGCCAATACGATGTGCTAAAACCAAAGTCAAAGTATGTATCATAAAATGAATATTTGCTGATTTATTTTTAGCAAAAACGAAATAGCGTTCATTGTCTATGTAGTGGCTGCAGGAGGAGAAAGGACTTGCAATATTTATGAACATAGTCATCTCCCAGAAGGTAGGAGCAAAGAGGATGCAGAGAAGAGGTTGTTCGCCAAACATGTAGCAACCTAGATTATCAGAGAGGCGACAAACAAAGGCAGGGGTTGTTAATAATAGATGGACGGATGCTCCCTGTGGAAGCGCAGTCACTCACTACCTGATCTCCACTTATGCTGTTCTCAGAAGGGGGCAGACAATCACCACGTTTGCTAAAGAAATCCTAAGTATATGCACACACTGCTATGAAAAATAATGTACAAAAGTGACGTCCATGTATTTGATGAAATTAAAGAAAGTTGGCAAGGGTCCTTCAGAGTTTTGGGCCCAACTTTGTACAACATATATTTAATGTATGAATCCATGCGGTTGTCCATGGGTTGCTTTTTACTTAAACATCAAAGCTTTGTCAGCTCTCATTGAGCATTCAACGCGTGTCGAACAATGTTTTAATTGTCCCACTGGCCAACCTTGTGCTTTGATTTGGCCATCATTCTCTAAGTACACGTTTTATTTTCCTAACTGATGGCGGCCTTCTGTCTCGACAGGCTGGACTTTAATGAGGACACGTCAGAGCTGCTAACAGTCACACCAACAAGGCATCAAAGTCCCCAGCGGCCAAGGATGGCGTCACCATGGCAACTGTTCCTGTTCCTGTCAATCACCGGGTGTCTGTCAGGTAAGACAACAAACACGCTATTATTTCAAGAAAATGAGAGAAGAAAGAGCAAAGGAAAAACAAACTGTGATAAATTATACATCCGGCTCCATTTAGCTCCGTGCGGGCTCTGCAGCGAGCTTGTAAACTTTAAAATAATGCTTTCTAAGTCCTGCTAGGCTTTCAGGGAAACTGATGCTTGTCACTGAGTGGATTGCTCATTCGCTAAATTATTAACCGGTTTGATGTGTTGTGTTTCTTCCTCTCCCGTCGCATTCTTCAAAAGATGTATTGTACAAACAAAAAGTCATCTGTTTATTCCTTATAGTCTGTCTCAGCCGCGGAGCTAGGCGCAGGCCTCATTTGAACTAGCAGACTACGTCTGAAATCCACTGTTGTTTTTTTTTTATAATCAAAAGTCTAGAATGCATATACAGTCACCCTTGGGAGTGCTACTTAAACGTGCACATTCTGTGTCGCCACGATTTCCCACTGTTGTCTGATTCAACATGCCATCGTTCTGTTGAAAGTGAAGTGGCCTTGTTCATTATTTAAAACAGCATAGCTGACAACATTGGAATACTATTCTTGTCTGTACTTAGTTGAAGCTATCCCTTAAAAGGCACTGAAGGATTGTGTCATTTGGTAGGTTGTGGGGCTACCCATGCGCGTGTATGTGTGTGTGTGTGTGTGTGTGTGTAATTGTTGGTGTGGAATTCGTTTGTGTAGGAAGGACAAGAGGACATGTGCACATGTGTGTGCATCATTAGAACAGATACTGACATGCTCTGTGTTGCTCTTGTGTTGATGCACAGCAGGTAATTATGAAAAGTCTGATCAAAGGTTTTAATCCCAAGTGTTTTAGTCTATTTGAACCTATTCTGTTAGTTAGAAACAAATAAGATCCAGGCTTGTTTATTTATAAGCATTACAGAGTTTTGCCAGCTACGATTTTCCTGATGTTTTGCAGTATAACGCCCATCAGCCATAGCAAGCACAGCCAATGGTGAGGGATCTTGTCTGATAGTTCTAAATATCTGGAGAGTGGCATGCACCTGAATTAGCTTTTATGACACACTGACACGCCAAGGCAGTTCGTGGGATGAGTACAGCTGCCAGCAGTGAAGGGGAGTGTGCAAAGTGAGGCACTTCCTCAAGCGAATTGTATCAGAAAATGTTCTGCATCATTTCAGGTGGAGGAAGAAACACAGGTGTGGCACTGCACTGCATCAATCATATGCTTAAACTCTTAAGATTTTTTGAGGCTGCATTCAAAGATGGGAAGATTTAGTGAGATTGTCGATCTAACATAAAATATGTCAAGACCAAAGAAAAATGTTTAGTCACAACCATTCGGTGGCTTTGCCACTTGAAGTCCCTGCTCAACTCGAACCTATAATTCGACAAAAAAATATGTTGGTGTTGAGGCAATGCTCCTAATTACGCTTTCCAAGAAACACTTCAAACACAAAAGTCCACACTTTCTTAGTTGTAACCTCCAATCCATTGTCGTTCCCTGAGTCATCTTGACCAATGAGCTGGCAGGTAGAGTATTGCAAACATGCAGCATGAAATTGCATTTGTATCAGCACTGCAATGCCAAGTACCATTGACTTGAATAAATTAATTTGCTAAGAGCATTCCAAAATGTAGAAACCAATTCCCTAACCACCTTGCAAATTATTCTTTTGTTTCAGTTAGCAAGAGAATTAAGCAGTAATGCCACATCCTGAGGGCTTTGGTACAAGCCAATTGCCTTAATAAAGCGACGCAATAATGTTCTGTTTAAAACCAGGAAAGACAAATGAAAACTATTGGAATGCTGGGACAGAAGACTTATATTACCCATTTAGTGCTCATTGACACTAAATTGTTGGCACTAGAACCTACAGTATTCCAATGTTCTAATGACAACGCTATAGGTCTAGCCCAAGGGTTGTACCGGGTGTTAATGGACATGCAGTCCGTGTGAAAAAGTCACAAGCGCACCAAGGGTGTTTAATTTGGTTTTATGGATCCTGCCCAAGGGCTGAAATAGGTGTTATCGACCCTGAAGACTGAGTTACAGTCCACATTGCAGCGGGGGCATCAAATAAGGCTCAGATAACCATACAAACTTGTACAGCCAAAGAACATGATCTGCAGAGCTAGAATAACATATGCGGCTCTTGAAAGTACACAGTGTATGTGAAAATAGTCCCTCAGCAAATTCCCAGCGAATGAATGGAGGATTTAGTACATACATTTACTTAGGAGGTCACAGGACATTACGTGCAGGTACTGTCAGTGCTTGTAATCCAGGATAGGAGTCCCCAACAACGTGAACCCAGGGGAAGCACAGAACAATAAACACAAGAAAGAGAGGGAGGTTCACGTGAATCAAACCATAGAATCAATCAACCGAATGAAATGCTCATTGAGTAGGCGCTGGATGGGTAGATAGACCAGGTCAAGGCGAATAAAATTATTTATCAATTAATCTTTAATAAACACGTATTCAATTCTATTACACATAGTACAAAAATCACAATAAAGCAGAATAAAAACACACAATCAATATTACACATATCCAATTAAAGTGCATATAGGTTTAGTAGACGTAAAATCATATATATATATATATGACGGGCACCATTCCATACAGGTCAAGACAATAAATGTTTCCTGTAGGATAAATAGGTTGTCCCCAAACAACAAATCCATTGTATTATACAAAGACATGCAGAATTGCATCAGTGTATACCAAAAAAATGCAAAACTTGTCTCCAATCTGACCATAGTAGTCAACAACCCATACCTAGTACAGCTAACCAACAGTCTCATGGGCTGTACTGGTAGCTAATGCAGGTAGTTTTGACGACTAATTAACAATGTCTAAGCTGTCTGTCTCATAACCTTGTAAGAGAGAGAAGGCTTGACAGTCGTCTTCCTCAGGACAGGACAGATTAGGTCATCAATAATGTAAAATACATGTAGTTCTTCACATATAAATTTACAACAGGGCACTTGTTCACAGACGATAAAAGAATGTCTTGGTGCTATTCCATGTGTCCCTTCATCTTCATATGGTACTTTCTTATTTCACCAGGATGGTCAATACGTTCCATCTTAGTCTTGCTCAGAACTAAGGTTACATCAAATCAAGGAAGAGCATATAGAAAGAAGAGAAAAAGAAAAGTGTAAGACAATACATCAATGGAAGTAAAAAACTACAGGATTAAAAACATCACTTGACCTGATCTTACAACCCCATACAACACCCCGTGCAAGCAATTAATGGATATGATCCCAATAGTAATAATCAGGAAGTAGCCCCACCCTCTACTCTCGGAGATAGTCAGAGGTGAGAAGTTTATAGGATTTTATAGGATAATGTCAAGGAACATATCGCTCCTGCATCTATGCCGTGAATATACAGTTAAGTTAATCCAACAAGGCAAAAGAGGGAGAGGAAAGCCTAAATCGATCTTGGCGTTCACTACCATCCCAGTGGTTACGTAACTAGAGTGCAAAGTGGAAACCCCTCCTAACAGTACAGTACATCAGAAAAGTATAGAGACCCTACCTTCAGGTCAAAAACGGACACAGACACTCATCTAAAATTTGTCCAAAGGAAGACAATCCAAGGATGAGGAACTTCTCTTAGTAGTGCAACCTCAGAATCTAATAGGGGAGCAATGTGGATCTATGCTGAGTGGTAAAGGTTCATCTCCTAAAAAGGTAGAGAACGAAGAAATGATCCCATTACAAAAGGAAAAAGCATAGGCGAATGTCCTACCAGGTAGCCATGTCTCTAGTCCATGGCATAGTTAGATGTAATTGAGGCATTATAGAGACAGAAAGAGCATAGAAATGCTATCGCGTGCCCTGGATACGCTCAGAATATTGCCGGTGGGTGTGAGAGGTGAGATGCTACCCCACCCTTAAGCTATAGTTGTGGCCAAATACACAGGATGTGCAAGCAATGTGGCTTCAGAATCTTCAGGCTCTACTAGTTGTTAGAGGTCACACATTTTCTGCATGGCTCTACCTCGCCAGGGTGTAGATTATTGGTATAGTTTAGCACCCTTTTCAGAACATTCAGGGAAGCTAATCCAAACAGGATTGGAGAAATCCAGGCACAATTAGATGCCAGCTGGGCAAAAGTCCTCATTGCTGCAAAGATGGACCACAATGAGCATTCTCACCCACTGTCCCCTGTCTCTCTGACAACTTTCGCTATGCTTATCTTCCTTTCCAACTCCCTCGCCCTATGAGTCTGCCCTCTCGGGCCTGCGCCCCCTGCTTACCCATTACTGCCATGCACATTTTGCCAACCCATTTTGCCCAACCGCCTCCCACAATTTACATGTTTGATGCATGGTACGTGCTACCGCCCAGTCCTATCCACCTTGCTGTTGAACTTCACCATGCTACCACACTAAATGTCTTGCCTTCTCATCCAGCTCCGCCTCTGCTATCACCACTCACTGTCTTTATCTGCTCTAAACCCCCTGCTCTTCCATGCCCCTCCTGAGACCAGCCTCTACTCTCCGGTCGATTTATGCAACACGCTGTACCAGCACCATTAAGCCTCTGATCTCCTCCTGCTGTGCTAAATCTCCCTGGCAACACATTACAGCGCATCAATGATGTCCTCTCTGATTCTTTTTTCGGTGCTGCCCGAGCTATGCCCAGTCGCCTCTGCATGATAAAAGCCTCAATTCTCCTTAAAGTCCCTGTTACATCATGATCTCCAGGACCCAAACCCTAGCAGTACACTGACCTTGGGACACCAGTGCTTAATTATGATTCCTAAAATGACTTTACATTTTGTAAAATCAATACAGGAGCTTCAGGCAATATTTTATGGTGCAAAGATAAGTTTCCATGTATTAAACCAATGTTGTTAAACAGGGAGAAAAATGGGGACAAACTGATGAGCAGGAGAGGGTGACGGTAATGGGAGATCAATAACCAACCTAGGTTATAGGGAGTTAGAGGCTGTCACTAGTTTAGGCTAACACTTTAATCTGAATATATGCTTCCTGTCTGCATTATTTTACTACATTGCCCTAATTCATGGAATTATTTGCATGTACAACGGGGATTTGAGGGCAGAATGGCACGCCAATCCCTGTTTTACATGCACATAATTCCATGAATCAGTACAGTCTACTTTGGAGCATTGTAACAGACTAAGAAAAAGTAGGAGAACGTGTAGAGAAAAGGGGAAAGGAAAGTGTTGTTTGGACCTTAATAACCTTGGAACAAGTCAAGAAAATAAGACAGATGTGCAAATAGTGTGGCAACAAGACAACGCTGTAAGTGAGAGGAATCCAAGTAACCTGAAAAGGAGTGTCTTTAGCAGTATCCTGAGTTCCATGTGAATGTACATTGATTTCAGAGAGGTGAGGCGACTGTTCCATGAGTAGGACCTAGAGAATGTTCCATGAGTAGGAGCCCACGCTGTTCGATTGGTTGTCACAATAGCACTGTAATTGAGTATGACAATGCATACGACAGTGACATTTAGGACATGATTCATGGAACGTTTTCCTATGCGGTTGCACCATTATAAAACACTTCCTTGAATCAGGCCCATATAATATGTCATACTTCAGGTTGTGTATTTGTTGTTATTATTGAATTGATCCAAGGTAGCTCACATCCCGAAGTTTCATTTATAGTTGCAATGCCTGATGGTGGTGGTCTCCCACGTGCAACATGTAGTGTGTGATGAGCACCACTGCGCACACTTGCACAAAGATCACAATGTGGAATCAATGTTTAGGTGACATAACATCCTTTAAGTGATTTGCACACAGTTCCAGGCACAGATTTTAATCTATTTTAAGCCCAACAAAAAAAATTGTGTTTTGCCCCTTGGTTCTATTGAGTGATGCATAGGTTTATTGTCTGTTTTTGTTGGCACTGCCCACATCAGGATCACCACATTGGAATGTGTGACATGGGTCTGCACATGAAACATGTCTGTGCGTACAAACATTATTCATCTCTTTTAGTAGCCTAAGGAACCTCTTAATACTATGAATCATTGGTGACATCTCTGCCGCCTACATAACAAACACTATGTTTACATAGCCTTAGCCATTGTAACTGCAGTTTTTTTCGGTGTTTAAGTCAGTATATAACTCTTGATTGTATAGAGGATAAGTATTCTTACTGTTTAAGTCAGCATGTAACTCTTGCAAATGTTACATATATGCACTCCTGTGTAAATTGTATGATATGGAAGTTCTGAAAAACTTGTAACCATATTCTAAAGTATCAGCACATAGATGGCGTTGGGCTGTGTGAGCTTTACAAATGCACAAATAAATAAAATACATAAAACTATCACATTCATATCAGGAGACTCTGAGATTAGGCGAATGAGATACAACTCTAAGCAGTGAGGAAAGTCATTTCCATTGACATTATCTATTGCTCTGAGAGTCACCAATCAAGGCAAGTTGCTCAATGTCCCTTTTTGTGACTCATATTTGAACACAATTCTCCAGATTAATGTTATATGCCCAGATGTTCTCGGAAATGGTCCCATAATTTGTGCATGAGTGCAGCTCTTGTGATGTTTACAAGGACATAGGCAGCACCGATTGATGATCTGTCAATTTAGGTACACGCCCACCATCTGGACGCTGCCTTGGACACCATGTTCATATCTGAACCATGGTCAGATCGAGCACCAGGGACCCATGCAGTGTGATTTATGTTCTTGAACCGTCGTAAACAGCACATCAAAATGAGGAAAGGAGGAGGAATCTGCAAGTCTTTAGTAGAGATGTGCTTTTCATGTAGCCTCAAATATTTTCTAATACATTGTAACTAGCCCACACTTTTTTCCGTACACTGTCTTTCTATTGCTGCCTGCAGGACCTTCTGTGTACATCGACCTTTAATGATACATGAAATGTTATGGTTCTTTATAAAAAGTACCTTCTCTCAACTGCTGCATTTTTAGTGGTCATTTTGATAACATTTTTCAGCTTTTTCTCAATATTGTTGCTGAGCTGTTCAGAAAGGGTGTTGGATTATTCAGTCGAGTGGTTGTTGAAACTTTGGGGGGGTGAATGACCCGAAGACTGATCGATAAAAACAATCCCAATAGGCCAAATAATCAATGCACCATTTGCAAGGTAAACAAAGTTTTATCATATACAAAAGATCAGTCAGTTCATACAACCAAACCAACACAGAGCCCTCCCTACCCAAAGAATGTACATCTTTTATAGCTGAAAACTGCCTATTAACGGAACTATGCATTATGCATACAAGAGATTACAACACTCCCCATAGGCTAAGACCTATACACAGTTCTAATTATCCCCTATAGTCAATTGGTCACACATTATCTAAAACACATTCCCCTAAACACGTGACCTACTACTTAGTCACTATGAAACTTGAGAGCTTATTAACTACCAGAAACATTGATACCATAATACATTTCTTTAACGAGTATAACCTTCTTGACCATCATATGATGTGCACCCCTCCATCGGATCCTGATCAAAGGGTGAATAGCAAGGTCAACTCTGCTTTCATAATACAATGGTTCTCCTCATTATAACAGATAGTGTGGTACCCACAAGCGGCTCCCCATACTTGTAGATACATATATTGGCATCACCTCTGCTCCTCCCATCCCTAATCAGTGCACAGCCCTGGCACGTCTCCTCCCTTATCTCTCTGGCAACCCATTTGCCCATGAATGCCGTGTTCACGGCACCACTTTTGTGTCTGAATTTCCCTAATTTATTTGTCCCTAAGTGCAGCGCCTGCAGTTCAAATAGGAAGACTGCTATTCGGGTAGCGGCAGTAGTGCTCTAAATCTTTGCCAAACCTCATGGCATCACAGAACCCGATGCCTTGCTCACATGGCTGTAACCTTAAAAGGGCAAATCCCTACCCTTCCTCAGTGGACACGACATTCCATTCCCAGCTCCACCAAGCTCTACAGATTGGTTCAATTAATTGTTAATACCACTCTGTGACCTTGCCACCATAGATTCTTGCTGGAGGGAGAGAAAGGGGACTTATATCAGGGCTAACTGGACAGAGCTGCAGCTCCACATTGAGCCTGTTTCCCACTTCCAAAAAACGCATCCTACAACAAGCCCTGAAACACAACATGGCAGAACTCTTGCTAGCTTAGCCCACAGACCTCGCCTTTACTACACTTCTATGACTCCATCTCCTTTGCCTACCCACTTGCAAATACCTTAAAACATAACATTGCACATTAACGCTAAACGCATAATACATCACCCTATCTTCAACCTCTGCAACTGCAGCGTGAATACATTGTTGTTCCTTCTGTAAAGCTATATTGAGTTTCTAATGTGTGTCAAAGCCTACTACAAAATGGGTACATGCACATTCTACTGAGCCCAACGAGACCCGCTAGCACTACAATGCCGGCTAATGTATATTTCGCAATGTGAATCTCTTTGTGTCTAGGAAGTTGCACTTGCATCCCAACACCTTCAGTCTCAATTGGTGTAGTTCTATGGTCCTCGTTACCCTTGAAGTTTCGCATGAGATACCCTCACATGTTTTGTGCTTCCCTGAAGATACATTCCACTTGAGTGAGTGGATGACCTAGCTACTCAGAAATTCTACGAAACAGTTTAAAAGTTAAAATCTCACTTTCCGTTGACTGATATCCTGGAATTCACAAGAGTTAATACTTCATGTCTGGTAAGATCGCTCCCTGCAAATTGAAATGCAAAGAGTAGAGGGTCAGCACTTCAAAGGTTTGGTGAACCACAAATGTTTGTGGATCACTTCTGGGGACCAAGAAGCCAAACCAATCTCAATGAACGGCTGTGACTCTCCCCGCGCCCATTTCCCATGGCATCCGCCCCATGTAACAACCAAATAAGTAGTACAACTATTAGTTTTCTCTTTCCAGCGGTTCGAGTGCAATGGAAAAAGAAAATGTTTCATGTGGCCACTGCCATGCGGGCCCTTCAGTCCCCGGTACGGAATGTTATTGCGCCCGGTGGCAGGTGGTTGCTACCAAGTAGGATCCCTTTCGGCCCTACTTTTCTGGATACATTTCTTGAAAGCAGGCAGACCTTGAACGACACAAAGTTCTGGCCTTATCAAGTAAAATAAAAAAAAAAAATGTATGCATACCATAAACAACGTTTAAGCCATGAAAACCAAGAGGTTTGCAGCAATAAAAACCCTACCACTTAAAGTGGACAGTAGTCTTTTAGAATATTTGAAATAGCTCATTACAGAAACCACAATGTATTTCATGTCTCATTAAAACACTGTACACTATCAAGTAAGGCGCCATCGCAGCAGCAGACGTGGATTTGGCTTTTAGACCTTTGTTCGGGGAAAAGAACAACACTTTAATCAGATCATACATTTTTTAAAGAAGCTTTTATCACATGTTGAGAGGTGATTTCACGCTAAACAAAGAGTATGTCAAGCATTTATTAAATCAAGACCTACTGTGCATTAGCAGCCTGAGTTTACGCCACAGCCAGTCATAATGCAGACAACGAAAGCTTTCCCTTATGCCTGTTGGCTGTGGCTTTGGGCCATCTCTACCCACCTGTGCCATGGTCCGATCGTCTTTACACCCACCTTTCACGTTTTTGTTGCATTCTCATTTGCACCTGTTTTCATTTTTCACACTCACACCTTGACTGTGTATAAAGAAAGAACACAGCTCGATGATCAGATATTTGTCACACTTCCTCATATGCCAGGAAAGGAATTATTTATTCAACATTACTCATGTCAACCTTAAGTATATTTTTCATGGCTATGCTGCATCCACTACAGCTGGTTTGGTGAGATGTCACGTATCTAAATCTGGACGTCAGGATTTGCGGCTCGGCTACTAAAGAATAAAGCCAGTATCCAATGTTTTAATTAATAGTCCTTCAGCCAATTAGACAACCCCTTCCTGTGTGTCTTTGCTTTGGACACTTTTTTGCAGTGCAAAGACACTTTGCAAAGTGCTACAAATTCCATAAATCAGGCCCTAATAGAAGAAGTGGATGACTGCTCATGGGGTGCATGATGATGGCAGTTGCGACAATCAATACTGAGCATTTCTTTCATTGACCCACGGAACATGTGGGTGCTTCATCAAACACATTCCTGAAGACTCTTGTCGGGGGGGGGAAATTCTGCCGGGGTCGGCCGGGCCGTCCGTAGACCTCTGGGCAGGGAGGCCCCAACTCCTCCCGTATATCCCAAAAGAGATAGAGTATGAGACACACGCAAGAAGCAAGGTGACTCTGCTGTTTATTAGACAAAACGGCAGGGATGGGTCAAGGATCGTACGCGTCCGTCCTGACACACACACACTCGTGGGGCTCGCAGGCCCTTTTTACCTTAGTATGACGCGCTACTTGCGTCACCTTTAGAAAGTTTAGCAAAAAACCTATTTCCACTCTGGATTGGTTACTCGAGTGGTAGGGTTAGTATAGCATACATATAGAGAACGGTGTTAGTGGTTGAGGGTTAGTCAGGTGGTATACTTGGGCTGTCCCTTCAATTTGATACATGAAAATTGTTACATGGAGACCTCTGAGGATTGGTCAATGTTAATGGCGTCAGTGATAAGAGCCCCATGTTCTGATTGGTCCACACACGAGCCTCCCAGTCAGGGACCATCGCTGTTCCCAGCTCGCGGTGCACCTGTCATTTGCAACAATGTTTTACTATGGGTAGGTGTAAACAATGTGAGGATTTATTCATATGTTGGGAGGTCGACTACTCCCACTGCTGCAGATGTCCAATGAGTCTTTTAATTGTATCTGCCTGTGTCTTGAAACGTGGGATTCAGGTGTCTCCTTCCTCCTGGGCTTGGCATCCTGTCAGGTTTGGCTTTGTCACGTGAGGTGGGACCGTGTTTGAGGCAAAATTCAGCACAATTAATATTGTTTTTCCCACTGTGTGCCTGGTTTATCTTGCAGGTGCGACCTTGGCGTCGGCTTGCGGCGTGCGAGATTGCAACATCGTGCCCTTGGCGGTGTGCTTTCGCCGGGCTCATTCTGCAGGGTCAGCAACCGAGCTCTTGCTCATTCAATGTTCATGGAAGCTTTTGCTTGCGGCCTACTTGGGCCTGGTGCATAGGTGGAACCGTTTGATGCAGAGCGCTTTAGATTACGGTATCATATTGCTCTATCCTCAGTATCGTGTCCCCGTTATATTCTTCATTATGGTACATGGTTCTTAGAAGAAGCGTGAGCAAACCTTTTTAGATAAGTTCATTATGCGTCTTGCGTTTCTGCATTTTGAGAGCCTATGTGGAAAATAATACAGATGCACGTCCGTGGGTATGTCTGTCGCCTACGTCATAGCACTGAGTATGTTCTTCGTGTGGATTGGTATGGGAGTGTCCGGTGTGCATGTTTGCACAGGTGTGCTGACCGTTGGCTAGGACGTCATGGCATCTCTAACGACGTGTAGGTTTAGTCGAGTTGATCCATGCCGCAGGTGTCGGCATGGACAGGGCGGGCTGCTGGGCAGGTAGGTGGGCACATCCGTATGTTCCTGTACCAGGGTATTTGGTCGTCTGGTAGATAGGCAAACTCCTCTCGTGGCGGGTGTCTAGGCCGTGATCCTCTAGGCCAAGCGCGAGAGGGGAAGGGCGGGAGCCTGTTCTTCCATTCTCCCACTTCAGTCCCCCCTCTGGTCGACCACAAACATATCCTTTTCTTTATCTCCTCTTACTCTCCATATTTTAGTTATTCCTCCCAAATGTCCATAGTGGTTAACATGGTCTTCAAATGACCAATACATATATGCACAGGTTCCTCCAGGAGTGCAGTATACCCACTTCCCTATGTAGCTCCTTGGGTTTCTTGGGTTTTCGAGCTTCACAGATAGTGGGTCCAGGTGGTTGGTGATGATCTGGTTGCGCAACTTCTCTCTTTCCTTTATTATTATGCCTGTGTGTTGACCGTCATCTGCTGGCATCAAGGGGTGCATACCAACCATTTCGATCATCTCGTCAGTGGTTCGTGCCTTCCGGGCCTTCCAAAATCTTACCAAGATCAGTGCAGCTCCAGCCAAAATAATGCATCCAACTATAATCTTCAGTCCATCTGACAGCCAAGATGGCATCCACGACCATAATATCGAAAACCAGCCGTCGTCCTTTTTCACGCCTTTACTTTCATCCATCATTTTGGAGTGCATCTGGGCCAATTGTGATACTGCTTCCGTCAGTGTACCATTGTCAGCATCGTTAGCAGGAATAAATGTGCAGCATGATTGTCCTATCTTTGCACAAACTCCTCCTTCCATTGCTGTGAGGAGGTCCAGTACATATCTGTTCTGTAGTGCTACCATCCTCACTGCTCTTAGTTCTTCTTTTATTGCGTTGAATCCATTTACTGTAGAATTAATTGTCATCATTAGTTCCCATCGAGTTATCTGGAGCCATTTTGCGTTTGCGTAAGCCTGTAGTCCTGGATGTATTATTGAGGAGAAGAACATTGCTGCTCTGCTGATTAGTCTGTGCTCTTGCGGGATTGAAGTGAGTGCTGTTTCCGACCGTCCCCATAGGTAATTTCCTGTCAAGGGTTCTCCTTGTCTTTTCTTTCTATTCAGGACAGTGTTGTTGCCGCTGTGTTGGTTTTCTGGTTCTTTCTGGGGGTGTACAGATCTCTTCTTCCTCTTGTTTCCTTCATCCATTTTGGGAAAGTTTGCCACATTCACATGTTTCTGAGGTACCACTAGTGATGGTACATTAACGTGCACCATTGTGCATATACCATTCCACAGAGGGGGCAGTGTGTGGTATGCCTTTTTTCCACAGGCCCAGTAATGGTCCATTACTACTGCTGTTCCTGCTCCCCCCTCAGGTAACTCCATCACGCTTTCACAGTTGGTGTTGTATCCTACGTCCACCTCCCCTTTATATTGGTAGCATACCTTAGGCGCAGTCAGCGGCAGTATTGTTATTGGGTCTTCATCCTTCTCCATCCACGTGAGCATGGGTACGTACTTGACCCAAGTCATCCAACATCTATGGTTGTGTCCATCAATAGTTGAAATATTTTCTTTTGTTACCATGTTGCTGCCAACCACTCCTATGTCCCATTTGTTGTTCATGTACACCTTCCCTGTTATTATCACCAGTGGTCTTTCCCAACATCCGTTTTTACCAGGGACTTCAGTGGCGTACCAATCACATGGTAGGTACTGTAGTGTTATTTTCTTTGTTTCTCCTTTTTCAGGACCACTTGTTATGTATCTGAATCCTTCAGCATGTAAACTGCTCTTGTGGTAACTCAAATAAGTCTTGAGGAAGTTGTTTTCATATGGATATGTATCTCGTGTTTTCCACACCAGTTGCACCACTGTCCCTTGAAATCTTCCTTTCGTCTGGAACAGTGCCAGGTATATTATACATCGTGCTATTTTTTCATCTATCTCCGTGGCAACAAATGTTCGAGAAGGGCTCATGGCGTATGGGATTAATGAGCAAACGTAGCAGCTGTCTTCTGTTGTCTGTTTACCTATGTGGGTCATGTGTTGGTACCATATGTTGTTTGAGATGTTTGCTGAATCTTGTATGTAGTTGTCAATACCTTTATTATCTGAGTATGTGCTGCGTTTAACTCTATTTTCCTTGTGTGGGATTTTACTAGTATCACCTGACGTAACACCTGTTGCAGCCGGGGGTGGGGGTGTATTAGGTTTGGGTACAGCAATAATATCGATAGCATAGCTGTACTGCCATACAGAGGCAGCCAAGAACCCGGTGATCATTAAAATCCCTATCAATTTTATTACAGATGCTAATTCCACCGGCATTTTGCTTTTACCTTGCTGCAGTCCTGGCAGCTTATTCTTGCGACGTTACAGTTGCCCGCCTGAAAATTCTTAATATGCTTGTTATTAGTGTTAGTTGTCGTTTTTAAGCTCTCCCTATCAAGTAGTCATTCAGTGCCCAGGCGAAGAGCTGTTCCCACGCCAATCTAAGCGATCTATCTCTTAGGGCAGGCAAGTATGGTTGGAGGTGGGGCATTGAATGTTCTATGGCCAAGAGGAATGCTGTGTAGTAGACACGTACCCTCCTTCTTTTCAGGTACGTTGGCCTTTTTATTTCATATACAAATTGGTGTGACAATTCTTCCAGGTAATTATCGTCTGAGGGTACCATCTACTCCTGGGCAGTGAATTGGTTAGTTATCTACTTTCTTAGTAGTACAATAATACGCTGTACCTGCATGTGCGAGAGAAAAGAAAGAGAACATTCAGGTGTTTACATGTGTATATGTGCAAGACAATGTCCTTCAGTTCAGTTATTACTACAGTGGGTAGGGGGTCAATGGGCAGAGGGTTTGGGGCTCAACTGGCGGAAGTCTCTTTACTCTTTAATCGTGTAACCATGGGGTGGGCGGTATGGGGATCACCCTTTTCTTTTCTAGTAGTTGTCTCTGGGGAATCTGAGGGGTGGCAGGGTATGGGGACACTTAGGCCTTTAGTTGTGGTAGAAGTTTCTTCCTCCGTTGGTGACGCTGTTGTTGTTCTTCCAGTGGCCCTGTCGGTGGCGCTGGGGCGGGTCTGGAGTTTGTAGATCTTTACGTCGTGTAGGTGGTTCCAGGCACGTTTGTCATGTTGCTTTACTGCTCTCGTTGATACCTCCTCTACCAGATGGGGGCCAGTGAAGCGTGGGCTGTTCCACTTTCTGTTGAAATTGCAAAGTAGTACGTGGTCACCTTTAGCAACTTTGCACAGTCTTTCCTTTTCCAATTCTTTATCCGCGTCTTCTTGTTGATCGCTGTTAGACCCGCCCCGCGTGCGCTCGAGCTGTTGAGACACAAACACTACACTAGTAATCAAAGAAGACACATATTGGTACATTTCATCACCAAGGACATTTGCAGTACTCTCGTGGTCGGTAAATGCTCTTGATGTTGGCGTTAGGGGAAGGCGCATTTGACGTCCGGTAACCACCTCGTGAGGGGTGAGGTGGTGGTCAGAACCTGGTCTATTCCTTAGCTCAAATAGGGCTAGTGGAAGGCAATACAACCAACTCTTCTTTGTTGTTTGCTGTATTTTTGCAATTGCCTCCTTTAATAGGCCATTCAGGCGTTCACATATACCGTTGGCCTGTGGGTGGTATGCACATGCAAATTTATGCTTGATGTTCAGTAAGGATGTGATGTGCTGGAACATTTCGTTTGCGAAATGTGGGCCATTATCTGACCGCAGTACCTCGCACACTCCCCACCTGGGGAAGACCTCCCTCACTAGGAATTTAGCTGCTCTGAATGCATCTGGGTGTGAACAGGGCCCTGCTTCAATCCACCTCGAGAATGGGCAAACTACTACAATCATATACCTATTTCCTTGACATACGTTGATCATATAAACATAGTCAATATGGAGATGTCGGAAGGGTCCCTCTGGCCGGGGTATAGTACCTCTAATCACCTTCAGAGTGTGACCGGCCATAAACTGTTGACATGTGAGACAATTGCTGATAAAATTTGACACATGAGAATTTAACTCGGGGCAGAACCAGTCTTCCCTAATTCGTGCTGCAATTACTTCCTTGCCTGTGTGGGCTGGGTGGTGTAGTTGGCTCAGGGCGGTGTTCAATAGTGCCAGTGGTATTACAATCTTTCCAGTGTCACCCTGGCGCCATAGTGCGTCAGTTGGTGACATTGTGCATCCTCTTTTTACCCATATTTCTTTTTCTGCCATTGGTGCAGCCGCTTGTAGCTCCATTATCTGTGTGGCTGGGAGATGGGTGTACCCTTCTCTTATCAACATCTCCTTAGCCATTCCCCTCCCTCTCCCTCTCTTTGACTCTGGGGGGTTCCATATCTCACCAAAATATGCAGCATATTTCGCATGTGCGTCTGCTGCTGCATTCCCTTTTGAAATGTGGTCTTCACCATTGGTGTGTGCGGTGCATTTGACCAAAGCTAATTCTTGGGGGTCATTTATTGCTTCAATTAGTTCAGCCAATAGGAGGGCATGTTGCACTGGAGTGCCATCAGCTCTCCTAAACCCTCTTCTTCTCCATTTCGACAGCCCTGAGTGGACAGTGGACGTAACATATGCGCTGTCGGAATATATGGTCACTCGTTTGTCAAAGCTTTCCTTCAACGCCAAGATTAGTGCAATTAATTCTGCTGCTTGAGCGGAATAATGCTGTGGTAGTTGTACACATTTCATTGCCACACACACCGGTACCTCCATCATTTTTACCACTGCTGCCCCAGTCCTCCTTATACCATCCCTTTGGTCGATAGTTGATGACCCATCAATGAACAGGCGCTCACCTCCCTCTAGTGCGTTTTCTTCAATCTTTCTAGTACATGAGTACATTTCAGTTATTTGCGTACAATCGTGGGCATAATCTCCTTCCTCAATTACTTCTGCTAGGAACCTTGCGGGGTTGACCGTGCTACATCTAACAATTGATAGTTCAGCTCTGGATAAGATGATCTCATAACCTGATGCCCTTTGCGTGGTTAGGGTGGACTTAGGTTTATTCAATATTGCAAATAGTGCATGTTCCACAAACAGTGTAGTTGGGCACCCCATGGTGATTGCTGATGCTTTCTCTACCGCAAAAGCAGCTGCGGCGAGACCTTGTTCGCAAGGGAAATGACCTAACATCACAGGATTTAAGTGGCTGCTGTAAAATGCTACTGGTTTGTAGCCCATGCTTGTTTTTTGAGCCAACACTGCTTTCATTACTGCTGAGTCGCAATGTGAAAATATAAAGAATTGTCGCTCATAGTCTGGAGTTGCCAGTACCGGAGCAGTTGATATCGCATCTTTCAGTTCATCAAAAGCCTCTTTCATTTCCATTGTCCACCACAACTTTTTCTCCCCTTTATTAGCTTCCTTTAACGCCTCAAGCAGGGGTCCTATGTATGAGCTGTAATCAAATACCCATGCTCTACAGTAGTTGCACAGACCCAGGAACTGCTGCAGTTCCCTCACTGTTTGTGGCACTGGCGTTTTTGAAATGGCCTGTGCTCTTTGTGGTGCAATCTTTCTTCCATGTTGGGATATGAGCTGACCAATGTAAAGTACCTGTTCTTGACAGTACTGTAACTTTTCCATGTCTACCTTGTAACCTTTTTCATCCAATATTGTCAGCATCTTTAATGAGTCCTCTCTGCATGTTCTTTCGTTTGTACTGCAAATTATTATGTCGTCGACATACTGCAACACTGTGCTTTCCACTTCAATGTTACCCAAATCCATCTGTATTACTCTGTTGAAGATTGAGGGTGATTCGCAGTACCCTTGTGGCAATCTGGTGTGTTTCAACTTTGTGTTTCTGTAAGTGAAGCTTGTCAGATCTTGTGAGTCTGGGTGCAATGGTATTGAGAAAAAAGCATTTTAAGGTCGATCACTGTAAATCGTGATGCTTCTGCTGGAATGCCACACAATATTGTGGCCAGGTTTGCGGCTATGGGATATTCTGCTTCTACTATGTTGTTCAAGGGCCTGAGATCCTGTATGAGGCGCCAAGACCCCCCTCTAGCCTTGCGCACTGGGTATACAGCCGTGTTACATGGTGATTCTGAGGGGACCAATATGCCATTATCTATAAGGGCCGTTATGGTTTCATATATGCCCTCATCTGCCTCTTTTGATAGTGGGTACTGTTTCACTCTGGGGAGTATTGCACCTTTTTTCAATTTTATCCTTACTCCCCCTATACTTTTTATGCACCCCACGTCATGGGGCTAGTAGTCCATAATGATGTGGGTACTTTTGTCATATCCTCCTCAAAGAAGGGAACTGGGGTGGATGTGGGTGCCTCAAGTGCCATTGCAATTTTCTGTGCCACTTGTTTGTACGCCACTCTTAGCCATATTTCCACACTCATCATAAACACCATTTCACCTTCCTCCTTTTCTTCTGAGAACAGCTCCTCATCTGACACCTGGGTGAGTCTACATCCTTCTGCTAGTGCTATCACTGCCCTCCATGCTCTTCCTTCTCTGTCTTGGGCATGTACAGCAATGTAATCAGCTGTTGCTATAATGATCTCAATGTCCACTGGAAGCACCTTTCCTTCTGTTTCATTGACTGGTGTTTCTGGTCTGAACAAATAGGCTGCTGGCCTCCTCCAGATCTTTCCCTCTATCCCTGGCATCCATGCAAATGCCATGTCTGTCCCGTACTGGAAGAGTTCGCCATCTACTGGCTCAGCCCTAATCGCTGTCTGTCCGCAGTATGCTTGCATAATCTGTCGTGCTGTGAGAATGTTAATTCCTGGAGTAGAGCAAATTATGCCGTCCTCCGTAAAGGAGATCGTCATATTCAACCTGTTCATGATGTCTCTCCCCAGTATATTTACTGGTGACGCACTATAATATAAAAGTGGTACTGACATGTCATAATCTCCTATAGATAAGGGAATGTTATCAGTAAAAGGAACCAACCCTCTAGCCCCAGAGAATCCTTGGGTGTTCATGGCTTCGCCCGACATCTTAAATTTACCTTCCCTTATGCAAGACCGGGTCGCCCCGGTGTCAACAAGGAATGATAATTTTTTGTCACCTATCGTTACCTCTATGCGTGGTTCCTCCGCACTATTAGGTGTTACCGACAGGATGGGACACACCAAGGCCGTCTGTGGGCTGTCCTATTGAGGGTACAACGATTGACCATTTCCTGTGTAAGGGTTGTGTCCCAGGACCGTCACCCTACCCAGTTGTGTTTGTTGTGATTGGGGTTGTTGTGTTATCGCTACCTGTTGTTGTGGCAGTGAATATGTCTGTGGCTGTTGTTGTGTTATTAGTTGTTGCTGTTCATTTCCCTGTTGCAACATCTGCTGTTGCTGTATGCCCTGCTGTTCCTGTGTGGGCCTTGGTTGTCCCTGTTCGCTCCATGATGGTGTTCCTGGTCTTACTCTACACGTCCGTGACATGTGCCCTACTAATCCACAACTCCAACACACCGGTGGTTCCCTACTTTGCCATGGAAAGCTTCCTGTGTTGTCCTGGTATACTGGTTGCCCGGTGGGGTAGGAATTTCTAAGTCCTCCCACCTGCTGTTGTGTGTTATATCCGTATCCTCTCCCTCTCATAATTCCTCCTCTTCCCCTGTTGTAATTATAATACCCAGCTCCTGGCATTGAGTATCCTCCTCCCATGTTGGTCGTGTATGGTTGGAGTGGCGGCACCTGTTGTGTTATAGTCTGTGAGGGTGGTATTTGGGAGGGATCTTGTGCAACCACTACTTGTGTGGGGCTTTGGGTCATTGTTGTAGGTGTAGTTATTAGTGCCCCTTCCATTGTGTATTTAGTAAGTTTTTTCTGTACTAGTTTAGCCTCTTCCGTTTTCCTGTCCTCTTCCTTTTGTTTCATTTTTCCTTGCCATGTCCTGCAATGATTCACTATTGTCAGTTGTATTTCTGGCCATGCTCTTGCTTCCATTCCCACTACTTTCTTCAGTTGTTTCTGAACTCCTTCTGGGAGCCCTTGTACTAGTATATGATAAAATATTGCTGGTGTTTTGTCCCATTGTTCTCTAGTTTCCATGCGCCACTTCTCTTGGATTTCCTGGATATAATCAACAGGATCTTCGTTCTCACGCATCTTGCGTGAGGTAATTGCTCCTATGTCTGATGTGTCTGGGTACTGTACCCTCAGTGCCTGCCATAGTGCATGTCTGCAGTTTGCGAATGGTGCCCCATCGTGCGATGTGTTTGCTATTGTTACCCCAGGGAATACCGCTCTCTTCCAAATGTCATCCGCTGCATCCCCTAATATCGATATTAGAAGGCCCTTTAGATCTCCCACTGCCAGTTTCTGTCCTGAGGTGGGTTTTTCCATTTCATATATCCATTTACCCGCACCTCCACTTAATGATGGGAGCCTGCACTTTATATTCTCTTTGTCTGTATGCTTCCAAGGGACGTACTGTGGTCTAACCCCTCCCCTCTCCAAAAGTGGCATTAAGTTGTGTCTCGTTTTACCCCTTGGGTTCCATAAAATCGAGTCCTCACACCCCTCCTCTTCTTCCCTCTCTCCTACATCGTCAATTTCGTCCGTATTTCCCCTGCTCGTAACTCTTTCTTCTCCATCTTTTCCCCTTCTTCCATCATTTCCTGTATTTAATGTGGGTGTGTGTATTCGTCCTTCCTGCCTGCGTCTAGGGAGGTCTCTAAGCTGACCTGCATAGGGTGTCAGGTCGTTTGTGAAGGGCGCAAGTTTGATTGTACGTAATGAGCGTGAGGTGGTTGAGCATGTAGGATGGGATGGGAGAGGGTGTGATGGTGACGGTGTGGCTTCATGTGTCTGTCTTTCCGCTATTCCTTGCTCTTCCTCCTCACTTCTTTCCAGTTCATCCTTTCTCCTACAGATCCATGGTGAGTCTGTATTGGTCCGGGTGGTGTATAGCTTATCTAGGCTTTCCCTTTCACTGTTTCTTCCTTCCTTCTCCATTCCTTCTTCTTCCTCACTACAAAAGTCATTCATAAACGGCAGCCCCCACTCTGTGTTTTTCCCCTTGATTGTTACTGTTTTCAAGTCTATTAGGTCCGGTTCTCCCTTTTCTCCTTTACCAACCGCTCCCCTTTGCGCTGATGTTGTTGCTACTTCTGTGTCTCTATATACATACCCCCTTACTTCACTCTCCCTTCTCCTATCTTCTCTTTCCCCTTCATTTCTCTCCACCATCTCTCTACCAATTTCCTCCCTTTTCCTTTTTAATTCCTCCATTACTTCACTACTCACCTTTTCCAATATCCTTTCATCCTCTTTCTTCCTTTCCCATCTCACCCTCTCCCTTTCTAATATACTCTCTATCACCCTCCCTTCTTCGTATTTCTTAGTCGTTTCTGATAGTAATCTCTTCTTCCACATTGCCATTTCTTTTTCTTTCTCTTCTTCTTCCCTTTTCCTCTCTCGTAGCACTGCTCTTGATACCCTTTCTGCTGCTGCTTTTACCCTTTCAGCTTCTCTCCTTTGCTCCTCAGTTCGTTCCCTTATTTTTTCCAATTCGTTCTTACCTTCTTTCCTTTCCCTCGCTCTCTCTCTTTCCTCCCTCTCGAGCTGTTTGATCAGTTCATTCTGCTCATCCCTTAACTCTGCTAGTCATTCCTCCAAAATCTCTTCCTTTTGTCGTAACAGCTCTTCCCCTCTCATTCCACTCTCCCTGGTATTATCCTCGTCTATTTTCCTTACTACCTCCTTCTCTTCTCCTGTTAATGAACCTCGTAATTTTAATAGTACCTGCGCAGCTACCCACTCATCATGTCCTATTTCCACAGTTTGTTCTTCTCCAGTCCTCCCCTCCCCTGCTGGCATCTTCCTATGAGCCACATATGGTGGCGGGCTGTATGCCGGGTTCGACTACCCCTCAGCCGCCCTTAACTGTCCTCTTTCTATTTCTCCTAATTTTCTTAAAGGGTACAACCCCCCTCCCTCTGTTTTCACTACCTTTGCTAGGGGTATATCGTTGCTCTGTTCCTTTTTTATTTCATTTTCTTTTGAGTTATTATTCTTTTCTCCTCCCTCTTGTCCGTTCCCCGTGTTCTTTGGGTCTTCACTCCCCTTTTTCCCATTCTCTCCTTCCTCCTTAATCTCTTTTTCTTCCGGTATTTCCCCCACAGTGAACATTCCATTTGGTCCTGGTCGGGACCCCTGGAACATCCTCCATAAGTTAAACACCTCCACGTGGTGTGTCAACTTCTTCCCTTTGTATGTATTATGCAGATGGTTTAATAGTGAATGTTGGGTATATGGATCGAAGCTACCATTAGGCGGCCATGGTGTTATCATTTTGTTGTCCGTCCCCTGTGTCCATTCTATGCTATACTTGATCAGTTTCTCCCTATGGGGTGACAGTGTTGTACATATGTGTTGTAGTGGGGTAGTGAGGGTGTTCCCCCACCCTCCCGATCCTGTCCCGTATGACATAGTAGCGCTTCACTTGTTATCCTTCCCCTATTTGGTAGCTATTATCTTACTAACACTTACAATACACAGCCTTATACCTTTACCTGGCCCCGTAAGTTTGGGGACTTGCGATAGTCCGCTAAGGAAAATTGTTAAAATATAGTATTTACATTTGTATATTTTCTTCTTTCTTTCTTCCTTTACACAACACCCTTACGGCCCCCTGCGGCCGAGGCGCACGTAGCCCCCTGCGGCTGCGTACCCCTTGTGACGTTCTTATACGGCCGTCCTATTTTTATTTGCTCCTCCTCCTTCTTCTACACTTGCCGTGGCCAGCGTTCTCCGTGCGCAGCCACGTCCCCCGTTTTGCCTTTCCCCGATCAACTCATTACCGTTTATCTCCGTTTCCACTCCCTTACCACAGTTCTCTTCCCCACCACTCTCAGAAAGAAAGATGCCTTGTGCTCGGGATATCCTATGAAAGCCCTACTGGTGACGTCACCGATCTCTTCGAACTACTGGTAAGTTCTTCATATATTCTTTAAGTCCAAAATACACTTGCAATCTACCCCCGTTAATCCTCACAGCTGTCTTCCTGTCACTCCTGGAACAAGGTAATCAATAATATAATCGGACCGCGCACACTGCGTCGCCGCGCGTGTGATACGCCCCTCGACAGGAGGGCTTAACCAGCCAATTATCTTCCGTATTGGGCAACTAACTAGCTACCGCCTACAGGGAAACGTCATCTACCTATCGAGTTTCTTGCTCGAACAATAGGGATCCTCATCTACTCATTGATCAATAAATGCCAAATCGTAGGAAACCACACACACACACCCTTACACGTAATCGCGACCTCGGCCAATCAGTGTCTACGAGCGGCCGCACGTGATGTTTTCGTGCTCCACCTCCCTCTCTCGCGTAACGTAGCCGACTGCTCTCGCACTCGTTCGGCTACCATTCATTTCATTGCCTACACTAAATTGTCAAACCTTCGCCGCGCACCTGTACAACACCTCCCACCTCCCGTATTTAATTCCTCCCCCCTCCCTCACAATTTCACATTGCTTGTTGTGCGTGGCATGCTCACCAAGTTCTCTTGATGCGGGGCCGCTCGACTGCGTGCACCCCTCCAAGCGGCTCGCCACCTCCCCTCGTCTGGACCACGTCTGGACACTCGCCAACCGCGGGCGGGATACTTCTCAACCGGCTCCCGAAGGCCAATATCCGGATTGCACTGTCCGGTCTTCTCGCAGTTCCGCGATGGTCCTGTAGTCCTCAGAAGGGGGCAACGGCAGAGGGGGCCGCGCCGCCGGGCCTCCTCGCAACGGGAGTACCTGGAAAAAATAAAAATAAAAAAGCAGATCTTAAACAGATCTCAGCAGTGCCTCCAACTTGTCGGGGGGGGAAATTCTGCCGGGGTCGGCCGGGCCGTCCGTAGACCTCCGGGCAGGGGGGCCCCAACTCCTCCCGTATATCCCAAAAGAGATAGAGTATGAGACACACGCAAGAAGCAAGGTGACTCTGCTGTTTATTAGACAAAACGGCAGGGATGGGTCAAGGATCGTACGCGTCCGTCCTGACACACACACACTCGTGGGGCTCGCAGGCCCTTTTTACCTTAGTATGACGCGCTACTTGCGTCACCTTTAGAAAGTTTAGCAAAAAACCTATTTCCACTCTGGATTGGTTACTCGAGTGGTAGGGTTAGTATAGCATACATATAGAGAACGGTGTTAGTGGTTGAGGGTTAGTCAGGTGGTATACTTGGGCTGTCCCTTCAATTTGATACATGAAAATTGTTACATGGAGACCTCTGAGGATTGGTCAATGTTAATGGCGTCAGTGATAAGAGCCCCATGTTCTGATTGGTCCACACAGGAGCCTCCCAGTCAGGGACCATCGCTGTTCCCAGCTCGCGGTGCACCTGTCATTTGCAACAATGTTTTACTATGGGTAGGTGTAAACAATGTGAGGATTTATTCATATGTTGGGAGGTCAACTACTCCCACTGCTGCAGATGTCCAATGAGTCTTTTAATTGTATCTGCCTGTGTCTTGAAACGTGGGATTCAGGCGTCTCCTTCCTCCTGGGCTTGGCATCCTGTCAGGTTTGGCTTTGTCACGTGAGGTGGGACCGTGTTTGAGGCAAAATTCAGCACAATTAATATTGTTTTTCCCACTGTGTGCCTGGTTTATCTTGCAGGTGCGACCTTGGCGTCGGCTTGCGGCGTGCGAGATTGCAACATCGTGCCCTTGGCGGTATGCTTTCGCCGGGCTCATTCTGCAGGGTCAGCAACCGAGCTCTTGCTCATTCAATGTTCATGGAAGCTTTTGCTTGCGGCCTACTTGGGCCTGGTGCATAGGTGGAACCGTTTGATGCAGAGCGCTTTAGATTACGGTATCATATTGCTCTATCCTCAGTATTGTGTCTCCGTTATATTCTTCATTATGGTACATGGTTCTTAGAAGAAGCGTGAGCAAGCCTTTTTAGATAAGTTCATTATGCGTCTTGCGTTGCTGCATTTTGAGAGCCTATGTGGAAAATAATAAAGATGCACGTCCGTGGGTATGTCTGTCGCCTACGTCATAGCACTGAGTATGTTCTTCGTGTGGATTGGTATGGGAGTGTCCGGTGTGCATGTTTGCACAGGTGTGCTGACCGTTGGCTAGGTCGTCATGGCATCTCTAACGACGTGTAGGTTTAGTCGAGTTGATCCATGCCGCAGGTGTCGGCATGGACAGGGCGGGCTTCTGGGCAGGTAGGTGGGCACATCCGTATGTTCCTGTACCAGGGTATTTGGTCGTCTGGTAGATAGGCAAACTCCTCTCGTGGCAGGTGTCTAGGCCGTGATCCTCTAGGCCAAGCGCGAGAGGGGAAGGGCGGGAGCCTGTTCTTCCATTCTCCCACTTCACTCTTCTTCACTATGCCTAGTGGACAGCCATGGCTTCTTCTTTTATCAATTGTCAGACTTTTCAAATAATTGAACGAGGAATGAGTTCTCACCCACCTAGGACCTTGCTTGATCACATCCTCATGTTTCACCCATAGGAATCTATGTGATCAATGCGCCGCCCATAATGTCGACTATTAAATTGCTGACTCCCACTATGACGCGGCACAGTGATCAAATAGATTTCTGTGCCCTGCATCCCCATAACTACCTCCCCCTATCCACTTAACTTTTCGGCTACACACCTTCAAGTGTGCCGCTGTCTCTCCTCCGACCCTGTGGCATCAGTTCCTGCCCATTAACGTGGGTCTGAACTGGCGTTGCAGGGTCCTTTTTTCTTTTTTTTCCCCCTTTATTATCCCCTGCTGCCATCTAATGGAACTGGGGGAAACCCCCACAGCCCCTGACCCCCACTACACTGACAAAGGCGAGCGGGGGAAACCCCCGCAACCCCTACTCCCATTAGACAGTGTAGTGGGTGTCGGCATGTTATTACTGCCCACAGGCACAGTAATTAACATATTGCAGTGTTTGGAGCAACATTTTTGTATAATTCCCACCCAGAATACCATGTTGATTGTTTTGCTAAATTGCAAAGATTTGTTTATGGAGTAGGCACATAGACAGGAAGCATCATTCTATTGCACCACTGTATGATGCATTAGCACAAAGCTAGCAGGTAGATTGCTGTCTACTAGACATAAAGGTTACCAATTGATGACAGAGTGTATTCTCAAGGGACATTATGGTAAAATAATCACTCAGAAGTAAGTTATGTGAGCTTTATACACTAATCCATGTTTCCTTTTAACAAGGTTGTAGTCATGTGACAAAACTCTAGTTTCCACTTATTGATGAAACATGGGTACATGAAAACATTCTTTGTCATTTTTGTTCTCACGAGTGAGATTCAACACTACATTACTAGTGTTGCAGAAAAAGGGTGGCAAAACAGATGGCAATACAAGGAGGGAATGATCTTACCCCAGCCCAGCACGAGGTTTTGCAATGCAGTTCTACAGCCTTCACAACGGGGTGTGGGGTATGGGGTTGGTGTTGCGGTTGTTACGAAGTGATACTTCATTTCAAAGGAGGAATCATAGTTTGGGAATATTTGCAGCTAACTATATGAAGGAGCCCCTTATCACACACAACGTCCCAGTTACCTAGATGTGACAAAACACACAATCATTAGAGCAAAAAGTGTAGCTGACTCATTTCCTCCTATTCTGCAAATGCATGTCCCTATTGTGGTGCCTGTATCTTTAAGGGCACACACGTGGCAGAGTTTTGTAACTCAGCCAAGTGTGAGGAATAAACGGGGTGGTCCTGGGATTGCCAGTGCGACCGTGGAGTCTGGACAGTGAACACCGTATCTTGTGTGTTTTGTGTGCTGGGGGGCTCACAGGGCCGGATGGGTATACCGGCAACATACCACATTGGCGACAAGGTCGATCCGACATGTGAACCCACAGGGCTGAGGCGATGAGGTTTCTCGAGGACATCTTGTGGAATCCATGCCGCGGAACCGACGATTGCAATGCGGATGGCCGCCATTTTGCCTTACACACCTGTGTCCTTATTGACTGGTGGAACCTCGATGTCCTAACTGGACAGAGACAAAAGGTGGGTGTGCAATGTAAACCCATGTTTCGTTTAAGAGGAGATGGTGCAGGTGCTCTGCTCGATCAGTGTACTTTCTCTCCGCGTGCTCCATGGATCTGGACATGTTCTACTGTATCTTCTCTTCTACAGGTGGTGTGTTGAAGATCTGTGCTGGCGTTTACAGCTGTCCCCAAAGCCCGGTCCCTTTAATCTATTGAGCTCATTCACAAAACAGTTAAGCAGGATCTACTACCAGTTTACTCCTGACATACTCTCCGCTTCCCAGGCGTAAGAGTATGTCAGTGATTTCATATTGAAACAGACCCTACATGAACTACATGAACTACATGAACGGATGCATGTGAACATTTTGTGTCCAGACCCAGGCGGTAAATTACCGCCTGGGTCGTACCCTTACCACCATGGTGTAAACTATGTTTACACCATGGTGGATGGCGGATTTACCGCCCCATTCCAAGGTGAGTGGGGCGGTAAATCCCCATTTCCCATTTACCCTTCCCCATTCCCATTTTTGCCCCATAGGGCATAATGGGAGTGGGGAAGGCGCTAATTACGCCACCGTAAATTACGGTGGCGTAATTAGTACCATGGTCCCTTAGCGCCATGGATTTTAACGCCTGCAAAAAGCAGGCGTTAAACTCACCATGGCGCAAAGGGACCTCGGAATCAGGCGTTAAGGGTCGGCGCCGTTTACGGCGCCGTTAACCCCTTAACGTCTGACTCGTAATGAGGCCCCATGTCCTCTTTTCAAAATGGTATGATGTTAGTCCACAGCGTGAACACTGTTTGCCTCGTTTTTTTTTTTTCCCCATAATTTGTGTTGGTAACAGGTCACATGAAATACACATGAAGAATACGCACTTGCCATTAAAGTTGGTAATAACCATCTAAACCAAACTCCCAAAAGAGCACGCGTTCGGGGAAAGATAGGAAAGTCATTTAGAATTTCGCCATTTTGTTGAAATCTGGTGTAAAGAACGTCTTGCACACAATGTCACCAACAAAACACGTCCTCTGAAGGTACAAAATACCGCAACCGCCAAATGGAAATGGAAGTTTGTTTCATTGTGCACTTACATAAAAAACGCTTCAAATGGTGCCGTTGCTACACAGTTATTTCGCCGAATATCAAGATCGTAGCGATTTACCAAAATGGGCATTTGTATCACGCGACATGTATGCACGAGCCCATCCATCACTTACAGCGAGCGCTCCCCAGGGTGAAAGTCTTGCTAAATTGCTGAATCCCGCCGTTTGGCGTATGGATATGCAGGTGGGCTTTGCTTCTGTAACACGTTTTCATGAGGTGGGCTGGCACTGCAGGCTGGCACCGCGTGTAGGACACTGGCTGGCGATTGGGAAATAGTCTGCACTCTGTTTGATGCTCAACTTTTACAGAATGGCTAGAATCGCTGCGTAGCAACACATCTGCTTTATAGGTGGACATGAGCAAATTGCCTTATTATAAGTTTGGAAAGTGGCAGCCTAATGACACCCGAGCTGAAAGGAAAACAACCTAACAGCTGCGAGGAGCTGAAGTTAACCTCAGATAACACGAGCGATTGCCGACTGGTGCAATGAAATTGCCAGGATGAGCTGCAATTCTAGCTCTGCCTGTTGGTGTCATTTTTGACAGATTTCATCAGATCGTCGTTCAATTATTGCTCTGCTCTGCCATTTCAGTCACTTTGACATGTTTACCATTCTCTGGGGGTATATTGATTCCCCGCAGATTGCTGCAGCAGATTCTGAGTGTGTGATATCGTGTTGCTCTCTTTCAGATGGTACGAGGCCATCATGTCCCTGTTTGTCTCTCATTATCTTATCCTTATCTGGTGTTCGAGTCTGCTCTCGTGTGATGGAGGTTTTCTCATTTCCAGTGTAAGACTAACCAGGCAAGGGTCTCGTTTATCTATATTTCTGTCAGTCAGCATGGTATAGTTTTAATGACTTTGGACATCTGAGTAGGTCAGGTTGAAATTCTGAGCTTCTGCCTTCATGGCGAATGCATGATAGTGTTCAGACCTTTTTATGTTGGTTGAGTACTGGCAGCCTACGTGATTTCCTGCACATGCTTTCATTAGAGTAGTGGTCTTCAACTGTCTCCAGATGCCTGGCACTGCATTCGATTAAAAGCCTACCTGGGGCTGGGCAGTGTGCAATCATAAAATGTCAAAAAAAAAGTCGAATGATTTATTTTTTTATTTATATTGATTTTTTGGCTCTCGCATGTAAAAAAAGGTAAAAAAAAAAAAGGAGGTTGGGGGGAACCTCCTCATTTCGAATAAAAAACGTAATAAAAAAGAAGTGCAACTTTTTATTTTTTGACATTCTTTTTTTGATTTTTTGACTTTCGACTTTTTGTTTTCGATTTTATGACTATAAACCGGGCTGGGCACCTTGAATGTACCTAATGAAAGAGCATTGTGTTGTGTATTAGTGAAAAGGGATTAGTTACTATAGAGGACCTTAGACCTCTCCTAAATCCAATTTCCAATCATGCTCCAAACGCTAATCCAACTGCCCTCGTAGAACTCTACAATGATACTCTGGAGCAAGCCCTCAATCATATAGCTCCGCTCAAACTTCGAAAGTCCAAACCAACTGCTCACATGAATAAATGGTACACAGCAGAATTGAAAGCTCTTTGCAATATTAAAAGAGCAGCGTAATCCATACTGGAGACAAGCCCCATCTGTTACATCCAAAGACAAATTCCCGTCTGCAGCTACCACCTATAAAACTGCCATTACAAACTCCAAAAAAGAGATCTTCAACTCAAGAATACATAATGCCAAATCTAGCCCGAAAAAGTTATTCTCCATTCTAAGAGAACTGGAATCACCAGTGCCCCCTACAGATGACTGTATCAAGGATAAAGCCTGGTACAATAACATTCAACAAGCACTTTCGAATAAAATAACTCTCTTGCAAGCTAAGATAGAGTAAAAAAAAGCTAGCCTTTCTGCCAAAGACCACCCTAGTAATATAAAATGCTCTACCGTCCCCGATTGCCCCATTCTATTTCTCCCCGGTTACTGAGGATGAAGTAGTTAATATAATTGCTAGCCTCAATACCTCAAACTGCCAAGGTGACTTGTGCCCTGCTTCAGTCATTAAGGACTGGGTTAAATACCTAGCCCCCTTCATCACCTCGCTGATCAACTCCTCATTTAAAAACTTGTCTGTACCTAACAACCTTAAAGAGGCTTGGGTCCTACCTCTCCTCAAAAAGCCCAACTTAGACCCTAACATACCCACTAATTATAGGCCCATCACAACTGTCCCCTTTCTCCTTAAAATATTAGAGAGAGTAGCCTACCCCCAAATACAACATTTGGAAGACAATAATCTCATTGGCTTGTGACAATCCTGCTTTAGACCTAGGCATGGGACTGAAACTACCCAACTGGATCTAATAATCCAAATGGATGAAGCCTAAAACAAGGCCAACCTGGTCATCTTGCTCCAGTTGGATCTTTCTGCAGCTTTCGATTTAGTTGACTACCAAATTCTCACCCAACACCTCTACTCGGCTGCCACATTCTCACAGAATGCCACCAATTGGATTTCGTCCTTCCTCTCAAACAGGTCGACTAGGGTCTTAGCACCTTTGGCTGCAGCTGACCGTGTCCTAATCCAATGTGAAGTGTACTTGTATTTCACCCACGCATTATAACATCTTTACCAAGCTCCTCGTTGACTGACTTGACAAACTGGGTGTCACATATAACAATTACGCAGATGGTTCTCATCACACTCACTGGGAGCTATGAGAAAGATGCTGCAAAACTTAATGAAATGTACCTTGAAATTCAAGCATAGATGGCCACCCACACCCTCTGTTTGAATGATGATAAGACGGAACTACTCATTGTAGGATCCCAGGCCCGCCTTAACACATTGGACACTAGGTACCAATCATTTACCATAGATGGCAAAATCATTAAAGTCTCAAAAGAAGTCAAAACGTTGGGCGTGTATCTCGACTCCACACTATCGCTCAAAAAACAAATACACACCACAATATCATCAACGGCCTACACTTATAAACTCATCAACGCCTGTAGACCATTTCTCTCAACCACTAGCCGCCTTACACTGTCTAGAGCTCTGATACTATTCAGACTTGACTACTGTAATACACTTTTCCTAGGCTCCACTAATCACAATTTGAATAGACTTCAGGTCTTACAGAACAATGCACTGAGAGGTGCCCTTAACCTTTCTCGTAAGGCCCACTTCAGCATCAGTAGGAAGTCTACTGGCTCCCTATCCGGACAGAATCAAGCTAAGATCACTCGTCATTACACACAAATGCCTCTCACTGACTGCCCCACGATATTTATCTGAGAAATTCTCCAGAATTTGGTACTACCAGACCCACTAGAACCCTTTACAAGTACCAACTGAACATTCCCAAATTCAATCTGAAAACAGAAGTGGGATCTAGCTTCCCTGTGCTAGCAACGAAATGTTGGAACACTCTTCCCATGATGATCAGATCTGAAGAATCATTCTGGTCATTTAGAGTGAAAGTGAAAACATGGCTCACTTCTCTGTAAGAATATGATACCTGCATAATTGTACAGCATTCTGCATTCTGTGACCCAGCCAGCATGTAATCGTGTCACGGACCACTTTGTAACCCGGTCCTCATGCTACCTATTGTATTATCCTTTATGTATCTTGCATGTGCAACTTTTTCTGTAACCTATGCTGCTCCTCAAGACCAATGCGCCCAGTTACCCTAGGGTTTGGCTGCGCTATATGAATAAACTAAACTAAACTAAACAATCTACTGTAATTTCTATGCATTTAGCAGCCAATTCTCTGGACACAAAAAGCACCTGTTGTGAGGCACCAACCAATCAGCAAGCTCAGAAGGTAGAGCTTATTAGCTTGTGCAAGTGTCTGCGTTCAGGGCTAGCCGATGCCTGCATTCTCCCATTCTCAGCATTCATCATCCTCTCCCATTTTCTGAAAGCAGCAATGAATGGAATCGTACCTTTTTCATTGTTTTCCCTTTCCATGCACCATCCTCACCTGAGCACACTAGTCCTACTTCAGATTCTATTATGGCTAGGAAGACTGAGAAGAGATTACCATGGCCTGGGAAAATACAGAAAGGCTATATTTTCTAGTTTTCCATTTAACCCAGATTAACACCCGTAGTATTATTTTTGGTAACTTGCCGGTGGTAATGGCAACCACACTCAGCAGTCTGCACCTCATGGCATGCGCTACCCATTGTATAAACCGAGCTATTACTGCCTGGGATTGCCTGCACTCTCAGTTATTACATCCTCATTGGATCACTTCTCCATTCCCAAAATGGAGACATTTGGATGTTATTTTTCATCCTTCGTGCTTATTTTTCTTCCTGGTAGACACACAAAATTGAAAATAACACAAAGAAAACCACTATCCTCACACTGCAAATTCCTTCTGCCCCCTCTGTCTCTAACAGAAGTACAAAAAAGCTGGCATAAAGCATAAAGATGCTGGAGCATCCAGGTAGTCAAATCACTGTGGCAGAATTCTCCAAGGAAAACTCACCGTCTTCAAATCGCAGAGCAGTCTGGCAAAAGGATGTGATGGCAATTTCGTTGACAAGCACACACATCTGCGTTCAGCCTCCAAGCACTAAACATGCATATGAAAAAATTAAAAATAAAACATTGTACTACAAGGCAACCAATACAAGCAACCTACCAATGAAAACAGATGAAATCCGTTGCAAGTTTATCTAGAATACTGGGACACTGATCTTTCAGTTTGAGCTTTACTTATGGTTAGAATGAATAAACATGTTTGTGCAACGTGTATACAATTCATTGGGTAATTTTGTTTTTTGCCATAGAAGACATTCTTTATCTGGGAATTCAACCATATGATTTAGTAGAAGAAACATTTAAGTTTTTTTTTTAAAATAAACTCCAAATATAGTGGTGTTGTCCATTGGGTTATTGAACATTCTAAACATTCAGATAACTATTTTTGTCACTTTATTTCTGCAAATCAAGCTTTAGTCTAGTCTTACATTTGATGACATCTTCACAAAGAAATAAGAACATTCTTAATACTGATTATATAATTTAACATGTGTTATGTTTTTCAGTAGGGTGTGAGGCTGCAGGTGAAGTTGAAGTGGGATAAAATAACAATTTGCTCAAAATAGCCATTCTAATTCATTGTTTAAATATTTGTATTACTTTAAAAATAAAGTGGATAGAAGTTTAAAAAAAGAATGACATGGTTCTGTGATATAATGATATGCAACTGATTAACATGACCTTAATAAAGTTAACTGACGTTTGAAGTATTACTTGAAACCATGTAAACATTATTTGAAACCATGTTTACATGAAACAAATAATATTATGTTAACTAGGCCATAAACTTGATGTATTAATTGGATGAACTATTTATTTGATCACTCCTACAACAAGCAATGTGTGCCCTATCATTTTTCTAATCACCAAACTTAACATTGCATACATTAAAACAAAGTGTATCATGATTTCAAAACAATATCCATATATTGAGATTACTTCTCACCATAATTGAATCTTCATCCTCATTCACTTTTTGATTCAACCTAATCTTACTATATAATGCAAAAACAAGATTTGTGCCACATTAGTCCTCTTAGATAAGAAGATCACAGAACTACATTCCATTCAGTACAGCCTTGGTAAGTCTCTCATAATGTAGTTCGTCTTTTACTTGTGCCTGTTACCATCTTATGAAGAAGGGCTTTGGGACTTTTGAAAGCTAATGCATTTTCCATTACAACAAGAAATCTTAGCCAGTGGAATAAAAAGCATCACAACTAGAACTTTTGTGAATAAAATATGCAAAATATAAATAAAATTAGGACAGTCGCTATTTATAACATACTGTAATTGATTGACAAAACACCTTCAAGCATAACCCAAATAACACATAATATACATCAAATATTGCAGTGTCCCAAATGACTGTTTAAGAAATTGTATGTAACAACCTTCTAGGATATTTTGAAATGATTATAATTAATAAAAATACTAGCCATACATAGCACATCTATCTACCTTGATGTTCTCGTTCAGAGAAAAGAGCAGCATGAATGGCCACTGTGATGGACTGCCATCAGCAAGGGCAAGATAGCCTGATCGTTTTTTTTATTTGTATTCACATAAAGTGACGATGGCAGGGCTCAAGTCGAGGTTACACACTTCTGGACGGAGTCCACCCAATTTCTTCAGAGGGTGGACTCAGACATTCCCCCCCCCCGACCCCCACCAGCTAAAATTAGTAACACTGAATGTGCTCTTTGAATTGATGAATTAAAGCCGACCTCAACGATCAGGTTTGCAGGCCGGACACTTCACCAGTGCACTATATAACCTGATGAAAAAAAAGAAAAACAACAACAGGTGAAATGTCCCATTTCGGTACTGAAAGTTCCAGGGAAACCATTTGCATTGGTTCTTGGAGATTAAAACATGCACACCTTTTAATGTTTTCCAAAACACTATTAGAAGAAAACAGCCTCTCTTGGTTTTGTGTGTGTTGATTTTATGAAAGGCAAGTGCCATTCGTCCTGTGCAATTTGAGTGGTTACGAAAAGCCAATTTAATTAAATGTGCATACTTCACCTTGATATATTATTTTCTGGTGACACCACATTGCGTATGTTAATGAGTATCCCCACTTTATTTTCAGGACTTGACCCTTGGATGATGGTAATTCTGTTGCTGAAATGGAGGTCTGTTCATCAGACTCCCTTTCATGAATGCCCCATGCCAAAATGATACCACACACATGTGCCCTTGCCCTAGCCTATGGGCACCATCAGTCCCAGAACTGTAGTAGCACAGGGCAGGTTCAAAATTCACATACATCCCTAACAGCTGATGTGCTACAAAGTTCCTGCAGGCAGATGTGGCTTATTATTCTTCAGCACCTCAATACTAAATGGTATTAATTGTATGCCTTAGGTAGTCTGCTGGCATGTACATCTTTATGTGTAAGTCATGCCTGGTTGTGCTATGGTAACAGAAAAGAACACACAATTATACAGCCACAACATTTTGACACCACCCAGTGTTAGCTCTGTGAGCAGGGCCGGTAAGACAGGACTGATGGGAATTGGTGTCTGGTGTTACTCCAGGTCCCACCATCTTGGTATATATTAGGGATAATTTTTCTTTTCCTGTCCAATTCGTTTCCTGTTGGGAAGGTACTCTTGGTGTGAGGTCATACGGTGAAGGGCACTTGTTACAACAGCCTGGACGAGGCCCCTTACAGCAGGTTTGCATTGGACTAAATCCCTGTGAAATTTTGAATAAAGTCTAACCCAAGGTCCTCTGCTAGGGAGGGTAAGCCAGACGTTATGCAAAGCAAAGGAGGGCTCTATACCCTAACCATCTTAAGGATCAGTTGGAGTCAATGCTGGTGGGCTAAGGCCTCTATATTGGCTACACAGAAACCAGGGTCCTCTTCACTCTTGCAAAAGGATCCCATGTAGTTGCAAGCCAAGCTCTCTGGAGTGGGAGGGCAAATTGACTCACTTGTCCTAGAGCCCATGGTTTGGGACGCCCAGCAACCAATGAACTAAGGAAGTGACATCTGACTTTCCCTGCATCTGAACCACATCAACACCATCCAAGTTGCTGCATGGGAACCACCGGAGCCCTCTCTGACCACCTCTGCATTTCTGAGTTTCACTCAAAGCCGAATTTCTGGCTCCACTTTCAACACATCTGAGACATGCTAAGTCTTCTAACGTCCCCAACTTGACACTGATATCTGGTCACCAGCTTCGTTGAGCTCCAAGCCAAAGCTGCTGTAGTAACATGATGCCATGCATGTCAAGCCAGCCAAGCCCACTTGCTGCCAAAGGCCTGCCTCTACTACTGTAGACCTGAGGCACAAGCCTAACGTTGAAATCCCCTAGACCCACAGATTAATGCCTGCACAATGCCGTTGAGCCCCAAAGACAAGAACATCAGTTATGGTGACGAGATCCTGCCCCTCAGTCCCCATTTGGGACCATAGTGACTTGTAATCACCCAATCAGCCCAGCTGCACCCAATCATATTCAGGAGATTGGCAGCTTCTTTCAGGGCCAATACCTCCATAATGGAAGTCTGTCGAGTACATGCACAATCTTTTATTTCAAAATGTTATTATACTCAACATGATATTCAGCATGTATGATTTATTTTGTTTTCCATGAATTAAAATAAATGCTGAGGGTACATGTATCATTTCAATACCTACTTTTTGATTCTCTTCAAATAAGGTAACATATAATGTAACAACTACAATACTTAATTGAACTTTTCCTTACTTGAAAGTACCAGAAGACAAGCCTTCTCTGTCTATGCCTCAAGACTCTGGCAGGAGCTCAAGACCCCCCTCTTCAAGGAATGGATCCTCCCTAACACCTAGGTCCAGACAGCCACAACTCCCCGCAGCCCCTGCCTGGAACTGAGCGATCTGCTCCCAATGGTTGGCTTCCCTCGATGATTGTTGATCGCTTGCTGAAAAATGTCCTACCTTCATGGTTCTCTGTTGTTATTTCCCAACTCCCTCGTCTCTCTGCTCTCTTTGCCATGTTCTTCCCCCTATGACTTTAAAGCACTTTGTGTTTCTCGAAGCTAGGTCCACTCTGAATAAATATAATAATTATTATAATAATAATCATAATAATAACCCCTATTATTGATGCTTTAATTACATAAAAGATACCTTTGAAATGTATAATTCAGATCAAATGTAAAATGCAATGCTTTCAAGTCAAGTTTACCTCTGATCGAGTGTGGAGCATTTGACTGTAAAGAAAGCTTTACTTGAGATTTTAACTTATATAGTGTGTTCTGACCTTATCTGATGATGCTTTAAATCTATGCTGTGTGCATGGAATGGTGAGGCAATAGGGCATAATATATGTAATTCATGTCACTAATACTACTAATAATACTAATAATAATGATGATGATGGTAATTAAATCCATTAATTAGATAGTTTATTTTAAAATTATTGTTGTTAATGATCAATTATACATTTTATATCTTTGTTTTCTTTTTTTCCAATGTATTTACATGTTTCCACTAGCCATTACAATAATTGCAATTATTATCTTATTATCTTTCTAGCTTTCAAAATGTCAATGTTACTGTGAAAATATTAATTCTGACTGTTACAGATGTTTGCAAGATGTATTTCTGTAGGGAAAAATACTATTTAGCTCCCTAATTGACTAATTCCAGATTCTACCCTTTAAGACACATGCTACTGAAAAATGCAGCTCTTGGGTTGCTGTATCATGCCAGAGTGGTTGGCTTAATACATTATTAGTAGCACTGGCGACTGCACTATCCTCAATGCATGCAAAGAGGATGCTACGGGGGTATCATAGGATAATACCACATATATATATATATATATATATATATGGTATATAATTATTACCCTCTCCATAACAAGACCTCCTTGAAAGGTGTGTGGGTAAAATGGACTCTAATACCTGATTTAATACGCTTTTAGTTCATCCGAAGGAACGGAGCACATATAGGGAGGTCAGGGGTCGGTGGGGAGGGGGGGCGTTTGACTCCACAGGGCAGTTTCTATTGTGTGGGGATTCATATTTCTCAAAATAGAGGAACTCCCTGGCAAAAAGTATCAAAATTGAAACCCGCCAACATTGGAAAACCACATTTAATTTAAAGCACGTGTAGGGGGAGCCAGGACAATCACTTAAAAGACTGAAGGATGCATTCATTTTGTTGAATCAAGGAAAGGGGGCAAATCAAGGAAGGACAGGGGAGACAAAAGAGAAATGCTCAGCCCAGAGGCAAATTCCAAATACTGATGGAGGATTGGGGAAAAGGTAAGAGATACCAGAGGGGTTGAGCCGGATCTCTTCAAATTCCAGAAGCTCCTCAAGACTTTCCATTTCACCTTCGCCTGCCCTCTTTCCCTCCCTTGCTAAACACCACAGTCGCTGAGATTGGTGACCAGGACCCGCATGCATCCTTCTGGGTCCTGTCCTGTCCTCCCCCCATCTCATCCTCAACCCAATCACTTCCAGCCTCCACCCACTCCCAGCACTTGCCTTTGGGTGCCCACTGGCCTGCATTGTCTCACCAAGTGATCATTGCCAGGCACTTACCAACTGCTTGCAACTTACCTACGGTAGTTGCTCAGTGGAACTTCTAGCAGTACCCCGTTCCCATGTCCCTTCTCCCTCTCTGCACGTGCATGTTATGAATACTCAGAAGGCCTAGTAGGTACGCCCCTTTCTTTCTCTTCATTCCTAGTATATTTGCCTTTAGTTCCCATGTTACCTTCCTACAGCCCTGTGGGCTCTTTGAAACACATTTTAGTTGATATATAAGCACCTTACAAATGCACAATAAAGAAAATAAAATAAATACACTTTACGTTCCCCGGTATATTCGCGGGCTCATGTTCTGGCGGAGCAGTATTGGCGGCACTAATTCCGTTACCAACACTGTTAAGGGTTACCGCCAGACATGTGATGAGGCCCAATGTATGGTAGAATATGAGCAGGTTAGTGAAACAAAGTTTTGCATGAACCATTGTTATGTTATTGTCTTTTTATACTGCACACATCACTGCTGTAGCAGTCCTAAAGTGTGGAGCCTTGTCCATGAACTGTGACCAAGCCCCAGGTGGCTGCCAGACTTGGTCTGTGGATTCAAAAGGACATAGGGCCATGATGAGCCTGAAAGAACAAGGTGAAAAGGCAGGGAGATGGAAACATACAGCTCTAACTCATGACATATAGAGAAATGAAAACAAAGGGGTGAGTGTTCTGACCAGATGAAAACATAATCGAAGGAAGGAATGAGATCTTTATTGAGTGATGGCCAGAACGTTCATAGAGGCTGTTAGGACTGATTTTCTATACTCTGGCCTGGTGGACAGATGTATAGAAGGCCAACCTATATTGTGACAGGGACAACTCTGGGAGCTGTAGCCAAACCATTTCAAGGTTGCAAGGCGAGTGGTCTATGCTAAGTCTCAAGAAGTGGTGAGCTTGTAAAGTGTGCACAATGAGTAACCCGAGTGAATCAGTGAAGGAACGCACTTAGACAAACAGGTATAAAAATACATCTTTCCATAATGGCCAGAAAACACAGTGAAAAATGACTACTAACCGGTAATGTTATTACTCAATACAAAACATTAGATACATATATACCATTACTGGTGTGGGGCATGATGCATATCAAACCCCTGAAAAGGAATGTACAGATTAGTATTGACACTACTAGTCCACAGAGATGTAATCCTAACTTCAGAGGTCCATCCCTAAAATGTATGGAGCCTTGTGCTCAAAGTTCAGCAAAGTTCCATACAGTTTTGTAAAGCTGGAAAAGAAAATGAAGGTAGGGTCTCTGGGGTCCAGTGAACAGTTCCAAGTGATAGGGGACAAGTTAAACTATCTAACACATGTTTTCCCAAATTTCGGAATCCTTGTGTGAACTAGCAATGTGAAATCCAAAGTGTTTGAAAGGTTTTATAAAAGTTATTAAACTTTTAAGGGGGTTTTGGGGTGCAGGTAAGTATTGCTACAACTCACCCTGCATACTTCAATTCTTTGCAGGACTTGGCAGGTTGGGTGAAGATGGTCTCAGGTTGCTTTTTCCGCCACCAGCCTCGTCCCTTGATCCCCAGGGGTTACAGGTTCAAGCAGCTCTCTGGCAGTATTTTATGCTAGTGCAAGGCCTCCCAGTTGTAGAATGCAGCAACACTCAATGCAGGGCTCTTCACAGGAAATTAATGGATGCAGTTGAGCAATTTCTGACAACAGCCACTGATGCACGGTGATGCAAAGGGATTCACTTGCCGGGGTCAGACTTTCCCTCCTATCTCGTGTCCCCTTGATGCTAGGACCAGGTAATTTCACAGAGGTAAGTCTTGTTGCATACATTGCATATCCCCCAAGTTCCAGGCCACCACTCAGAGTGGCAACATCTGCAGCACGGTAGCTGAAACTCTGAGCTGGACACAGCAGTTCAGGAGAAATGCTGAAGGCTTTTCTTTGTAGGACTCCCGATAATGGATGTTCCCTCCACTTCAAGGGTTGTAGTACCTTAGCAGTACTGCTGAAGATCCTCCACAGGACAGTGCTCTACCAGGGCAGCAGCAGAAGTTGGTTGCCAATCCTACTTCTGACAGGTCCATGGTCTCCTTGCAAGTCTTGTAGCTGGGCAGGAGTCTTGGCTCCTTCAGTTTCTTCCAGGATCTCTCCAGAGTGGGTGCAGGGGTCCTCTTCTTATGCTAAAAGTCAGGTAAGAGCAGCAGTTCCCACTAGCCATTGACAGATCAGCCCCCATCACCCCCACTCACACCCCAGTGGTGCAGTTGTGACCACTGGTGGCAAAACCCATGTATTCCACTCAGACAAACTGGCACCAGTTTTTGGATTGGGACCAGACAGTCCCAGCCCACTTCCTGGCAGCAAACACATGTATCCCTCCAGTAGCCTGTCAACATCCTCTTCTTTCCCAAGCACTGGAAGTCCATATAAGTCCATATAAGAATTGTCCTGACCTCACAGGCCAGGAAGAAGACTAACAGACAAGATGGCCAAAGGACAAGCGCTAAACCTTGTGGCATGGCCATGTTTGACCACTAGCCACAATTGGCAGCCAAACGCAATAAGGCTAAACTGAAATGCACCAACAAAAAAAGTAAAAGTCACTGCTGCCACCAGCTTGCCAATTTATTACACCTAGAGGAACCAAACATCCTCTGAGTATTAGTGTAGGGCAGAACAAAAGGTGTACCCCATTGTAATGCATTGTTAGATGCATTGTACATTGAGAAAAAGTTACCACAAGTGTTAACAAGTTACTAAAAGTAGTAACAATGTAACAAGACTAAGGGAAACAATGTTTCCCAGTAATGACAGCCTGAAGGACATGTCAGTTTTCCCATAATAGATGAGCAAAAGCCAGTGTAGTGAAGCTTAAGACTTCACTGCGCTATAAAAAGAAGAGGTCAGATAAAAAATAAAAGTGAAACGTGTGGGGGTCCATATAAATGAAAGGAAAATTGCAGTAAAGAGGAATCTTTCCTAACGAAGACAGTTACTAGTGTGGTAGGAATGTTATGTTGAGTCATGTTGTGGCCGTGTGGTTTATGCATTCCTGGGAGTTGCAGGGATACCAACCAGGTAATCCTATTGTATCCCTCTCACCTGCTGCTTGCTGGGGGGAGTTACTAATATAGCGAAGACAGCTGACGGAGGTGTCAGAAAAAGGAATTGGCTCTGTGCAGAATGAGTGTTGTGGTGTGTATCGGGTGGAGAACAGAGTAAAACTGCTGCAAATATTGTCTTAAATTGGCAGTATTTCCAAAGCAGATGCCCAGTTAAAAAAAAGTCAAGCCAAACTAAGAAATGACTAGACTGACTGCACCAAATAGCATCTTTAGCCACTAGTGCCACATGGATGACCATTGCGTTTTATCGCACAATCCCCGACCCACCCACCTCTCACACATCCCTTCCCTCCCACCCCCTGTCCCAATGACAATTACAGGTAACTAAGCCAGGCATTACCTACATGTCCCACTACCTCACCCCAGTACTTGTGTATGAGGCGAAGTTGTTGCCCTATGTTCTTGACTGAGTGACGCTAATAGTTATTACATAATTATATGAGTATGTGTTTGTGCTACATGTCACCATCCGGCAGCTTCACAACCCTTGCCCGCTATAGCAATATGCTGCTTAAAATACGACATAAAACAACAAGATTTATTATTGCATGATATACCACAAGGTATCATATTGTTCTAATATAACAAAGATAAAATGTGAAATGAGCAAATACACATAACGATACCAATGCAAAATATGCAAAAGTAACTAAACAAGACAAATTAACGTCTGTAATAAAATGTGTATTTTGAAGGAAGTTTAAAATACACACACCTATGAAAATGTGGAAGTAAAAACATAGGATGTGTGTGTGTGTCTGAGCGAGAGAGAGAGAGAGAGAGAGAGAGAGAGAGGGAGAGAGAGAGAGAGAGAGAGAAAGAGAGAGACTACCTTCAAGGCAGAAAGAAGGTGTACTGTAAAAGGAACAATATCATGCAAGCATTTCCGGCAAAAATGCATTGGAACACAACACATTTATCTGCACACAACAACATTGCATAACATGGTGACATGGTACAGCAGATAGCCCTCCACATACACACATGTGCAACCATAGAACCTGCATCACACTGACCCCTTCAAGGTTGTAGTTGGGCTGGGAAAGTGAGACTCATTAAGATGTCACTGTCTCCTGGGTTTCATCTAGGAATCCTTAAGTCCCACATACAAGAGGAAATGTGAGTTCCTATGCTGGTCTGCTGGAAGAAATAAAAATACAACTGTTTTGAAAGCAATAGTAGCGTCTCGGATATATAATTATTATTTTATTTAGTATACTATATAGCCCTAAATTGCTGCCTTAGAATCTGCTTCTTAGCATACAGCCTTGAATACCCTTCTTCACATAGTTGACAGTTACCTTGTCTTGTTAATAGAGGGCAGGAGCGGAATCTTAAGGTTCAGAAGTGTTGTGGAGCCTGCCTTTCCAAACTGTGTCTGCATGCATAAGTGCTGCTAATGTGTATTATATATTTATTTATTTGGATGTTTGTGGAATGCTGCATGTGACCTCCCATCTGCTTCACAGCTCCTGTACACCTTTTTAAAAGTGACATAATAACATAACAAAACATGACATCATGTAGCATGACATAACATATAGCATGCTAGCATAATATGTCTGCCATTATGTCTTTGGGGTTTCTGGGTACATACATCTACAATTAAAGTGAAAAAGAGCACAGCTCCCTACAAAAAGGCAGTGTTTCGTATTTCAGTATGTTATGCCATTAGTAGGTTTATATTGCGCACCTAACTCTTGTAGTAGTCTTCAAGCACAGAACGTTGTCCATGTAGAGGCACACTGTGACCCGATAAGGATGGCAGCCGGATAGTGGCCTCTGGATAGAAAAGGAAACAGGTTGAAGTAGAGTGGTAGAAGGAAAGAGTGGGAAAAGTCATGCAGAGAAAAACGTATAGACTGTACTCACAACATGTAACGACATGTGACCATGAGGGTGAGAGATGGTGATCATTGGGATTGGTGTATAGTTGTTAGTGTTACAAAGAAGGTTTAGAGGCAGGATTGTCCAACTCCAGGCCTCAGGGTCCGGAATCCTGACTGGTTTTCAAGATATCACCTATTAGTATGTGTGTGACAAATTGTGGATACATTTAGAATCATTGTATGCAAATTTATCTCATTGATATTAGTGAGGGGTATCCTGAAATTCCGACATCCGAGGCCTGGAGTTGGACAAGCCTTATTTAGAGTGGTCAGCCATTTTATGCTATATTTTTATCTATTGCGACCTACTATGGGGAAAGAGATGAAGGGGTCTTATCAGATAGGTGTGATGGGGATCAAAAAGTGAATCAATTTAAACTATTAAGAGGTCTTGTAATTTTCCTTTTTACGATATTATTGTAGTGTTTGGTGAGGCCATTTTGAGATGCTTCTGTATTGCACTAATTTCAGATAATTTAGAGTCTACCTTTATAAGAATGTATAAATGTCTAATATTATCATGTTGCTGTTATCAGAAATGAGGTACAACCTCATATTTCTGTACTTGGCGCATAGGTCATGGATGTTTTGTGAAAAGTGAACCATGTATCATGTGAACAGTATTTTCTAGTCTATCACCCTGTAGTAGCCGTATGGGATTTGAGTCTGTGACTTTATATCAGAAATAACACACTGTCTGTCATAACTTGCCAGGATTCCATTGCGTAAAGCACATTTCTTGACAGACCCTATGTTATAGAGAATTAATTTATGTTCTAATGACAAAGATAGACCTAGTGTCACAAAGACATTCCCAGTTGTGAGTATGACCAGGGACGTCATTTCACCAAAATGCCCGGGGTAGCGGAAGTGATATCACATGACACTTGACCTCCAATGACATCACAGGAAGTGATGTCATTTGACCCCAACCCAAAGTGACATCACAGGAAGAGATAGAACATGATTGTTTACCCCGTGACAAAACAGCAAGTGGCATCACATGGCATTGTTTCTTAGTACCAATCTATACATATGGTATGATGCTGAAATACCCTCTTTGTACAAATAGTCTTGAAAAAATAGACTTAGTACCTAGTTGTATTTTTCACAGTATCAAAAAACAGTTTATTTTAATAAGGTTTATCACAACCCAATTTTTCTATATAAAACCAACTCTAAAAGCAGAATTTTCTTAAAATTGACCCAACAACACAAGGCGGATACATATATAATACAAATTACTAGTTTCACACACATACATTTCTATAACATAACAATACAGTACATCAACATATAACATGTATATAATGGTTTTAACACTTCCAATCACTGAGTGTTATTAGCTCAGGTTAAACAGTCCCGACATGTTTCAGTTCCTCATTGCGCTCAATGCATGAACCTTCTTCAGGGGAAGAACTCTTTTATTCTTATTCTCCACCATGTAATCCAGGGCCACACAAATACTCTTCAAATCGTACTCCTATAATCTTTAAATACACAAAGACAAAAAACGAGGGGGTATCACTACACATCAACATCATCCAAGTATGTAAGTCAGAGATAGCTCCACACTACTAACTAAATTCCAGTCACATTTAATTTTATACAATATACTGGTGAGATTCCAAATTGTATAAACAAGATAGCCGCTACATGCCTCATAAGTAGGATTTCTGTAGTGTAGGTGTGCCAAAGTGCACCCGTGTAACCTCAGATCCATTTAATCAAGTCTGTAAACATTTTCTTGGTGGTTCTTTAGTAACCAGGAACCTGATCACTGCTGTAAAGGAACATAAAACAAACAGTGGTGTGTGAAACACAACCACTACTCCCTCACTCGGTCCCAACATCATGTTACCACAAACACCCTATTGTGCTTTGCTAACCGTGCTAACAAGAATGCCCGCCTCTATCGTGCACCACCGTGTCCCCATATAATTCAATATGATTACACCAACCATATATCACCACTACCGTGCTGTTGAAGCTGCACCCTTCTCCGAAAAAGAAGACATTTTCTTGAACAATTCGGAAGAGCAGACCCCTGCATTTTACGCCCTTCCCAAACTGCATAAAAATCAGACGATGCCACCAGGCCGACCCATAGTGTCAGGCTGTGGTTCTATATTGGAACCTATTGGTAAATTCATTGACTTCTTCTTGAAGCCCCTCAGCCAAAAAACACCCACCTATCTACGAGATACCATGTCAACTATTAATAAGTTTGAACACCAACCTTTTAACCCTTCTGAAGACATGCTAGTGACTATGGACATTAATAACCTATACACCAGCATTCCACAAGATTCAGCAATTGAGTGCATTAGACATCACCTAACGCACCACATGGCGCAAACTAGAGTCCCTACCAACTTTCTAGCTGAGTTATTGGAACTGGCACTTACCAACAATTTTTTCAAATTTGAGGACACATTCTACCTACAAATCCGAGGTACAGCCATGGGAGCAGCATTTGCCCCCAGCATGGCCATCATTTTCATGGCAGAATATGAATACAACAACGTACTAAATATACGGAATCCATTTCTTGACAACATAGTACTCTGGCACAGATACATTGATGACATCATTTTCATTTGGAAAGGAGAGGAGGACACCTTGACCAATTTCTTTACCTGGATCAATAATTGTACTGAAGAAATGAAATTTACCATCAACAGCAGCAACTCGAGCATACATTTTCTGGATTTAACCATCAGACCTAAAAAAAATTGATTGGAATGTACCATGTTCAAAAAAGAAACCGACCGAAATACAATACTTCATTATAAAAGCAATCACCCACGGAATTTAAGAAATAACCTTCCTTATGGACAGTTTTTACGGGTGCGCAGGAACTGCACAGAACTTGCAGAATTCAAAACTAATGCTTTTGCCCTGGAAACAAAGTTGAAAGCCAGGGTTTACCCCAGAAAATTGCTCAGAGACACCATGAAGAGAGCCAGATTTACGCCCCGTGAAGCTTTACTTGTACCCAAAATTCACAGCGCCCAGGAAGATAACATTATGGCCTGCGTCACCACATTTGGTCCCAACACTACCAAACTCAAAAGCCTTCTAAAAAAATTTTGGCCTCTGATTCAACTTAGTTTGCCGGAAGAACCGATACCCAGAATGGCTTTAAAGAGATCTAAGAATCTCAAAGATATGCTCACCCATGCAAGGATGAGTAAAAACAGCTCTAGATCCTCCTTGTGGAACCTGAGGGAAATCAATGGCCACTATCCGTGTGGGAACTGTTCTGCTTGTAAACAGACCAAAAAGATAACCTCTTTCAACATAGGCACCAAGGAATGGAAACTAAGACATTTTTCCAATTGTAAATCCAGCAATGTAATTTACATAATTGAATGTCCCTGTGGACTGAGATATGTGGGTCAGACATCGAGACCAGTACATAAGAGAATTGGGGAGCATCAATCCCGCATTAGGTGCAAAACTATTACGGCACCACTGGTACCACACTTTCTTGAATACCATCACAATCCGGACAGTTTTGTATGGTGGGTGGCAGATAAAATACATAACACCAGTAACCTCAGCAACTCTTTGAACTTCAAAGAATCCTGGTGGATGTATAAACTTCAGGCCATCACACAAGGCCTGAATGAAGCACAACCACAGAGCCACTCTCAATGATCTCTCAATCTGACTACCGGGGCACATACACATCAGTCCTCCCCATACAGTTTACTGACATTGGGCACAGTATCCTATATTCCACACCCAGCCGCCGAGTCCCGTGATATCTCTCATTCGGCATAACTAAGCTGTTGCTAAGCAACTAGGACGCGGGCCTCCCGGAGCGCATGCGCCGGTTGGGCGCTGCTTCTCCGAGCATGCGCTCCTTTCGGGGGAAGCCTGTCGGCCCGTACGGGCAGGGACGTCGTTATCCGGTGACGTCAGCCTGAGGCGGGGCTGCTGAGCATGCGTGTAAAAGCAGCACCTGCATTTTGACGCATGCTCAGTACAGCGTAATGAAACACAGCTCCAGTCTCTGACCAGAGATCAGACGGAGCGCCGGATCATCCTACACATCCGAACAAAAGGTAAATGGACACACGGGGAGCCAGATACTATCTGACTCCTGAGTTTTTTAAAGGTCCAGTTTCATCTGGTTCCTTAGGCTTTTTCCTGCCAGAAACCAGGGATTGTTTATGTCATTTTCCGGCTTCTCTGTCTCTCTGTTCCACTGTTTAGGCAGACGTGGGCAGATCCTTTTGATTCCAACATTCGGGACCTCCCCAGCACGCCACTTTACAGCCACTCGGTGTACAGCAGTAACAAACCACCATATTGGGGTGGGTTTGCAGCAATACCTAAAGGTATTTCGAACTTCCTTACTCCATGTTTATATCATTTGGTCCAATGGAGTAGGTCAGTTGAGTTTAACAACATTTGTACTTTCGTAGGCTATACCATAGCAATCAAATGCTGTGTTTCTCCTCCATCTAGTACACTGTGGCACAAGCCCATGTCACTTATAGAGGAGGATTTTATTGTATTTTATCTTTGCTTCCATTTATGTCAGACATTTATCCAGCACTCAGGCCGGTGTAGGGCCACCCCCTGTTCCCCTTCACAATTTAACTAGACACTTGTTCTGTAGTTTTCAGTAAAGGGTCTTGTATCCCTGTGACAGTAACATATGTATGTACATGCCCTCCAACTATGGTGCATCCTACAATCCACTTTAGTAACTCGAGCTCCCCTTTAATTTCTTACAGGGAACTCCACTCCGTGGCTCCATGAAGAAGGCTGTGATCCATCAAAGCCGAAACGTCCTGGGACCCCGCCACCATCCTGGTGGGCAGGGATCCCCTTGAATCTTAGTTAAGATCTATTTCAGAGACGTCGATCAAATACCATTTTTTGGTCACCCTTTAGCCTGGTTATGTTACTATCAGAAGAATATAAAATCAGAATGTATTAGTAGGTAACATTATGCCTTCATACTACTGTTATATTTTGGATTAATGTCAATATACAGCTCATGCTTGTATGAACTGACTTTACTTTCTGTTTCATGCCTTGCATCTTTATTGTTTTATACTTTATTGTCTATTAGGGGTGAAATATGTGCAAACCCCCCCTGTTTTGTATGATATTTACAAGTTTTTCATAAATTATTTAAAGAAACAAGGACAAGCCACTTAATAAAAGCTTGTCTTGCATAAACTAATGACCTTGTACATGTGGATGATTATTGTTGGCTTTCATGTACTGCTATCTTCGGTAACTGTACAAATTGCGACACCCAAAGATAGGATACTGTCTTTAAACTTATACTGCAAAAAATATATTGTAGTCAGCTTAGACTTCCCCAGTCAGGACAATCCCCTCTTGTTGTACGCACCCTTCTCCATGGCAATGTCACTAATTCAAAAGTCCAAAAAATACCTCCTCTGCAACGGCAGTACTCATGCACAAACGCCGATATAAACAGTGTTGTTTACACTTTCCCCATCGCTGGTAAATTATCAAAGTATACAACCTACAACAGAGGTACTGTGCCGTCTACAATGTGGTATACTTAATGTAAGCCACTATTTAAGAAACCAAATGAATGCTCGTGCTAAAATGACACGTATGTTTTCATAACGTGCTGTGCCGTCTACAATGCGATATACTTAATGTAAGCAGCTATTACCTTGTATGCGAACGGAACTTCCACCCGATATAGCTCCGGTTTTCCAGAACTCAATTTCAGTTAGTACGACGGTTCGACTGCCGGCACTCTACTCGCGCTGTGCATGAGAGTTATATTATCGTGCACATTAGCTGCGTCAAAAACAAAGGACTAACACCTTTTGTTTCATAGAAGTAGAAAGCGGATTTCGCTCCATTACAGCAAGGAGCCCGGCGTGTCTACAATGTCTCTAAGCTGAAGTGACACCGCATAACCACTAATCTAGTTATTACCAAATTAAATGAAATATGGATAGTAACTGCGCTAAATAGGGAAAAAATTACCACCTAAAGGAAAACACTTGAGCATATCAATTATGGAGGCACAAAAATGACGTGAACCCTACACGCCATATATTGGACCCTCACTGGCTATGACTAAGCACGACCGCCATGCCAGAGGCGAGGACATAAACAAGTATGTATCAACTAGCATACACACACCACGGCATACAGAATTGTAACAACAAATGTAATTGGCACTGGATTCCATGTTGGAGAAACTCATTACCCACATACCTAGGGCCGCCTAGCAGATTAAAAAGACATGTGAATATAACACAACCAGGAGCCATTATTAAACCATGTTCTAAGTATGATTTTTGTAGACAAATAGAGCCACCAAAACAACATCTGATGATTTGCAAAACAATGCATTTTCAATTCCTAAACCATGTCAGACCCGTCACATAATATTTTCAGGTTTCATACCAATATTGTTTTACAAGACGCCATTTCTGTTCATATACATTAGACCATTGCATGTCTTCATATTTCTCATTAGTGACATACCAGATTTGACTATATCACCACAGGATTGTACATCTATCAAGTGTCCCCTTATCTCTGCGTATGTTGCCAATCAATTTCTTCATTAAGGCCAATGATATGACTTTGGCACCTATAAATCATTTTTTGTTCAAATAGGATAAGCTTACCATCTATTTCTGATTTATTTTTCCACAGATCTTCTTTAAGATCTAAAATCCTCGTGAGAATGTTTCATTTGCACAAAATGTTTAACCATAGGTGCTAACAGTACTTGATTTTTTATGCAACTGCGATGTTCTATCATTCGGGTGCGACATTTCCTGTTGGTTTTACCTACATACTGTAATCTGCAAGGACACGTGATTAAATAAACAACATTCTCAGTGTTGCAATTAGTAATTTCATTCAGAACCCACTTAGTATTTGGATTGAACATAATCTGTTTGGTTTCTTTCGTCGTGGCACACATAACACATTTTCCACAGAGGAAATGTCCCTTAACAGGTGGGAGACCCCACAGTGTGGTTTGTCTGGGTTCTGATGGTTGTTTGATAGATATATCATTCCTGATGAGCATCTCTCTGATGTTTTGGCTTTTCTTAAACGCCACCAATGGGGGAGGAGTCAATTTATCATTATAAACTTTTCTCCATGCCTTATTAATGATGCCTTTGATTTTATATGACAAGTTTGAAAAAGTATTGACAAATACAATCCGATTCCCTTTGTCGCCTCTTTGTCTTTTCTCTAATAATGCCTCTCGATTATTATTAAAAGCTCTTTTGGAAGACCTCTTTACCAACTTAGCTGGATAACCTTTACTACATAATTTTCTAGACAGAAGAGCTGCGCTTTCTTTATAGTCCTGCTGCAAACTGCTATTTCTCTTTAGCCTCAAAAATTGCCCAAATGGCAAGTTGGTCTTGATATCATTAGCATGGTGGCTGGAGAAGTGAAGGAGAGCATTTTTGTCAGTTCTTTTGTTATAGGGTTTAACTTTAAAATGGCCTTCATGGTGGAATATGGTGATATCTAGGAAATGAATCTCCTGTGCATTGATCTCTTTAGTAAATTTTAAGAAAGGGTTCTGTACATTCAACCATTCAACAAAAAGTTCTGCCTCTACAACTGTACCTTCACATAGTATACAAATGTCATCTATGTACCGAAGCCATTTTAATAGATGTTTTCTGTATGGGTTGGTAGCCAGATAAATGAACATTTTTTCAAAATATTCTACATACAAATTGGCAAGATTCGGTGCCATGGCAGCACCCATGGCTGTGCCCTCAACTTGTTTAAAATATGCTCCTTGAAACTGGAAAAAACTACGAGTCAAAGCAAACTCAGCACACCACATAATGAAGGCATTACTTACGGGATGACCATCTTCCCTATCTCTTAAAATTTCTTCTATAACCTCCAAAGTGGCCCTTTGAGGAATAACTGTATACAATGATTGTATATCCAGACTGATCAGAAAAAACTGACCTGTGGTGAAAGGCAAATTCTCAATTTTGTTGATAGCATCCGATGTATCTCTCAGATAACTATCCATTTTGAGAACAAAAGGTCTTAAATAAAAATCAACAAATTTAGACAAAGGTTCAAGAATAGAGTTTACTCCAGACACAATGGGTCTACCCGGAGGATTAGTGAGACTTTTGTGCTCTTTAGGTAGAATATAAAATATGGGTACACGTCCTTGTTTTCTAATGAGGTAGTCACATTCCTGTTTACTACTCATTTCTGCTTCATATGCCCTCTGTACTTTGGCCTCTATGATCTCCATCATAGAAACTGATGGATCAGAAGGAATAGGATGATAGCTAGTGCCATCACTCAATAAGCGAAGGCATTCCCCCACATAATCAACACGGTTCAGTAGCACAATGTCTCCGCCTTTGTCGGCTTGCCTCACTATTACGTCTTGTAGTCTGGCCAATTTCGAAATCAATTCTCGTTGAGCATTACCAAAATTAGAGTGATGCGGTATACCTTGTTGTTCCAATTTATACACCTCTTTGAGAACCTGTTTCTCAAAGACACGGGATTCAGGGGTATGACTATGGGTCGGAGCATTGAAAGTAGATTTATTTCTGAGACCCGTGTGATTAACATTCTCATACACATTGTCATTCAGAAAGAACTCATTCAAATGGACCTTCCGCATAAAACTGTGGAATTCAGATCTGAACTCGAAAGGATCATGATATTTAGTGGTGACGAAATTCAAACCCTTGTTGAGAACTATTTCCTCTTTTGTGCTCAAATTATAGTTAGATAAATTGGTCACCATTGATTCCTCGCTCGGCTGCGGGTTTGAATCTGGTTGCCCCAATCCCCTTGGTTGGGCCCCTGTCCTAAAAAAGGACGTCCTTGTCTTTGTTTGTTCTGATAACGTTGTCCTCGACCTCTGCCACTCCGCCATCCTGGTTGGTTAATGGGGTCAGCAGAACCCGTACTCCCATCATCACTCGACTATTGGAGGTGTTACGAAAATGCACCCTTTTCTTAAACGGGGCTTGATTGTTAGTACCCTGACGATTGTTGCCAAACTTGTAGCCATCAACGGTATAGGGAAACACTTTTTCGTGTGAGAATGTGGAGAGATCTTTTTTCATCCTCTTAATGCGGTCAAGATTGGTGTCATTTTTAAATTCTGTTAGTTCTTTGAGATGTAAATCTAACTTGATTTTAAAAGCATCAAGATCAAGATCTTTTTTTATTTCCTCTTGTAGTTTGGAAATATCAATTTCGATTTTTTTGGATACTTCTGTGGCTGTATCTATTATAAGAACTAACCAATCCCGACCGCACTTATTTGAAATATAGCTCCATTTTATCTTGAATTCTGGATTGTCCAGAACATGGAATCCAGTGCCAATTACATTTGTTGTTACAATTCTGTATGCCGTGGTGTGTGTATGCTAGTTGATACATACTTGTTTATGTCCTCGCCTCTGGCATGGCGGTCGTGCTTAGTGGTAGCCAGTGAGGGTCCAATATATGGCGTGTAGGGTTCACGTCATTTTTGTGCCTCCATAATTGATATGCTCAAGTGTTTTCCTTTAGGTGGTATTTTTTTCCCTATTTAGCGCAGTTACTATCCATATTTCATTTAATTTGGTAATAACTAGATTAGTGGTTATGCGGTGTCATTTCAGCTTAGAGACATTGTAGACACGCCGGGCTCCTTGCTGTAATGGAGCGAAATCCGCTTTCTACTTCTATGAAACAAAAGGTGTTAGTCCTTTGTTTTTGTCGCAGCTAATGTGCACAATAATATAACTCTCATGCACAGCGCGAGTAGAGTGCAGGCAGTCGAACCGTCGTACTAACTGGAATTGAGTTCTGGAAAACCGGAGCTATATCGGGTGGAAGTTCCGTTCGCATACAACAAGGTAATAGCTGCTTACATTAAGTATATTGCATTGTAGACGGCACAGCACGTTATGAAAACATATGTGTCATTTTAGCACGAGCATTCATTTGGTTTCTTAAATAGCGACTTACATTAAGTATACCACATTGTAGACGGCACAGTACATTATGAAAACACAAGCGGTATTTTTAGCATGTGTATTGATTTGGTTTCCTCTGTTGTAGGTTGTATACATTGATAACTTACCAGCGATGAGGAAAGTGTAAACAACACATTTATATCGGCGTTTGTGCATGAGTACTGGCGTTGCAGAGGACGTATTTTTTGTACTTTTGAATTAGTGACATTGCCATGGTGAAGGGTGCAGCTTCAACAGCACAGTAGTGGTGATATATGGTTGGTGTAATCATATTGAATTATATGGGGACACGGTGGTGCACAATAGAGGCGGGCATTCTTGTTAGCACGGTTAGCAAAGCACAATAGGGTGTTTGTGGTAACATGATGTTGGGTCCGAGTGAGGGAGTAGTGGTTGTGTTTCACACACCACTGTTTGTTTTATGTTCCTTTACAGCAGTGATCAGGTTCCTGGTTACTAAAGAACCACCAAGAAAATGTTTACAGACTTGATTAAAGGGGTCTGAGGTTACTCGGGTGCACTTTGGCACACCTACACTACAGAAATCCTACTTTGATTATGAGGAATGTAGCGGCTATCTTGTTTATATAATTTGGAATCTCATCAGTACATTGTATAAAATTAAATGTGACTGGAGTTTAGATAGTAGTGTGGAGCTATCTCTGACTTACATACTTGGATGATGTTGATGTGTAGTGATACCCCCTCGTTTTTTGTCTTTGTGTATTTAAAGATTATAGGAGTACAATTTGAAGAGTATTTGTGTGGCCCTGGATTACATGGTGGAGAATAAGAATAAAATAGTTCTTCCCCTGAAGAAGGTTCATGCATTGAGCGCAATGAGGAACTGAAACATGTCGGGACTGTTTAACCTGAGCTAATAACACTCAGTGATTGGAAGTGTTAAAACCATTATATACATTTTATATGTTGATGTACTGTATTGTTATGTTATAGAAATGTATGTGTGTGCAACTAGTAATTTGTATTATATATGTATCCACCTTGTGTTGTTGGGTCAATTTTAAGAAAATTCTGCTTTTAGAGTTGGTTTTATAAAGAAAAATTGGGTTGTGATAAACCTTATTAAAATAAACTGTTTTTTGATACTGTGAAAAAAACAACTAGGTACTAAGGGCCTCATTACGACCCTGGCGGAAAGTTACCGCCAGGGCCGTGACTTTACCGCCATGGTGCTAACTACGTTAACACCATGGCGGTAAGGGGATTTACCGCCCCATTCCGACCTTGGCGGGGCGGTAAATCCCCAATCCCCATTTACCCTTCCCCATTCCCATTTTTGCCCCATAGGGCATAATGGGAGTGGGGAAGGCGTTAATTACGCCACCGTAAATTACGGTGGCGTAATTAACACCAAGTTCCCTTACCGCCATGGATTTTTACACCCGCTAGAAGCAGGTGTAAAATCCGCCATGGCGGAGAGGGAACTCGTGATTGGCGGTAAGGGGTCGGCGCAGCTAACGATGGCGCTAACCCCTTACCGCCAGGGTCGTAATGAGGCCCTAAGTCTATTTTTTCAAGACTATTGGTACAAAGAGGGTATTTCAGCATCATACCATATGTATAGATCAGTATATAGTGGAGGAATGTAATTTCTGTCTCCTTTATATGATTAAAATGTATGGTCATCCCTGACCGTGAGAGAGAGGGAGTATTCTATAAGGGGTACGATATGCCTTTGTTAAGGTAGACTGTTTCTTAGTACACCATGAAAAATATGGATACAATATCACTGTAACGTGATTTACATTTCATACAAGAATGGATCACCATATGTATCGGTAGAAAAGAACATGCTATAACTGCAACTTGCGAAAAGCAAAATACATAATACAAAATGGATGCTTATTCTACCCTAAATGATTTTTGGAGAATTTTGTCTACATTGTGAATTTGAGGTGATTAAGAACAGACTAAATCAGTGACTCACCCCTTGAAGTGTGCCTAAAATAAACATTTAATGAGTCTAGCAATTATTGTTTAGAATTCCAGAAAGACACATATTTTGTTATTCCTATTATTTCTTATTTGGGGTCACCACTCAAAGTGTTACACATGTGGAACCCCCTTCTTTTTTTAGGGGTAGCAAGGGAGATCACAGCGGTAGCAAGGGAGACCTCAGGTGTCGCATGTGCGCCCCCGGTGACCCCTAAATTACGTCCCTGAGTATGACTTCTGCCTGGAAAAAATATTGACATATGCATAAGTAGACATGAATGTGTGACTTTGCATGTAATGTGCTACCGGATCTGCGTGTGCGTGCATTACAAAGATATGTAGAAGGGCATGCTTTTTACAGTGCATGACACACATATACATTTTATTAAATTCCACACAAATAGACAGATTCATGAAAATATGTCCCTTCATACATCCCTCAATTGTGTGCGTGAGCAGGGAATTTGCTTGCATTAAGCCCAGTTAATAAATTAGACCACTGAACATTCCAAATGTGTTTGCTAATTGTTATCGACCCTCACACAAAATGTGCACTCCTGGGTGCTTCCAGGGAGATTTGGACATCAACATGGATGCGCTCTGGTGTTTTTTATGGTCCTGCTTGTGCATGCTGTCTCCCAGACCAAGAAGGTGAATGCACAGCATAAGTATACCTAGTCTTTTACAATTTCACACCTGATCTAGGTGTGGAAATGTAAAAATTGTATTTTAAGTGGTGGGCCCTTTAAGGTTCAACACCCGAAATGTAATGTGATTTGATGTATTGTAAAGGGGTCTTTGACAGTGCCCGTCTTGCGTTCCAGTGGCCCCACTGTACCTAAGCCTGTAAGAGAAGAGGCAGTAGCAAAACCTGTGGAATTGGTGAATGCAGGCTGCAAGCTATACATTCCTGAGTGCAGCTCTAATTCCATGTCTGTAGCTAGGACTGTGAGGTATGAGTTTAGAAGAAAGGCAGAATGCATGATCTGATAAAACACAGGGATGTTATTTATCTGATCTAACACCCTGCCTTCCGAATCAATGCATACCTCAGATACAGCACTGCTGGACATGTTATCAAGCCTTGCCACTCAGAACTTCTGCACGTACCAGGTTGCAAGATTTCCAGGTAGCTAATTAAGGACTCTAGGCCAGCTACAAGCAGGAAACATCGAGGAGGCTACTGGTCACATGACCAGGCCCTGTCACTCAGCTTTTCTGCCCACCGCCTATTTCACCAGTCCTCCTTAGCCGTGCTCATAATTGTGTTCTTCAGCAAAGGCACAATGAATGCATGGACCTCACATGTTTGTGCTTGTTGGAGCCTGATAGGTCTATTACTACTACCTTCCAGACACATCACCATGTGTCTCCTCCATCTACAGCCTATCCCTGTGCTTGCTTGGGTTCAAAGGCCCAGCTCCCTTGCTGCCCTGGCAAGCTACCCTAAAAAAACCTCAAAATATTGCTCTTGCCCCATCCCAAACCCGATGGACCACACTCACATGACCCCTCAAGCTGATCAGTGCTTGCTCAGCAGTCACTAACAATGCAGAGATTGCTGATCTCATCTCGTACAACCTTAATTCCATCTTATTCACCAAAATATGCTTTACCCCATCCCCCCTCATGTTTTTGATGTCCTCCTACCACCATGTTACTGATCCAACATGCCGACTGCCCAGGAAGGCAGAAGGACAATGACCCAAGTAGTGATTGGCCATACTCCATCAGACTCTCTCCCAAAACAAGCTCATTTTAATCACTTGGATGCAGGTTCCCTTTACCTCACAAAGATTCCATCACCTTCCAACTCATCTATAGACCACCTCCGGGGAGTCATGCCGACATCTCCAACTTACTCTCCTCTGCCAAATTAGCATACACTAATAATGTCTTTCTCTGACATTTTAATGTCCCTGAGTCCCTGACAACCACATTCAAACCATGATTTTCGCACTGACCAATTCCATGGACCTTGTGCTCTCCCCCACATACAACAAAGGCACTACCCTAGACTTAGTCTATACAAGATACACCCCTATCACCTGTGCAGAGACTACCCATTTGACTAGTCTGACCATGTGGCCATCGCTCACTGAATCACCTAATTGGCCATTTCCCACAAAGGTCTGGTTAAATACTCCCGAATTTAGCACTGCTTATTCAAAACTCTGCAAACATGCCCACCACAGGGAATACATCAGTTCTCCTAATATTATTCACCAACTCTGCTATGCAACTGGTAAACATGTCCATGCCCCTCTCTGGAGATCCCACCAACATTAAACCTCACTACACCAAGCGCAGGATTCTAATTACCAAGGCCGAAGCTGGAGCTAATTCCTCTCTGCATTAGTAAAGCTTTGTGCCAAACCCTCACCCAGCCCCGAGGTGGTAGCAACTCACGAAAAATGTGATGAAATAAATAAGATTTTTAGACAAATTCTGACAGATCATCAAATCAACATCCCACAGCATTAGCCCACCCTGCACCGCGGCACACACACTATCATCTGGGCTGAATGTTCTTCTCTCTCTTTCCCAGACCACCTAAAAACTATTGCCTCCCTCAAACCTACTACCTACTTTGACAATATTATCAAAGCCTCCATCATTAAACAATTGATGGGCCCGACACTCCTTGCAATCTTCAGCATTATTAATGCCTCCCTTAGGACTCATTGTACAACCTCTTTTGTATAAAGCAACCCGAGACACAGACAACCTGGCCAAATACCGACCCAGATCGAACCTCCTTCTGCTTGGTGAAATCTTGCCAAAATCTTGGAAAAAGTAGTCGATACCGAACTACCTCCTAAAAAATTGTCAGTCTGGGTTCCACCCCAATTGTAGCATCGAAACAGCCACCATCCAGGAGATCAATGATGCCCTCAAAATCATGGGTAAGTGTGGCTCAAGCCTCCTCATCCTCCTTGACCTCACGGCTGCTTTGGAAATTGTCGACCGCAATATCCTCCCCCCTTGCAGAAGGGATATCATTCCCTTGCACTGTCCTGAGTTGGTTTTCCTCATTCCTCTCGAGCAGACACCAGGCTGACCAGATTAGCACATTCCATTCTAACTGACTTCCAGTCTCTTGCGTAATCCCCCAAGGCTCCATCCTCTGACTAATCCTTTTTAACCTTCACACACAGCCTCTGGGAACCGTGTTTAAAGATCCCAAAATCAAATATGTCCCCCTGCAGAACCTCTAGATTAGAGTCGAAATCCTTATGGTCATGCAGATCGATAAGGGAAATGCCCTTCTGTTGGGGCTTGTAGGCACTCACTTGACTGACTTGTCCACTGTGCTCCAGCATGTCTTATTAAGGCTGGCCAGTAATTTGAACAAATCACCCTCGCCCAACGTTAACTACATTGGCCTTCTCTCCAGGCTAAAATACTGTTCAGGACTGCATGTATCATTTACAAAGCAGTCATGAATGGCACACCAGCATACCTAGTGGTTATGCTGCACATGTCTGGTGGCACACGCTCCTCATGCAGCAAATCAACCATGCAGCTCAAATGACAACTACTCTGCAAAGAGAAGACCCACAAACAATCCTTCTTTTGTCATGCACACACCCTCCAGAACTCGATCCCAGTATCAGCTTGGACTACCCCCCAAAATTCTTCAATTTTCCAAATCTTTCAAAACATAGCTTTTTCAAAAACACGTGTCCAAGCACTAATCTCAATGGATGCACAGGCTAACACACAGACCACAAATCACAGTACTCCTGTACTGTTGAAAGATGCCAGGCTAAACAATGGCTATGCACACCATGAATAGCGCTTTGATACACTTGGGCAAGGTCCACACTTTAAACAATAAAATAAAACAAAATAAATACAAATATATGATGTTGGTCTGTGTTAGACACTGATGTGGATGTGTATGGTGGAGCTGAGGAAGTGAGCTTTGTCATATCTCCATAATTGGCGATGTGGTAACTGATAGGGATATGGTTGCCTTGTGGTGGACATTTTCATGTAGTGCAACAAGGTATGAGATGTTGGATGCGAGACAACTAGTCTGGAAAATAGATAGATGTAGAAAAACAGACATTGGCAAATCCAATAGTTTTGACTTTTCAAAAGACAACGCTATAAGCATGTGTCAAGCTTTGCAATCATATGCCAATAGATTTACATAGTTTGGCAGGTATTGATATTATTACATGTGCATAAACAATTCTGATCATCAAAGGTCTGTACATGCACAGGTGCTAGGTACTGCCACTAAAGTATTGCATGGTGTTTTGTAGATGTATGCACAGGGTGTAGGTGTATGGAGTCCCATATTTACAGTGTGTGGATCTTTGTGAATTGTGTTGTACATATATTAAGTGTTCATGCACATTGTGAGGCTATGTTATGTTATGTTGACTTATACCGTGCACTGCTACCACCCAGTCCCAGTTTCCAGGCACTCACGTGGCTCTGCAAGAAAGAGAATGGGCTTGTTTAGTAAGGTTAGAGGGATTGGATATGCCCAGAACTAGGAGAAACTGGCATCTCTGTGTGTTGGGTTGCAGATGGGTTGTTTTCTTGCACTGGCTTGGGTTGTTTGTTGTATGTCAATGGGGGTCATTACGAGTTTGGGGGTAGCCATGGCGCTATTAGATGGGTCCGGGTCCGGTCTGGCAGAATGGGGACTTACCGGACATTCCGACATAGGCGGACCCGGTAAGTCCCAATTCCAAATGCCATTCCCCATTCCCTTTGAGCAACCATAGGGCTCAATGGGAATGGGGAAGGCGCTAATAACGGGCCCGTAACATTCCGTGCCCGTTATTAGCTGCAAGGTCCCTTAACAGGTCCTGTAAAGAACGGCTGGTTAGACCAGCTGTTCAGGTGGGACCCGCTAAGGGACCTCGGAATAGGGCGGTAAGGGCTTAACGGCACCAGTCTCCTTACCGGTGACCTTTAACCCTTACCGGCCAACTCGTAATGACCCCAATGTCTGTTATGTTGGGTGTGTGTTTGTTTGTTTTAAGTGTGAATTGGCTTGTATTTAATGCTGTGGTTGAGCGCACTGGCTTGGTTATCCGTAAGGGATAGGACCAGTGCCCGGGTTGTTTGTTGATGGGAATGTCTGTTATGTCAGGTGTGTGTTTGCGTTATTTATGTGTACATTGACTGATATTTAAGGTTATGCTTGTGCACACTGGCTTGTTGTGTCCATAGGGATATGGTGCAGTGCCTGGGGTTGTTGTTGCATGCGAGATTCAGTTATGTTGGGTGTGTCTTTGTGTGTATTTTGGCTAGTCCATGGGCATGTATAGTACAAGGGATGTGTGCACGAGGGGACAGGAGTGGGGGGTTAGTACATTGGGCACTCTCAATGTTGCTCTCGGGTGCTAATCTGCATGATTCTATCTAACTGTGACGCATGGCTAATGGTCACAATTCTATCTAAATGCGACGTTTGCTATTCATCACAAATCTATCTAAATGCGTGGCATGTCTATTCTTAGCTATTCTACTAAATGTGAGGCAATGCTAATCTTCACAAATTTATCTAAATGTGATGCATGGCTAATCTTCACAAATCTAATGTGACACATGGCTAATCTTCACATTTCTAAATATGAACCATGCCTGTTCTATGTATGTATGTACCAAGCAAAGATGGAGGATTCAAAACTAGGTTGTATGAGCAGTGTGTGTGTGTGTGTATGAGTTGTGGGTAGGTGCATGGTGAGCGGTGGTTTATGGACAGGTTTTGGGCGTATGTTTAATGTGTAGGCATATTCTATGTGCAGGGCGAGAGTTTCAACATTATATGCATGTAAGCATGTATGTACATTGTGTGGGTGTCTTTGTATTGTGTGGTTTATGCATAGTATGTGAGTGCATGCATGCAGTATCTGGAAGCCTGTGCATTGCTTGGTTATATGCATTGTGTATGTATGTATGTTTGCAATTGGAGGTTGCATGTAAATTGTGAGGCTGCGAGGCTGTGACTGCAGTATGCAGGTTTATGTTCTTTGTTTAGATGTACAGTCAGTGAGGGTTGTATATCCAGTGTGCTGACAAATGCTCAGTGTGTTGTCTTATGTGTAGTGTGAAAAAGTGTTTGCATAGTAGCGGTGCAAGTCCATGGTATTTTATGTGCAGTGTGTGGGTATGTGAAATGTAAAGGTGCATGTGTCCAGGGTAATGGTAAATGTGCAGGGACACTGCTTTATATTTCATACAGAGCCATGGCATTCTTCAGATTCCATTCTTTATAAAGTTGATCATGTTGATGCAGTGACAACTATTGATCTAGGATGAAATACATCTGCTTGGTTGCTTGGTTGCTGCTGGGGGAATTAACTGACGGTACAAAACTCACCAGGAAAGGATACATCTTCCACAATCGTGAACACTGAATTATACAGTACTTTAAGGAATGACAGATGTCTTCCATTAAATGTATTGTAATAACTGCAAAAAATAGAAAATAGCAACGACTACTGTCCTCAATTTCCAGATACAGAGGATCTCCAGAAAGCCACAGTGACATCTACACCCTAGGATCCTGGAACACAAGAGGACACATGCAACTTACATCAACAGGAGACGTCGACCTGGGTTATTACGATATCCTGTGTTTACAGGAAACTTGGTTGGCAGACAAACCTTCTCTTGACGGCTTTACGGTAGAAATATCACCAGCCACAAAAGGCCTTCTGGGCCGCCCACCGGCAGGGCTTTTGACCGCATTGAAAATAGGCTTGGGCTTCAACATAACAAAAACATTGAAAAAATCATATGAGATGTTGGTCATTGTGATAAACTGGAATTGCAAATCAGCTACCCAAGACACAGCGCGCCAAATGCAGTTGGCGGTCATAAACACATATTGGAACCCCCAGTGCACTACAACAAAAATGTTCTGCTCAGACATGGGAAAAACAATAGACAGGATCTATGAGACATATGAAAAAATAGACATTGTCATATGCGGGGAACTGAATGCAAATTGTGCTAAAGCCACAGATGATCCCTCGGACCCGATTCCACAAGGTCCAGCATCAGAGACAGGAAAGGCGTGGAGAAGCCTAACTAACTCAAGAAACCTACATAATACAGCATCATTGTTTCCACAGCAAAACAAAATCCTGACGTGGGAACGATCGAATTCAAAAGCCACACTGGACTATATCTATATGAGTCAAGGTCTTCTCCCGACCATAAAAACTTTTAATGTACCGAGAACTGTTCACATCGACCATAACCTTCTGCATTGCGCATGGCAAGAAAAGCGACCACCCAAACAGTCATACAAATACAACATTGCTACAAACAACCAGCTATCGAGGCTTCGCCTCACCTCAACAGACGTGAGGAGGATAAACGCAAACTACAACACAAAGGGAACTTTGGAGGCACAATTGTACGAGTCAGCAAGACCAAACTATCTCCCATTCCTACTGGCCCACAGAGTCTCAGCACCTGGTCAGAAAAAGTTAAAAGAACAAAAAAAACATGTATATGACAAATCAATAGTTGAAAAAAGGAAAGTTCTGCAGAAACTGAAGAGACAGGCATCAAAATCGAACACAGCAGAAGCAAGAGGAAGCTAAAACATACACCAGCTGGATAAAACATCGAGCAGAGTGGCATTATACCAACGCGACTTGGAAGAATTGCTGAGAAGACTGAACACTAAAAGATCCGGCGATTTCTGGGCACTGATCAAAACGATGACCATCCAACCTGAGAACGAGATCTTGAACTCTGTCTCAGAAGCACACTGGATAACACATTCCATTGCTCTCTTCGACTTCCCCAAATCTTGCCAACGCATCACCTACCGGGAATCCCTGACCCCATGGGCATTTGTGACAAACGCTAACGAGATCAAAAAGCTGATCGTCAAACTCAAAAAGTCAAGAGCACCAGACCCAGACGGTTTGACTAATATCGACCTGAAACAGTCTCCAAAAAAATGGGCAGCAGTGACCAGCAAAATCTTCAGTCACTGCGGTGAAACCAAAATGATCCCAGAAACATGGCTGAGGGCTATTATTGTACCAATTTTCAAGAAAGGGAGAAGAGAAGACCCGGAGAGCTATAGACCAATAGCTCTCCTAGACATCATAGGAAAGATCTTCGCTGTAAGCCTACTTGAACGCTTTAGAAGGTGTTAAAAAAATGCATCCTGTAACAATCAGTTTCAAACAGGCTACCAAAAAAATGGCATACCACCGTCAACATCTTGTTATTAAATATCCTATAGCTCAAAGTTAAAGAAGGCGCGCCGAAAGTATATCTAGCCTTCATGGACTTATCAAAAGCTTTTGATAAAATCGACTGAGAGAAACATTGGGCCAAACTTGAGAACTGGGACTGCCCAGAGGAGATTCTGGAACCTATCATCGCCCTCCATGTATACACGAAGATCTGGATAAATTAAACAGGCAAGGCACGCTCTCGGAGCAAATACCAGTAAACAGAGAAATCAAACAAGGGTGCCCTCTGGCTCTGGTGCTCTTTATTGCGTTCCTAGGTGACTACCAACAGTGGGAATCTAAAATTAGGCGGCAGCAATCTTAGAGAAAGGTGGGCAAACGAAGTTGTGTATGCGTAGCCATGGAGACGAGAAGGCTATCTGGTTGCATTTTTCGAGGAATGCGTGATAAAGGTAACACAATACCTTACAATGCAGCACAGATATTTTCGTTTGAAATCTAGGCAGAAATCAATGTGGTGCATCGTGAGTAGGGTACCGCTGTGTGGGCTTACCTCATGTTGCTCGAGGAGAGGGAGCATTCTGATGCACTGCTCCTGCAGCTCACAATGTCGGAGAGCCTTCCTAGGCTCGGGCAGCGAGGAAAATTAATAAGGTTACCTGCATGCAATTAATTCTGCTTACAGATTGTGATCAGCATTTTGATATTTGTATCCTGTGTCCAGCAGGGCACCCTAATTGGTTTCATAAAATTGGCTGTGCAGATGGAAGAACTAAGGGTGCTCAATTACAAAAAATGATGTGATTGTTCTAAGCGTCTGTAAAGTCAGAAAATTAAGGTAAAATCATATGCAACTGAAAACACATTCTAAAATGCATTTCTTGGTACCCTTCTCATGCACGTTAACTATGCAAATTGCATAAAGCATGCACATGTTTGTTTGCAGTGTTTTGATAGTATTTATTAAGTTTAATTACTTCTATTGAGTTACAAGAAGACCACCCTGTTTTAGTCAGCCACATGAACCTATCATATCTGATAAATTAGGAGCAATTAATGTCTGTGAAGTACTCTGTGTGCTGAGGCCAGGTGGACCTATTGTCAGGAAGAGTGCTGTGGAGTGACCTTTCAAGGCTATTCCTTGCACCCTACTCCTTTTGCGTTTGCTCTCCCCAGTCCTTGTGCATTCAGGTGAAGCCTTGAAGTCCTGTGAGAAGACGGCTGGAGCAGCTTTAGCAAGACTATGAGGCTCCTGATGAGTACAGTGGTATGGGAAAAAAAGCAGTGGTAACGCAATTACCACCACTTTTTCTGCTCCACCATACTACAAGTTTGGGCCTGCAGTGAGGGATTTACCTCCAGCATCATGCCCCTCTTCCCTCCCACTTTCGGCAAAAAGATCACAAATTGGTGGAATTACCACCAGCAGGTTTACCACCAGAATACCCCCCAACTTGTTATGATGCGCTATTTCTCCACATACCTCTGTTTCTTAAGCAGCATGGTCCTACTCCATTACAAAGTTTGGTAAATCATAGGCCGCCTTCTCTCACGCTGTGGCCACCTATATTCACTCCTTACGCTGGGTGATGGTTTTTATTCTTCTTCTCTTGTTCTTGTCAGTGCTGGGGCATCTTGTTCATCTTGTGGTTCTTTCTCTCTACTCATCTCATCTTCCATTTCTCTATTTTCACTGATCATTCCCTGCTCGCCATCCTCTATGGTGACTCCAATTCCCTTGTCAGGAACTTTTCCTTGTGGTGCTTGCATGCGGTGTGATGACCCCTTCTCAGCAGTGAGCCCCTTTTTGAACACTGACACTCTCTCCAGGTTTCAACATTTCTGTTCCTTTTTGCACTACTTTGATGGGTTGACTGTACTGGGATCCAGTTATGCAATCCTTCAGATGTAGACAGATCTTCAGCATGTCTCCTTCTTCTACATCTGTTCTTTGCACTGATCTGCGATTTTGACTCCATACTTTCATGTGATCTGTGTTCTTCTTGATTCTCCACACTATATCATTCATATTTATGGAGTCCTTCTCCCTCACTTTGGATAGCCATTGTGGCACAAGCATGGATGCAGCCCTTCTGCCTCTAAGCAAGTGAAATGGTGATGCATGTATGATTCCATTGGGCATCAGTCTGTAAGCAGCCACCACTTCCTTCACCCTCTTGTGTGGATCCATGCCTGATGCCATGGCCAGTTGCAAGGCTCCTTTTATGAACCTATATGTCCTTTCTATTAGCCCATTGGCTTGGGGATGATACAAGGATGCTTTTATCTGATAAATGTTGTTCTTCCATATGAATTTCTCCATTCCCATTGATGGTAGCTGGACTAAATTGTCTGTCACTATCTCTTTTGATAGCCCTTCCCTTTGAAAGACTGACATGAGTAGATGTATTACTATTGTCGTGGTGATGCTAAGCACAAATTCCGCTTTCAGCCATGTTGACAGATAATCGACCATCACCACACTATGGGGGTCATTACGACCCTGGCAGTAGGGGTTAACGGGGCTGGTAGGTCTGCCAGCCCGGTTAACCACCTACTGCCTCATTACGAGGTCTCCTCGCGGGACCCGCTAAGGACGCCTAGTTTTACCAGGTGTCCTTAGCAGGTCCCGCGAGCAGACCAGGATGCAAACAATGGGCCTGTCATTAACAGGCCCATTGTTTGCATCCTTCCCATTCCCATTGAGCCCTACGGGGGCTCAAATGGGAATGGGGATGTACAGGGTCTCGGTTCCTGGAATGGGGAAATACCGGGCACTCCAAGGTCATAATGGCCCAGTATTTCCCCATTAAAGGAACCCGGACTTGGTATCCAGAATGGCGGTAGCATTGCCACAAATAGCAAATGTCCAGGTCCATGCAGGGGCACCATTATGACTATCTTACTCTCTGCCTTGTCATGTTGTTCCCCTAATGTCCTGAATGGGCTCTGCACAGTATGAACTGACTCAGAGCCATGGAAGGTATTACTCGATTACTCCTGAGCAGCAGGCCCTACCCTTCAGAACTCTCCTCTGCCACCTTCCAGTATGTCCTTAAACCTTTTGGAATGTCTCTTTCACTAGGTCAACCATTTCTGATCCATTTGGTCACTTGCATCACAATTTCATCTTTGGCTGCTTCTTGTAACCACTGGCTCTCACTCATTTCCATAATTCTTTTCCTACTCAAGGCCCCAACTGATGCCACCACACACTCATCTTGCAGAAACAAAGTTACCTGACCTCCCTGCTCTGGTAGAAATTACAAAAAATCAGCATGTGCATTCCTTCATCCTTGGATCTCCTATGCATATTCCTGAGGTTCTACCACTATCTGCACCAGTCTTATAGTAGATGTCATTGTGCCCCCTGGGCTCAACATGTGCACCAACAGTGTGTGATCCATGACTAGATAAAATGTGGTGCTCCACACATAAGTCTTAAAGTACTGCATTGCCTAGGTGCACACAAACATCTCTTTCTCCACTGTGGAATAGTTTTGTTTTTCTCCGCATATGACAGTGCCTTGGACAGAAACGCCACAACTTGTACCATGTCTCCTCTCTTCTGCATACGTTTCTCCCGTAGCCCCTATGCACTTGCATCCGTGGCGATGTAGGTTTTTCACAAATCGGGTTGAATGGTTGTAGGCATGAGGCTTCCACTATTATTGGCTTTACCTCTTTGCCGCTAGTCCTAAGAATCTTCTTAGTTCTTCCTTATTGGCTGTCACTCAGGCTGTGTGGGATGTATTGACCCGCTCTGCTATACTATGCGGCATCACTCTGCTATTTATGGTACAAGAAAAAACAACAATGGCGGCAAAACTCTTGTGCGCGCCAAAACCTCCAAAACCCCATTTTCCAACACACAAAAATATGGCTGCACAACGTGCCACCCATGGTGCATGTGTGGTGGAATAGAGCACACACTGCAGAAAAAGTGCCAGTAGGCTCCATGACAAGCAAACAGAGTGCAAATGGAGCAGTAGCACTTTGCAAGTGAAACTCCAAAATGTGCCTGTAAATGACATTTATTTTGTTGCTAAAACTCCAAAATGCCTGTACACAACACTTCTCAACACTCAAAATCTTGCTTGGTGCTAAAATTCATTTAACATAATGAAGCACTGTGAATGTACTATGTCCTGAAATGTGAAGAGCAAAACATTTTCTCAGATAAACTGGATTGCCTGTGAAAAGAATGACAGCCCCTGTAAAATCTGTGTGCAGCACACTGGACTACCTGTGAATGACAGCCCTGTCAGATGGGCTCTCCTGATGAAACTTCAAAGTTATCTAAACTAAAAGTCTGCTGGATTAGCAAACATAAAAGGATTGGTGCTAAAAGGAATACATATCTCAGTTGTTTTTGATTCCACAGGTTTAAAGCTAAGAAAGTAATTTATCTATGTCATTTGATGCAACTAGTTTGGTTTCTGCTGGATTTTAAGTCAAGAAATTAAGAATAAATTAGCCTGGCTGGGCCTGCAAGAAGTGGAAAAACAGATTTCCCCCAAGGAGAGGGAAATCCTCTCAGCAGAAACTCACTGACTTATGATAATTGTGGGTTAGGCCAGACTTTTGTCTACAACCAAGGAATGAACAATAGCAGATCTTCCAGGCCAGGAAACGGACGTGTGAAAAGGTTGTAAACTGCTCCTTGAAGGAATTCACCACTCTTTGAGCACCAGGGAGAGACAAAAGGCAGACCCTTTGCTGCTAAGAATAAATAATGAACATTTTTTAGAGACTCATAACTTGTTATCAAAAGAGGTGAAAAACATAAAAAGGACAGATTTGTTGGTCTTATTTTGGGCTTTACGTTTCAAGAGGTGGTGGAACTGTAACGCATTCTGGAAAGGAATGGCAATATATGTGGTTTTATGTGAACTGTATTAATGCTAGAATTGTTGAACTTTATACACACATCCCTATGGTAAACACATATATCTGTGGGAATTTGCAGAAAGTTTGGAAAATGTGTTCATGGTGAAATGGACAAAATTCTGCAGAAAGGTGAAACAAGGTCTCACAGCTGCAGGATTATGATGAACAGATACTACATAAAATATGGAATCTTTTTGTGTGATTTTTGTAGATGTTACCAGTATATGTATGTATTTAGGACAAAATTCGATTTTGATACTAGTGGCTAGGGGAGGTTTCTAAGGACTGTAAAAGCCAAACCATAAATGTGACCATAAATGTGACATCATCCGTCCTTGATCCAATCACTCAGATGCAAGGCGGAGATGAGGCCCTGATCCAATCCCAGTTCACAGGGGCAAGCTTAGTTAAGCCGGCTCACACACCCATTTTTGTGATGTCATTTGAAAGGATAAATAGAGACATCTGACAACACATAGACTAACTCACTCTTCTGATCTGATTCCAGCGAAGCACTTTGTTCCACCATTCAAAATCCAGCCTTTAACATGCTTCCACATCCAGATGCCAAGAATCTTGCCAAGCAGTAGCTGAACCATTTTCAGCAAGGCCTCAATCCTCAAACTTATTCTCACAACCCAGTGTAGCACTGTGGTGTGAGAATGCATCCTGAACTAGCATCCTGAAACTATCTGGCTTGCTACCATAAGGCAGGCCTGATAAACTCACCATCCCGCTGATTTGAAATACCCAGAAACTAGAAGGGCAGATCCTGTACAGTTCCGGTGACCGGCCTAGATTATCCAGTCTTGCGCCTGATGTGCTGTCCTTCCATGATAAACCCAATCCATTGACCAGACCCGTGACTGTCCAAAAATCTTAAATCCCAGTGGATTGTGAGTATTACTAGGACACTAGAGAACTATTGTATACCTTGCTTATCTTGTTCCACTCTAATCTCTGAACTATCCATACTTTCATAACCTGTAACAGTGTCATAATCTTTAGTGCTATCTTATTCTGTCTAGTTGCTTTCATAGTCATCTTGTTTGTGTAACTCTGATCCATAAATCCCATGTTGAGTCTTTGGACTGGTGCCGCTGGGGGAGGTGATGGGGATCTGTTACTGAAGTCCTGAATCAGTCTCAGAGCTTACTTTGTCCCGACTTGGTTGCCTACCCCAAACGCACTAGCCTTGAGTAAAAGCATAAGCCATATTTTCTGATTCTAAACTGAAGTCCTTGTCCAAATTTGTGTCTTTATTTTCAAAAAACACCTCTCACTAAAACCTCTATAACTCCCTCAGTTTTTAAGATAGACGCGAAATGTCAACTCCCACTGTACCTAACATCTTTAGCTTTCTCTACAACCCAAACTCGCAGTAACAGTGCAATTGACCCGTTATATAAAAAATCGCATGCGTAAAAGTTTTCAGCGTATTTACATTTCGACAAGTTTTACACGTGTGAATTAGCTTTAAATTATTTCCCACTTTGACTTTAAGATTTCAAATGTTTTCTTTTGATTAAATCATTGCTTGTGTTTGCTTGCATGTGTTCAAAGCGGCTCCCATAGAAATGTATAATAATTCTAACATTTTTTACCACATTTGGTGTTTTTTTGCTAATCATATTTCAAAGCCATACAGTTGAAAATCAATTCCGTTTTTCTCTTGTGTTTAAAGGGGGAAGGTGGGAGTGATATTCTCTATGGTCTGTGTTATTCCTGAGTACCTGCTCTCTCCTCACATCTATTTAAATTGCCTGTTGGTGGGTCGTGAGGTGTTGCAGGGGGAATATCTAACCATAGTGTTTGCCTGTTCTAAACCAACCCAGAAGTATTATTTTCTGTGCTGCATTCTTTTTGTGTTTATTAACTGATTCCCAGTGCATTAAAGATATTATTCAGTGTTCTGCCATCCCAGGTGAAGGGTGTGATATGAGTGGTATATCATTCAGAATATTGAATTTAGAGATACAAATAAATAAGGGTTTCATTTGCGCACTAAATGCTGGGTGAGACTTGGGTGTGTGCCAGATTGAAATCACTTACAGCTTTTACGATTGCTTGCAGCAGGTTTTTCTTGGGACTGATGCCTTCATGTGAAATCTTGTAACCTAAATAATGTACCTCACTTGCCTTAATCATGCACTTCTCATATTGTGACTTCACTCCTGTCTCCTGCAGTTTAGTAAGCACATTATTCAACACAATACCATGAGTCTCCTCATCTTCAGCATAAATGAGGATGTCATCCTAGAAGTACGATGTGTTGGTACTGTTTCACAACAACAAGTCCATCATTCTTTGGAACACAGAGGTGGAAGAGGGCAAGTCGAATGGCATTCTGGTGAATTAATCAGTATTAAATGGCATGATGAATGCTGTCAAAGTCCTTGATTCTTTGTGCAAACTTATTAGATGATATGCATTTTGCATTTCCAGCTTTGAGAAGTACCTGCCTTCTTTTATCATTAAGATCAGTTTGTTGATGCTAGGCAATGGGTAGCTATCTGTTATGATCTCTAAATTGAGACTATACAGATCAATGCAGATTCTTATATTGTTGGACTTCTGCTTTTTAACCAGTACCACTGGGCTTAGCCACTCTAATTATTCCACTGTTTTGATCATGCCCTCTTTGACCATCCTTCTGGGTTGATCTTGCAACACACTTCTCGCATCGCAGGAACTGGTTTAACTTTGTGCTTGATTGGCTCTGCCCCTTGCCTCAGTCAAATATGATGTACATCCTTCTTTATCTTTCCCAGGCCTTCTGAAGACATCTTTGGGAACTCATCTCTTCACACTGACACTCATCCTGCTCTTATGGAGAGTACTTGGTCTTCTGTGCTGGGATCCAGCTTGATGTTAAACTTTGTCTGATCTACCCAACCCAGCACTTTCAGACCTTCCTCCGAAAAGTACACTCTTGTCTTTATCTGCCTACCATTGAATTCTATGATCCCATTGATATAGCCCAATAGATAGATGTACTGAGGCCCTACCAAACACTGTGGGTCAGTGCTTTGTCTTTCAAACCTCCACTTCACTTTTTCCTATAATGTCCTTATAGGTGTGAATAAGTAATATGGTTAAGTCTGATCTTGAATCCGCCATTGCTTTGGTTTCCTTACCATCTAATTTGATCAAGGAGTGTGGCTGCTCTCTTGTGGTCAATGAGCTGTTCACCATAATGATTGTTGGCCTGTCCTCTTCTGAGGACTCATCGCCCTCTGTATCTCCAAGTGCTTCAATGGATGTCACTTTTCTTCTGCGTCAGTCAGTGGCACACTATAGCGATGTGTCCAAATTTAGTACAGTTTGTACAATCTTTGTTTCTGGCTGGCATTCCCTCTAGTTCACCCAGTGTCGGGTGCTTGAGCGCCCGTGGCATTTTAGAGGCTCCTTTTGCTTCCCTCTCTCTTCTCTATTATCACCACTGGGCCTCTCTCTATTTCCTCTGTATTGTATGGGAGGTACCTCTGCATTTTATAAACTTCCTGTGATTTTGTTGCATCTGAGCGTGGTCTCTTCTGCTTCTCTGGCAATCTGGATGGCTTTATTCAACTGCAGTTCTTTTTCCAATATAAAATTGTCTTGCACCTTTCTACTGTTTGTGGGCACTATCAACATATTACATATCATTTGTCTAGCTGCATGGTCACAGGTGAGTAGAGGTGCTGCCTACACCTCTTTTGGAAAGGAGCCCAGTTTGTACCCGGGTACCTTGCACTGTTTCATTGATTGATTGATATCTACACAAAAGGGTTTAACATGAGTGTGGTTTATTTGTGGTTACAAATGGTCAGCCCATTACTAACTTGGGGAGCTGCCTTGTCCGGATAGTTTCTGCGAGTGTGAGCTTGTCAGCCTTTTCCCTATTTCTTTTTTCAATTCGTTGTTGGTGTTTACCAAACCTCGTGCCTCTCCTTCGTTTGGTCCTGTTACAGTATTTGTTAGGGGATCTGAGAAGTGGACATGTTTTGTTATTTTTGTATTCAAACAATTTGCCTTCTTTTGTCATTGGATTTGTTCCAAAAAAGAAATCATAGTAGCTCTTTGCTCTATGTTAGTGGTTGACATACTCTCAATTTCCGCTTCACGCTGTGCTCCCTAGATGGCTGGTATTTTCCCGTAATTTAGTAGTTGTTTAGATATATATTTAGACTAATCCTCATTATAGTCTCTGTCATCTCTGAAGAATTTATGTAATTTTCTCATTGAAACTTCATCCTGGTGTATTTTTAAGATTTTGTACATTGTCCTGTAATTGTTCTCCTTAGTGGAGGTTGGTACATCACAGGTTTTGATCCCTGCCTTAATTTCATTGATTTGAGTTACCAATCTACCAAGTGCTCAATCTGCATGTTCTATTAGTAATAATCATGTATTTTTGTTTGCTCTGCATATTGTTGCATATTGTTGCATATTGTTGCATAGTGTCCAATGGTTCCTCTCCCATACTCCTTTGACACGCTATCTCCCCAGTCCTTGTGCGCTGAGGCAAAATCTTGGGAGATGACGGCCGTAGACGCTCTCTCAAGACTATGCCATGTTAAAAATACCATACATAACAATATACGGCAACGTTTACAAATGGGACTCTAAAAGGTTTCATATAAAATGTGACTTTAAAGAGTCATACATGTCTAACATTTACAAGATGTACTGTGATATAAGGTAAAGGTTTCATTGAATGGAAAAGGGTAACTTGTTTTTTGGTAACAATGACAGAACATCAATTTGCCTTCTTTTGTCATTGGATTTGTTCCAAAAAAGAAATCATAGTAGCTCTTTGCTCTATGTTAGTGGTTGACATACTCTCAATTTCCGCTTCACGCTGTGCTCCCTAGATGGCTGGTATTTTCCCGTGATTTAGTAGTTGTTTAGATATATATTTAGACTAATCCTCCTTATAGTCTCTGTCATCTCTGAAGAATTTATGTAATTTTCTCATTGAAACTTCATCCTGTTGTATTTTTAAGATTTTGTACATTGTCCTGTAATTGTTCTCCTTAGTGGAGTTTGGTACATCATAGGTTTTGATCTCTGCCTTAATTTCATTGATTTGAGTTACCAATCTACCATGTGCTCAATCTGCATGTTCTATTAGTAATACAATCATGTATTTTTGTTTGCTCTGCATATTGTCGCATATTGTTGCATATTGTTGCATAGTGTCCAATGGTTCCTCTCCCATACTCCTTTGACACGCTATCTCCTCAGTCCTTGTGCGCTGGGGCAAAATCTTGGGAGATGACGGCCGTAGACGCTCTCTCAAGACTATGCCATGTTAAAAATACCATACATAACAATATACGGCAACGTTTACAAATGGGACTCTAAAATGTTTCATATAAAATGTGACTTTAAAGAGTCATACATGTCTAACATTTACAAGATGTACTGTGATATAAGGTAAAGGTTTCATTGAATGGAAAAGGGTAACTTGTTTTTTGGTAACAATGACAGAACATCAATATTGTCACAGTAATGTAGGGCCTACATTACTGTGACAATGATTTTGGTCATTACTTTTCTTCAGATATCTCCCGTTCTGTGACTTTCATTCATATGGCAATTAATTAATGTCTAAACAAATTAAAAACATCATCAGTCAGAAGATTAATTGGTGTGAAATTATCAGAACAAATAATTTTATTTCCTATTTTTAAAAAGGTGAACTTTGTTGGGATGAATGAGAGTATCGCATATCATCCCTAAGGTAATGCAACACCATAGAACACAAATTATCTATGGCACTATATTTTGTCAACCTATAATGCAATTAGCAATATACAGCAACTATTTGGGGCCTTGTATTATGTAATAACCATTATGTAATTGCCAAAACTAAGAGTCACAAGTATGCAACATCACACTCAAGGAGGCTACCACTTAGGCTCTTGATTCCTTGAAGCAACAGAGGCACCCCTTTGCCAACTGATGATGGCCAGAATGGCATGCAGTGTCAACTTCAGATGACCAAAGGACAAGTGAGATTCCTCCCACATCTATCCTATTCATAGGTCAGTAGATTGCAATACGTCCCCAAGCATGACTGTCCCATCGATGTCCAGATTTAAGATCAGTAAAAGGAGAGCCTTAATTTGATAAATGTCATGTGCCTCGACTACTTCTTTCAGTCAGGGAATGACTATGGCTTGGCAAACAATCAGGGTATTTTCCACACCCCTTGCAAATGAGTCACTCTTGTTGTCAGGCTAATGCCATAGGTATACCGTTGAAAAATGACTACCGGCCTGCGGCAATACAAGGATGAGTATTTTCTAAACTACCTACTCATCCTGCAAACTACTACAAGCCAATAGTGATTCCAATCATAAAGATGAAACAGGCACAGTCCAGAGATATTGTCAGGTGTATCAACCCACATCCAAGTTATTATGCTGCAACATTTGGTGCTGTGGGCTTAGAAAATCCAAGATGGCTGAAAAGCCCACATTTGCACCAGAATCCAGGAAAATCGTGCAGTTTTTGCGCACACAAAAATGGTCGCCTGACCTGCCACCCACCAGTGCGAGCGTGATGGGCCAGAAGCGCCATGAGTGAAACGTGGTGCTAAAGGAAAAACAGCAGTGCCTGTTAGCTCAAAAAGCACTTTGAAATCACCTTTGTTTCTCATGAATGCAAGCTCAAAATGCCTTTTTCAAACATTACAAGATATTCAAAAATCTTACTGAACACTAGCAGACGTCTGGTAGAATGAAGTCTTGTATGCATCCCAAATCTGGAAAGATGAAGAGCCTAAAATAATGTTCATAACAAAACTGGCTGAGCTGTGGATGTCAGCAGCTTAAGTGAAATGGGATTTAAAGCCACTAAAATCGAAATGTTTAAAATAAATGAGTGACCTACTTTTGAGTGTCACATAGGTTGCAACTGTTTAAATGTCATAGTTTTGAACTTCGAATCAGCATTCTAGCTGTTTGTGTCAAAATTGTAAGTTTGATTTGAATGAAGAAAAATGGGAACAAAAGTGACCTTGGCTGAAGCCTGGCTTAAAGGGACTGAATTCTGCCCGGCAACTACCCCCGACAGGAGTTGAAACTTGCCCAGCAACTGCATTCACAGGCCTGGCCTGCCTTCTGCTGCACCGCCAAAAGGAGATTAGACCTCTCTGATTGAAACAGGGGAGGAGTACCTGGGAGCAGGGAAACAGAACAATGAACTTCCCTTTGCTCCAAGCAATTTCTAAATCAGGGGGTCGTAAATGGCTTCCTCTTGGAAGGAAATGGGAGGGGCACTGCCTCTGTGAGCCAGCTGAGCTTGGAGGAAGTGGACAAACCAGAAATTCCCCCATGTGTTTTGGGAAACCACACCCCACTGGGCCAGAGTAGAATTTTAGAAAGATGGATAATTCATAGTACATAATTGTCAAAAATGATATCAATAATATCATTATTCCTGTGATTTTTCTGTGCACATTTTAAGAGGTGTTAGGACTCTGTGGTATGTTCTGGGGGGTAGTAGCGGAAAATAGGGTACTACTCCAAATGGTGTATGTTAAAATTCTAACCCTTCATCATCTGAAGCCCATATTCCTTGCGCACATTTGTGTAAATTCTGTAAAAGTTTAGAGGTTGTGTTCTGGATGAAAAGGGCAGAATTCTGTCAGAAGTGAACACAACATCTTACAAAGACAGGGATCGGATGGTTTGGCGCTACAGAAAATATGTTAGCTGGACATATAATATCAGAAAAATTGTACATAGATAAATATGCATTTAAGTCAAAAATAGATTTGTGTGCAAAGTGACAAGGGGAGTGTTCTTTCTGTATGCCATAAAAAGGATGCCGGATGACTCACAATTCAGTTTCCCAGTCAGGCGACAGAGAATCCTATAACCTATCAGGATCCTCAGAGGGTTGGGCATAGAAAGTCAGCCTTCCCACCCACTTTCAAAAGACATAAAAAGAGCCACTGAGACCCTGGTAGAGACATTCACTGTCCACATTCAAACTGATTCTTGCGAAGCGCTTTGCCAGAAAATGCCAGAACCAGAATTTAGAGTCCAGACTTCAAATCCAGACAGATCCAGAGACCAGAACTTAGAATTCAGACTCCAGAACTTAAAGCAGAGGGGCCAATCCACAAGCTGAATCCTTTTCAGCAGGCCTCAAAATCTTTTGCAACCTGATACTCAACAGCCGGGCGAGCTGTTTGATTCTGGCTAGAACCCTGTGCCACAACCCAGAAAGCAGAGCTGTATCCAGAACTGCAGTGACCCAGACCAGACCGCTGTGCAGTGCCGATAGAAGACCAGACCGATGTGAAGTGCCAAGAACTTTTGCCAGAACCAGAGATCCAGACCAGCAGAGCAGAGAGAACCGCAGCTAAACCTGTTGACCAGATCTGTGATGAGGCCCATTCCTTCCAAAATTAGGAGTGAGTATCCAGCCAGAGCTGTGCAAAACCAATATCTTAGTTTAAAATAATCTAATTCAAACCATGTCAACCTATTTAGAACTGCATAGAAATCGTGTGTCCATTCTGTGATTTCAAACCTGTGAAAGTGTCATTTGTCATTTGAATCTTACTTTATTTCTGAGAATCTACCTCCACTAAATTGTCTGTATCTTTTGAACCATACGTGCTAGGAATGAGATTTAACTGTCATCTTAAAGCGAAGAATATAAGTTTCCAACAAGCCCAAAAACTTCTATAGGGAATTAAAATAATTTTTAGCATATTTTCACTTCATTGTAAATCACATTAAAAGTATTTCTGCATGTTTTAAAAGCATACCGGTTGCTCTAAGCTTGCTAGGGGGGAACTAGAACTAGTATTGCATTTGATTATATTCCTGAAAATTGTCTGCTCCCCTTCCATCTCCTTATATTGCATAGGGGGGGAGTGAATTGTCAAAAGAAAAAGTGATCATATTATCTCTTGTGGAAACCATCTCAGTTATTTCTGTGCTGCATTCTTTTCCATCATTGCATTTCCTTGAAACCATAAAAGCATTCTCAGTTACCTTATCCTCTCTATACCAACTCCTAAGTAATTAGAAAGTGTGCTAGTGTAATATTATCCATTGTTGATCACTGTCATATTCATAAGTGTGCTATCAAATATTAATTAATTCATAAAAGTGTGACATATATATATATATATATTGTTTAATTTGTCAAATAAATCTTTTAATTTGCAAAACAAACCTACTTCTTGGCTCAGTGAGGTCAGGGGTATTCAAAGAGTGGGGCGTTATACAAGGGTTTATCATCCAGATCTATGAACTTGTCATAAAAATATATAAATAAGGGCTTCCCTTGGGCATCCCAGACTAGGCATTGACTTAGTTGGAGTGCTGAATTGAAGTCACTTAACAATATACCTTGTTCACACTTTGTGGTAACATGGGCCAACGGCAGGCTACTGTCCTTGGAGTGGTGTGAATGTGATGACAGTAGCAACCCAAATATCAGCAGTACAACATTCCAAAAAAAGAAATGTACAAATATATACTTCAATTAAACATAAAACTATGAAATAATAGTCCTATTCCAACACTAACAAAAATCCACCCCTGTGGAAAGAACACAGAATATGAAATGTGTAGATAATGTAAGCACTCTTGGTAATGTAGCAGGGATGAAAGGCAACAACTCACCAAAAATCTCACTAAAAAGGATATGTATGTTGAAAAAGGTGCCACTTGGAAGATTAGCATTCACAAAGGTCCCAAAAGTAGACTGAGGTGGATGGGGACTCTCAACAGTACTTTTCTAAAGTTATTGGCAGTTAAGTGGCATTGAAACAGGCTTCAGTATGTTATCTGTGTGACCCGAAGCAGGTTCAGATGCTGCAAGTCTTGCTGGTCAAAAGCGTGAGCTGGCTGTTGTCAGGGCGATGCAAAGCTGTTGCTCCATGCTGTTTGATTGATGTAGTTCAGATGGATCACCAAGGTCATGCAAAGGTGAAGTCAGTTTGAGATACTGGTAACTGCTGGGCTGTCTAGAGGAGTGACTCGGCTGAGTTGAGGTCCTACGGTTTGATTCGGTGCCCTTGATGGACCAAATTGTTGTTTAAAAGACAGCGGTTTGAAATTGTCCACAGTGGCAATTTCGTAATTCAAACCAAACAGGTGTCATGCTCTGCTTGTACAATGAACAGTTTTTAAGAAGTGTCAAAAACAGAACTGCATCTCTGAGGAGTTTGAAAGAGTTCAAAGGTGGTTGATACTAGTTCCATGATATTTAAATGCTGTACAATGCAGGAATCCAGCTGCTTTAATTCTTCTGGTTCTGCAAGTCCCAATCCGGGGGCTAAGGGACAAGATTGGTCCATGCTCTCTACACTCCCACTTGGTGGATGCTTAGTAGCACCTCCAGGAGTCCTTCACATCCAGTGTGGGGTCATGGTACCAGTGCAGTTGGCAGAGTGTCAGCAGTTCTCCCTATTGGGCCTTTGGATGGGTAGGGAGCAGAACTTGCCTCTGCATTTGAGCACCTGCCTTCACCTCACAACTGAAGGACTTTGGAAAGAACTGCTCTGCCAACAGGGGCCTAACACATTCTTAGATTCCTTTAAGTCAATAATGAATCAAGGAAGGAGTGGGTGACCACTTATTTGTAAAGGCAAAAGGCTGCAGTGGACTGAGTAAAAGCAAGTTTGCTGTCAGGTGTCCAATCGCTGTTCAGGTCAAAATCGACTTTTGCCATATTGCATCATTCCCAAAAAAATTAAAAACAATGTACAATGAAAAGATATACACATTTAGATACAAAGCATCCAGACGCAGGAAGTAAAGGAGACAGGAGAGAAATATAAGTCCATAGAAAACCAAAAATGGACGCACCTTTTCTCTTTTCCATTCTGCTCTGTCGGACTGTCTCATTCATCCTGCTCCCATCCCTAGACTGTAACTGCCAATGCCCTTTGGCATACAACACCACTTAGAAACTTGTTTCTGAAGACTCTGCATTTCCTGGGCAGGACCAAGGTGCGACCTGACCTCACAAAGGATTATATGGAGAGAACTCCCTCTACCTATCCCGTTTGCTACTACAGAGACAGGTGGTCTAGAAAGAATATACACAGTCTGTCCGTGGCTAACTCACAGATGTGACTTTAAATATTTATGTTAACTACCAGCCACGATACCAAAACCCAGGTATGGCTTGTATATAAAAATTACTCAGCCACCAGGTGATAGTCTATAATAATCATGGTTTTGGGTCAGAGGTGCCGATTTGAAAGCAAGCTCTGTCTACAGGGACTTTACTTTTATGTCAGCTGTCAAACAGGGTATCCGTGAACTTTGAACTTGCTCTATGCCACGGAAGAGCAGAAGCTGCAGATCATGGAGACAGCAGGGCACATGTGTGCGCTGTGCTATTGGCAAGGAGCTTTCTGAAATGGGGGTCTGTTTTAGCAGACCACCCTTTCTATGATGGATTACCTGTTTACATTTTATTACACATCTACGCACATACTGAGCACTTTGTGTGATTAGCAGACACAATCCCCTACCTGTACCCTCCTTCTGACATGCAGCTCTTAGTTTTAACTATTTCTCCTTGAAACTGCAACGAGGCAGAACCCCTTGATGCCATCAGCCATTTCCTTTGTCATAACCAGTGGGACACGCTGTCTAGAATGATACGACATCTAAATGTATTTTTCTTCCCCTACTTAGAGCAGACAGGTGTGCTGCGTGCCTTTTGCGAGGATGTGTTTATTTGTTTTATTAAGAGGAGTTATGTATATATCCTCTGCATTGTGACATCCTATCATCATAAAAGGAAATTATGAAGGCACACTATGGGATGCCAATAACCTCGCATCAACAGTGCAGAATGCCATTACACACTGAAGGAGGAAAGATTCTTTTAAAAGCTGACTCTCAATGGTGCAATCACGCCACTGCCACATATGAATATGCCTCAGCCCAGCTGTTTCCTCTGCATGCAGTGCGAGGCCCCTTTCCTAAATAAAGAGGTGTGTTAGAGAAGAAAACATTTAGTTATAGGTGTAGAAAAGTGAAGTCAAACGGGTTCTTGAACAGAAAAGGATGAATGCAAAATGTGAAATCAGTTTCTACGGCTATGGCGCTGTCTACATTTTAGCACAATGATTTGAGTCATGTCATTGCAATGACAGGTATGACAAATTATGCAAATTAAAGAAAAAGTAATACTCTATAATGGCATGCAAGTTCAAGGGTTAGTCATTCATAATTGTAATCCGCTAGAAAAATAAATGGTATTTTATGCAGTGATTATGCAATTCTTGGAGAGATGATCGGGGGGGGAGAGTGTGATATGACTGCAGGGAGAGGTGGCCTGGAACATTCTACGTAGATTGATGCTAATTGCGTGATAGAGGGGTTAAGGACGCTCATGTCTAACCTCCTATTAAACGGCAAAGTAAATCTTCCAAATGTATCGGCGAGACAACAGGACACATGTAAGCACGAGACGCGACCCGCAGAGTCTTCCCAGGCCGGACGCACGAGAAGTGATATTGACAGCAACTCCTCAGGATGTTATTGAACGAAGCCGCAGCAATTTTATAAAATGGGCCTATTATCTTCCCACGTAGGAAACAACTGAAGGGTACGTAAAAGCCACCTGGGGCTGCATGTAATAATCAATACGGGAAAATATTAGCATCTTTACTGTAACAGTCCACGCAACTCGTACAGACGTGTGAATAAGCACACAGAAATAAAGGCGCACAATATTCAATTCTAATTTACTAATTTACGGGCATGTCAAACTGGTTACATGACTAAAATTATTGTAAACATTAAAAAATAAGAAAATCCAGAGGAAATTGAGATTATATAAAAAAAAAAGACGATTTTATTTAGGGCTGGGAGGAGAGCTCAGAGGCAACATGTTTGTCTTGGAAGCAAGACAGTGCAGAGCAACACAGGTTTGAACCCCGGTCCCATGCTCAGAGAACAATCTCCGAATTAAGAGTGTTATAAAAGATTAATTCATTAATTCATACCTTCAAGCAGTGTAGCTTTAATATGTTCAAAAGTTTAAGTAGTATTTGTGCCCCAAGCAGAGGTGATGAACAATGTAAAGGAGGACATTTAAGCACCGGGCCTCATTATGAGTCTGCTAGTAATGCTTCTGAATTACTGCCCAACATAGTTACCTTTAGCTCCACTCTGTCTTGGGGGTGTATATCACAGTATATCACCAAGTTTTTGGAGGTTAAATGTAGGTCTAAACCTCAGCTAAATGCTGAAGGTGGACCTTCCACTTCACCTCAACACTCAGAGTGGATGGTGGTGCTGTAAAGTAAATGGCAATTCTGTTACCACAAAAAAAGTGGCAGTAACTGAATTATTGCCACGTTTTTACTGCCACTCCAAACTTGTAACTAGGCGCAATGAATATCATGTCGGCTGGGAAAAATCAAAGTAAGACCGTTGCTAACTTAAATTATTAGAATTTTAAATGGAAAAGTAATAATACAGCCAATAATTATATGCCAAATTCCTCCCATTTGCTCATCACTGAAGTAGCAAAATGCTGGAGGTAAATACTCCACTTCTCTGCAGAAAGATCGGCAGAATTTGCAGAATTACCACTGGCGGTAATTCCGCTGAAATCCTCCTAGAGTGCTATGGACTCTCAGAAACGCAGATTTACACTGCCTACTGCCACTCGTAATCTAACGGCAGTGATAATTCCGTTTGGTTGTAGTTTGGTGGTAATTGCTACAAACTACTGCCAAACTACGACTGAGCCCCCTTGGCACCTATCTTTGCAAAAATCCTTTCTCCACAATGTGCAGCACTACTAGAGGACATGCATTGTTGTGAATAAAAACAGCAGGATGCCTCCTTTCACAAGAGGCGTGCCGTCCTTTCACTTAATGGAGACCTGCGGCAGACTAGTATGCAAATCATGAAGCAGTTGGGCTGAATGTGGTAGTGAAGGAGCACATTACTTGACAAAAGTCAAAATCTGACATACTAATAGCCTTGAAACGTAAAGTACATGATCCTGTGCATTGTGTCCATGGCATACAATGTCCAGTAGTAATCATGCGATTGACTGTAAAATGCACTTTTCTGCAAAGCAATACAATAAAATACTAATAATAGTGTCATGAAAAAAGAAGGTCATGGTTGGTATGAATATTGGTTTAATGTATGCATGGGAGCGAGAAAGCTTTTCTAGGTCCTGATGAAGATGTGTAAGCATGTGACATCTTTCTTCTGTTGCTCAGGCCATCATACGTTTTTTGGAGAATAAATTCCAATGACTGTGAACTAAGCTTTTGACCACTGCTAAGACTTTAAGAAAACAGATAGCTATTTCCAATTGTATCAATTGATTTAATATTTTTCAATTATGAGAATGAAATTGGAGTTTCATTTGTATTTGTAGTTTAAAACCACACTTTTTGGTAGCTACATTGCATTCAAATAAGATTCAACACGTAGCATCGGAAAAAAACACAAATTTGTATACTAGCGATGCCAAGATATTGGATGTCAAAAAACAATTGTTTTTCAGATAGTGCTTCCTGTGGGATTTCTTCCACTTCTAAGTGCTGTGAGCATAGGTGTTATTGTTGTGTAGTTCAACAGTGCTTAATGTATTGAACTTTGAAGAAAGAACACATAACTTGGTTCTGCCGGGATACAGGAAGCAAGAATGTGACCACAGGTTGCACACATGAGTCAGAAGCAAACACCTGACTCTCTGAGCTATCTTACCAAATATATAACAGCTTTTTCAATATGTTGCTTGACATTATTATTTGCGAAAGTACATCTTTTTCTGACTTAATACTTGTTGATGTGTTAAAGAGCAATGTTTTCAGAGTAAAAGCCTGGAACTTAGTTTGGGGCCTGCAGAATAATGTCTTTGCCCTTCTTCATCACAAAAGCAATCAGCAAGTGACATACCATGTGGATGGTAGTCTATTCATGTATGTGTTTTGTGCACTAAGGGTTCATTTCTTTAATATTTCAATAACTGAGTACTCTTCTTGACATATTTGTATTAATATATGTTCTGTACATTTATTTATTTTTCTGGTGGAAAAAAGACTGCAACACATGAAAGGGCAAATTTACCAATGTAAAGTACACCCATGGCAAACCTTCCATTATGAATGCAGGCATTGAAAGTAGAGCCCTCGCCAAGGCAGTCAAACGTCTAACAGTCCCCTGTGGTACAATGCATAGAAAGGTCCAACACCATTTACAAATTCTCCAGAATTGTTCCTCACATTGGACCCAACACTGCCAAAGCTATCATGCCTCCCTTTCCTTGATATAGCCCACTGTTCAGCGACTCAGATTCAAAGACTAAACATACCCACTCACATAATTGACAACCTCCTTAATGGACAGCATCCATCAATCCTTTATTCAGAAGCCTTCCAAAGACCAAGCCTACAACCCCATTGTAGCCCTTAAACTTGCATCTGTGAAGCATTCCCTGATCAATGTTTTGCTCAACTGTTCTTATGTACTGTTAATCTCCTATGCAATCCATGTTACCTGTACCTGATCCATGTTTGCTCCACTGTTCTGATGTACTGTTGATCTCCTATGTAAAGCCCTTTGGATAAAGGTGCTATATAAAGAATATAAATACAAAATACAAACATCACCAAGAGAAATTGACTTCTTTTATTTGTATGGCCAATCAAATGATGCAGGCAATCTATCTCAGAAATTGTGGTCTGCTGATCGTACCCCCCTCCCCTTTTAGAAAGCACCATGTGAAAAGCATAATGTACACCTGTGGCTCGCTGCATCAGTATTCTGATCTGCAGCACCTTCTCTTCAGTGACACATTGTAAGTTTATCATTACCACCTTTTTTACTGCACCACCACATTTGTAATGATGCCAAATGAGTATCAAGTGGGCTGGAAAATGACTTAGGTTTAAAACCACACTTTCGGGTAGCTATATTACATGTAATTCAAAATCAGCATGTGAGGTCATGTGTATTCTACAGATGCCAACTCATTGGATGGACGAAAGAACTTTGCAGCTTCTGTGACACCAAAGTCATTGCAGGAAGACAGATGTTGCATTTAAAATGGGCACCTATGATCACAAACCATAATATTTATGAAGAACTATCTACATGTTGGCAGTGCAGTCTCTAATAATAAGACATACCTGGGTTTTGGTATGGTGACTGATAGTTCACACAATTATTATTGCCACAGCACATTTGTATCAAACGTATATCAAACCTATAAGCTCAGGCTGACTATAGACAAACTATGTGGATTATTGCCAGATTGTCAGTCTGCAGGACATAAGGAAAGAAAGCTACTGTCTTTCTTTGATCCCTTGGGAAGTTGGATAACACGTCTGCTGCCAGGGAAACTCTTTGCAGAAGGTCTCTTCTGAATACTGCTTCAAAGATACACCCCCACCACAAAAGAGCTTGCCTTACAACATGTTTTTTTCATAAAAATGGTCCTTTATTTATTTGTTTTGGTTTAGAAAAACCAAAATGGTCCTTTAAAGCTGCAAGCTTGGGAGCTGGGATGCCAACACTCAGAGCAGAAGGGACTGGAGGAAGCGCTCCATCATCAATGTTTTAAGTGGACTTAACTTTCCTTCCTATCCCCTACACTTTCTGCAGTGCAGAGCACTTTGGGTATGCTGCATGGAGGTCAAAAATCACTTTTAAACTTGATAAGGATTGGACCCCTTAAAGCAGGCTTGTGAGGTGTTTCCTTTATAAGGAAGGGGTCTCCCACTACATCTTTGATTCATCTTGTAACCGTGAGGACAGAAGACATTGTTTGAACCCTATTTGGAGAGAAATCATTTTAAAAGCTCCTTGCTAGAGATGAAGGCATGTGTTCAAAGGCATAAGCAAGCTCTTCCCCCTACACATCCCCAGGGAACTTTAGGGGTGTTCTTCTGTTGGACCAACACCAGCATTCTCCTGCACCTGCAATGGTACCCAGGCTCCTCGCTGGAGGTGAAGGACTCCTGAAGGTGCAAGCTAGCCACCCCCGGACTGCGAGTGAAGAAGAAAGGGACCAATCATGTCCCTCAACCCCTTGATGGGGATCAAAGCACAAGAAAAACGAAAGCCAAAGCTGAAGGTGACTGCATTTGAATGGCTCCGAATGATCAGGTGCTGAGGTGTTGCCTTTGGCACTTGCTCCAAACTTCAAACTGCTTTGTTTCTGCATTGAAACTGTTTGAAACTGCATTGTGCCAGGAGAACATATCACTTGCCCGGCTAGAACAGGAAGCTTGCACTGCACACGTTTTTGAACCACCACATCTTGAAAAATGCATTGACCCATGGTCATCTTTGCCATTGACCCATGCTCGACTGTCAAACTCACCCTGATGGTCTAAATGAACTTCACTGCTTGACCCCCAGATCAAACTGCACAGAGCCCCACTTTGAACCTGAATCGACACCTGGATCACTACAACTCATTTGTAAGCAATATTCAATCAACACTACAGCCAAGTCAATGCATAGTCTGGGATGCTGAGGAAAACCATTATTAATGTATTTTTATGTCTAGTTCAGTACTCTGGATGACCACCCTTGTATAACACCCCCCTCTTAGAATCCCCCTGACCCCACTGAGCCAAGAAGTAGGTTTGTTGTGCAAATTAAAAGGTTTATTTGAGAATTTAAACAATATATATATATATATATCACACTTTATAATAAATTAATATCTGATAGTACACTTAGACATATGATGTTGATCAACAATGGGTAATCTGGCACTAGCACACTTCTTTACAATCAATGGGCAGTTAGTATAGGATGGATAAAGTAGCAAAAATACTTTTATGATTTCAAGGGAAAAGCAATGAGGAATAAAATGCAGTACAGAAATACTTGATATGATTTTAGCAAAAGATAAGATAATCACTTTTTCTCTGGCAATTCACCCCCTCCCCTATGCAATGTAAGAAATGGAAGGAGATGGAAAGAGGAGCACACAGTTCTCAGGAATGCAATCAAATACAATACGAAATTCAGTTCCCCTCCAGCAAGCTTAGAGGAAACAGGTAGGAGTTTGAAACACAGGCCCAAAATGCTTTTTAAATGTGATGGCAATGGATGGGAAAATGTGCCAACTGATTTTAATTCCCTCTAGAGATTCAGGGTAAGTGGGAGATGCGTGTTGGTATTAGTTCAGGCTCACTTTAGCAATGCTCTATGAGTTATTACCAAGTTGCAAACGGATTCTAACAAAGGAAAGAATGGAGCTGCTCTTTTGACAAGTGGAGAAATTGAGCCAAAATCGCAAATTGCGGTAAATTCGCGAGTGCGTGAATCGTGATTGTGGCAAAAGTATAAGGAAAGTTCAATCTCGTTCCTAGCCCAAACGGTTCCAGAGATACGGACGAATAAATAAAGGTAGTTTTTCGGATTTAAAGTAAAACTCAAAATGACAGGTGACAGCTTGCAGCTTCAGAATTGACAGGTGACAGTTGTGCAGCTTTACAAATGACAGATGACACGATTTCTAGGAGGCTGTTCTACTTAGGTTAAAATAGTTTGGATTAGATTATTTTAACTAAGAGATTGGTTCTGCACAGTTCTGCTAGGTACTCACAATATAAATTTGAACTAGGCCTCGTCATGGATCTGGTCAACACGTCCGGCTGCGGTTCTGTCTGCTCGGCGGGTCAATCAGGCACCGGTTCTGCTCACAGCGATCTGGGTCAGCTCTGCTCTGCTGGTCTAGCCTCTCTGGATTCAGCGGCCTCTGGTTCTGGATACTGCTCTGCTTTCCGGTCCGGATCAAGTGGATTCTGGATGTAACACTGCTTTCTGGGTACTGGCAAGAGTTCTTGGCAAAAGAATTCAAACAGCTTGCCCGGCTGTGGAATAGTTTGCAAATGATTTTAAGGATGCTGAGGCCTGCTGAGTAGAGTTCTCAGTTTGTGGGTTTAGGCCCTTGCTTCAAGTTCTGAAGTAAAGTTCTGGTCTTTGGAGATTGATGGATTTGAAGTCTGGATCTCTGGATGTGAAGTCGTCGGTCAGCATGCTCCGCAGCAAATGGAATTGAATGTCTCTACCTTTCCCAGCAGTCTCTTTTTATGTGTTTTGAAAATGGGTGTGTGCCTGGCCTAGCTAAGCCTGCCCCTCTCTACTTGTCATTGGCCCAATTCTCCCCTCTCCCATAATTGGGGGAAGGAAATGGATTGTCATCATGATGAGGTCTGTTTATGGGTCAGAGGATCCTCCCCTGGTCAGTTTGCCCACAAATCTATATTTGATTCAGATACATCTTTCCCAGATATACAATTTGTTGAAATTACATGTGCACATTATATATTCCTTATGGTCCATGCTTGTCCGCCTCTGATCTTTCTGGGGGCTTGCATTCAAAAATGACAACATTTTGCGCTTTTTAACTGGTTCTGCAATATCGGACATTTACCCAACATTACACACATGTGCGCAAGGAGTATGGACATTAATTGATGAAGTGTCAGATTTTTAACATGCAGACATTTGGAGTGAGACCCTATTTTCCGCTAGCAACCCCCAGAATACACCACAGGGTCCTAACGCCTCTCAAAATGTTCACAGAAAAATCACAAAAATAATGATATTACTTATATAATTCTGACAAGTCCGCACTATGAGTTATCTATCTTTTTAAAATTATGCCCTGGTCAAAAAGGGGTGTGGCTTCCCACATCACAGGGTGGAATAACTGGTTTATCCACTTCCCCCAAGCCAGCTTGTTCACAGAGGCACAGCTGCCCCCCAGTTTCTCCCAAGAGGAAGCCACTTTACGACGCCCCCAATATAACATTTGCCTGAGTCAAGGGAGTTGCATTGTTCTGTTCCTTCCAGTTCCCAGGTGCTCCACCCCTAATCTAATCAGAGAGGTGACAACTCCTTTTGGCAAGGGGCTGCAGGATGCAGCTAGGCCTGGGAAGAGTGGCTGAACAGGTTTCTCCTGTCGGGGGTAGTTGTCAGGCAGAATCCAGTTTCACTAAGCCAGGTTTCAGCTAAATGTCACTTTTTGTTCCCAGTTTTCTACATTCAAATCAAACGGACAATTTGTACCTATACATTAAATAATTACTTCCTTCAAGTCATTTCAGAATATGGTTTTACATTCTTCCACCTCTTAGCAAGTCTTTCCTTGGTCTGGTTTTGTTCCATTTGTGCAGTTTTACACAAAGGTCTGGTGGTTTTAAAACGCCGGCTTTCTGATAGTGGTGAGTACTGGTAATGCAACCATTTTTGGGATTAAGAAAATGAATGCCCCACTGTTCTGAGTTGCTTTTTTTTTGGCAATCAGCATTGCCATTCCCAATGGTTTCAGGCTACTGTGTGTGTAGCCCAATGGTGGTTTTAGGCAGTGCCCTCCTGTGCTCACAACATAGGCAAAAATGGGTGGCAGCCTATTCTTCATGTTTTCCCTGTGCACCCTCTGGGGAGTTCTGGCCATCATGATGTTTTCCATGCCAGTACTGCACAGTTTTATGGTAGGGCTTGTATGCATGGGTAGAAACATCCCACACATTGTATTAAAACTCTGTTCGACCTGCCCAGTGCTGATCGTTCTGGTTCAACATCATCAAACCACTCAAGAAGAGATTAAGGTACTTTTGTGAGATCCAGCCCACATGCTCCATTTTTGGGACCCTAGAGACTAATATGCCAAACCTTTTCACCTTTATTTTCCAAGACATATCCTTTTAAGTGGCAATGTTGCACTTTCTTGCCTTTCTCCCCTCTACTGAACCCAGAGTGGTTGCTGCATCATACAACATTTTCTGTGTTCGTGCCACATGGATGGGTTTGTGTTAGAGTTTTTATAGTCAGTTATGTTGCATATTGGTTTGTTTCATTTAACTATTATATTTATTTACAGAGCCTTTATGGCACATCATTTTATTTTGGACTTTGACACTATTTCTGTCCACATTCAGATTCCCTGTTACCCATTAAGAGTACACCCTTCCCTGTGCCTACATTGCCACAAAAGGAATAGGAGGTATATCTAGTGACTGGGCCTGTTTTGCCTTTATGGTTCCACTCACTTTTGTTTTGCATTAGTGTGAGTAGACAGTACTCCTGCAGAGCAGTAGTCATTTAGTAACAGCATCTCTTACCCAGCAACATTTCCCAGCATCCATCAGGAAATGCAAAGCCTCCTCCTCCATTAAGCCATTTTCCTTTGAGGGTGTCTCTGGAATGTGTTGTCTATCACACATCTGCTTTTCCTTGGGAAACGCATTGAAAGGGAATTTGCTATATAACCACTGGCTCACATCACTTGACGCAAGAACCAGCGGCCCTATTAAACTGGCTTCAGGCTCAGGCGCAGTAGAGAGACAGCATGTTACTGTGCCACTCGTTCCGTGGCACTGGTGCACTGTGGACCCAGAGAGTGGACGTTGAACAGGAGTAAGTAGTTGCCCATGGCAGCAGTCGCAAAAAGCACCCCACTCGAGTAGTCGAGGGGTGGGGGGACTTGGCACCGTTCCAACATAGACTCTTGTTCACATTACCTAATATATTAGCACATGTGAGAAAATTATCAGCAGCATCAAAGCCATGTTGGCCCACTCCTGCCTGACATAAAGGAACGCCAAGCGGCAGTATGAGGGTTCATTGTGATAGCCCTTATTTGCCAGGCCTAGAAGTCCAAGAATAACACGTAGCAATAAAAGAAAGTCTGCCCCTAGACTACTATTCGAGAACGTTGCAATGTCAGTGCCATTTGATGCATTATTGACTGATTGTCAATGGCAAAATCTATTTTTTTTATATAATGTTGACTATTTAAAAAAAAAAAATCTGTTTGCAAGACAAAATTGTATATTCACAGCGTACTTTCAATGTCTTTTAACACAGAGGAAAGGTCTTTAGGAAATTGTTCATCAAAAGCAATTCTGAAGCACTTTTCACTCTGTTTCATGTGGCGTTGGTTTTGTAAAGTGTGAAAGTAAATATCGCCTCAGCGGGATGCAGGGAGATGTGCTTATATTCTTTCAATGGGAGACCTGTGGGATACGGCTCCTATTTTCTTCAAAACAACACAGAGGCTGGTCACAACTCTGCTCGCTACGCTCCATTTTTCCATTAAGTGCAGCACTCTGAAAAAGGGTTCTGTAAAGAGCTTAGCTTTAGCGTTTTGCAAATCAATGGTGTGTCTCCGTATACACTGGTTTGCTGAAATATTTTTATCCTCAATTTGGTTGTCTTGGATATTGGACTGTAACGTTCAGCAGTCTTCTCGGTTAATTCTATTATGTTCCGGGTCCAAGTAGCACTGTTTTGGGCAATAATGTATGTGGACAACTCATTTAGTCAAAACCAGTTAAATATGCCACACATTTTAGACTATAGCAAAACCGAAAAGCTGATTGTTGGAAGGTTTAGAATTCATCTTAATATATGACACCATCAGCCTGTGAAGTCACAACAGAAAAGAAGAAAACCATATGCAAAGCAGGCTTGGGCCCACCCCAAAATGGGTAGTTCACCCCAAACTGCTTGGCCACAGCCCTTCTGCACGAGGCCGCAGACAACCCAGACATGCTTCCGCCTCACTGGGCTACATTTCTGAGGTAAAGCTTGAGTCTCTAGGCACAGTAGGCTCTGGACCCACGTCTGGGCATACCCTTTACTATCGGGGTGACTATAGAAAACAAAATAGGTGATGGATTGCAGATATTGAATTTATCTTAACCTCTGGCATCACGCTCAAAAAAACATCTAGATCATCGTTCTTCAGCCTGCCAAGCCATTCCAGAAAGGGGAAAGACCATTTGCAAATCATGCTTGATTGACCAGAAGGGGACAGAGTGACAGCCCTTCCCAAATTGGAAGGGATTATATCATGCGTTAAAGCCACTGTTAAAAAGAAATGTACACTATTAGATATACCAGCCTTCTGGATGCATGCCAACGAGATGTACGTTTCAGATTCCAATAGCACCACTCGTCTATCAATCAACTCAGTTGGAGGGAGAATGGGGTGCAATGACATCATAATTTACAAAAGGTTACACTACAAAAGATTCCTTGTCAGATAAAGTTGGTAATCCCTCGGTCCTACCATGTTTAGGTACCACATAGAAGCTATAGGGCCTCACTCGTTGAAGTTGAGCAGGGATCATTTTCAACTGGGATCTGAAACATTGATGGAAAACAAAGCGAGGCCATTACAATCTTGTATTCCTATCCCATATGTTAATGATTCAAGAAGCACAACACAAAGCATGTATGTATGCTGGCTGGCGTGCTGTCTTCAATACTGATTGTGATATATACTGTGATGCAAGCAGTTTGAAAAGTACATTTGCGCTACTAGCCAAAGGGAGCTCTAAATTCAAAGGTAAATTAAGGGAGCAATTATTTGAACATTCTTGTCAGGCTCCATGTCGAGTCAGATAATTTACAACATAGAATGTAATGGGGAAACTATAGCAAGTGCAGATGCATAGGATCAGGATGATATGGAAGAGCTGAAAAGTGTGGCCGGAGACACGATGCCCAGAGTTATCATTGAATCAGTCTTTGACATTGCTATTGAAAGTATAAAAAACTCTGGATTCACCTCTGAGTATGCACACTAGTTTACTTGAGTAAATGAACACGTGGTGTTGAATCAAAACGAATAATTAAATGTGTCCCCATTTATTTGAATGCTAAAAAACAAATGGAACTGGGCGAGGGCAGTTTCTATGCTTAGATGGTTAATTAACATCAATTCCTGTTGACAGGGCACCCCGCGATCAGTTTGGGGAAGGGGTTGAGGGGTGTAAAGGGTTCCATGTTGTATACATGATTCCTAGATGAATACATCTCATATAATGGCAGCACTGCAGGTGTCTAATTTGGCAGTCCAGGATGCAGTGAGTGCATGTGGAAGCCTTTCTCCCAGACCTGCCTTGATAGTGATCGAAGAGCAGGCTTCGATGACTTAAAGTGGTCGGGCTGAAATTGATTGATTCTGATGTCCACGCATCACCGAGGTGCAGGAAGAACTTCAGCAAAAGAGATAAAACTAAGGGAAGTGCAGTCTGTTCATAAAAGGTTTATTAGAGAACATGAAAAACAAAACAATCCAAAATTTGATTCATGTAATCGGAGATGTGGATGCTTCATAATCATCAGCAAATAGTGGGAAAAAGTCAAAAAGATTAAATCCATAAGCGGTGGAGACATATGTAAAATATGGTAACGGATGTAGCCCGTAACGATGCAGAACATCAGAGTTACCAATTAAACCTACAAGAAATACCACAATGTAAATCTGGAACGTGGAGGAACATTGAACCATCTCCCCCTTGTAGGACCACTCTGGCACTGGTCCACCATCTTGAGGTCTGTGGCTGTAACGTGGATGGATCAAATGTGGCTGACATGCACTTCATAAGAGGTGAAATTGAGGCAGACATGAGGTGGATTACCTATTTGAGGACTTTGATTACCCATTGTTAAATAGCAACATCACAGAAGATGGTGGGGCATTTTGGAAGCTAAGGTTGTGGATATTCAGCAACATATTAACTGGAGGGATAAAGAGGTGGATTTTTTTCAAGTGTTTCAAGTGTTTTTCAAGTGTTTAACATAGGTAATGCTGTACCACAGATGGATGTCCTATCCCCTAATGGCATTGTGCTGGTCACTTTTTTTCTGGGCTGTGTATGTGACGAATCAACTTCTGGGGCACTTGTGGTCTAGGGATGAATATTGGTTTCTAGACCATTAATCAACACCACACCTCTTTTGATAACATGGACAGAACGGCAGGCTTTTCTTGCAAGGTCGTAGATTGTTGGTTAGATGCAACATAGCGAAAATACTATAATTAGCCAATGATAAAAGGAACTGTCTGTAAAGGAGCACAGAGGACATACAGTTTCATGAAGGACAGGGATGCACTCTGGATACTGACAGGTGGGTATACAGTAAAGCAATCAGTCTTAACTGTTCAAGGATATTTGGTTTCAGCACCACGGTAGCAAAGGGTTGTAAATATCACTAAGGGCCTTCGGAGAAGGACCAGGGCTGCAGACCGACAATGTTACTGGTGCTTGAGATGATCTTGATGCTCTACAGTGTTTAGCCGGATCCAGGACGCTTTGCAGTGCCTGCAAGAGAGTTCAAGATGGCAGGCAGTTCCGCAAGCGAGGCTGGACGGATAGCTGCTCAGGGTCAAGAGTTGTTGTCTCTGTGCTGTTTGGCGGATCTGGAATTCTGGTTGAGGGATCTCGGTGACTTTAGTGACTGCAGCGTGACAACAGTCAGTCATGCAGCCAGTCACGGTTCGAGGACTTGACTGTCTTGTAAATGTCCTTAAAAGATGGACGCTAGTTGGTGCTTGTTGTGGTACTCCTCCTAGCTTCTTTGTAGGGCTTGTGTCGCCATTTAAGGTGGATGGCCCAAAGTTGAGGAGAGTGTTTGCAGGCAACAGCCTTGTCCTTTGTTCAGAGACTCTCTGGCACTTATCACCTAGGAAGCTTGCTGGAAAAACCTAGCCGGGCATGCTCTGTGCTGCCTGGGTGCCAGTTCTGGAGCTGCTGGATGGGTTCTCTGAGTCTGGTATCTCCCTATGTTCCCTGGGAGATGTTTAGGGGAGGGATATTGCTTCCCTCTTGGAAATCCTGACCTTCCTTCACTGGCAGAAGCTGTAAGGAAGACTGTATATTCAGCCAGGGTCCAAATAAGTCCTTCTTCCTTCTCTGCTAAGTAAAGGGATCAGCCCTCTTTTAAAGCCAAATGAGCCCCATTGATTGGTGGAGGCTAAGCCTACCTTAATGAACTATTCCTGGGTCCCCACCAACAATCTTCTGTTATGCGTGAGATCATAACCAGTTTTCAGTTTGCTTTGCAAGAGGAAAGGTAAGGGGTGACAACATGTACTAGTAAGTCCCACCCATCTTCATGCCTGTTGCGGATCAAAGTATCCCTCTGGTTAATTTAATTCTCTGTGAGTCTTGATCAAAGCACAGGTCTCCCTTGCAGTTTGTGGAGAGAACAGACTTCTGCCACCTCAAATCACATACTTTGTCCCTCTGAAAGGTGTCCCCCAGCAGGGGTCACCTACTGTAAATAATTGTGCCAGACATGCCATTCACGTCCCTTCATACAGATGGGTGGGAGCTGGCTTCAAGTTGACACTTTGCTTATCAAAGAGGTTTTAGTGTCCTGCCCCCTTTTGTCAGTACTGCGGTCAGGCCTATTGCAGGCCTGTTTCAATTAACTCCTATCAGTATGAGCTGCTAACAGCAGAAATTTAGACAATAGAGAGGGCAGATCCATGTGACTTTTGATATTTTAATTAGGCTGCCCATGGCCGGAGGAAAGTGTTGTCTTCTCCCTTGAGATGCTTTGATGTACATGTGGCCGTCACATTCCTGCTAAATGTGACAGGGAGGACTGCTCCTGTAGGCTGTGCCCTCGCCCCCGGAGTACACGTGGCTATGTGTTTGTTGTGCAGTAAACAGAGGAAAATGTGTGCAGCTTAGCCCTACATATTTTCTGAGGTTGATCTCCCATCATTCATTTTAGTTACAAAACAACACTTCCTGTGCGGATGGTTGACTTCCTCACCGTCTATGCCAATGATATTGCTATAAATACATTATTTCTGAACAGTCGAGTGCAATCAGTGTGTGTTGAAGCGGAGCAAATTGATCTCTCACATGGTGGTAATCTCATCCTTGGCTGTTACCATCGTGCTGCTGCTAACCACCGATTTGGCCCTGAGCGAGGAGACCATATTAATTGTGGAGTTCAGGCAAAATGGAGAGAAAACCGTTTGGAGAAGAGAAAGGAAGGCAGAAAGGCAGGATGGGCATACATGAGTGGGGTGTGCACGGCCCACAGTGGACCTAACAGTGGGGAAATGATGCTAGGCGCAGATAGGCCAGGGGAACGGGGAAGGAGGATGAATTTGGCATTGGGCCGGAAGTCAGAATGTAGGCAGCCAAAGGAGAAGTGGGGGTATCAGGTGAGATAGGGTTAGAGTAAAGTGGCGAGGTGAGAATAGTAAGAGAAATCCTGATGGCTGAGGAGGAGGACAACATAGAATGCAGGAAAGCAGTCCTGCATCAGAATGGAGTCTCAGCATTTCACAAACCTTGACTGGATATTGCCCAGACTCAGGTACTAAGAAGTCATTATGGTGAGGCCTCCGTCACAAGTTCAAAGGGTTCAGAAAGAAGAGCAGTGTTTTAACTGGTCACCATTACATATCAAATGAGTAAAGGGAACAAGTGTACTGGATGCCGAGAATGTCTACCTGTAATTGTTATTTGTTCCCTGCTACTCTAAATGGTGTTCCATAAATGAATGCTGTGTGTTACCTGTTGTTCCTCCATAACCCTCTAATGTATACCTGTAACCCCAACAGATGTACAGCGCTCCATTTTTTTCCAAAGCTAGGTTCGCACCGAGGAAAGATCCAAAGAAAATAATGCATTAAATTAAATGAACCACCTCACTCAGGATGTCTTTTAGTATTGCGTGTGATTAATGCAGGGAGCTCAACCCCTATTAACAAGGTTCTTAGTCCTCAGCATACACTCGAGTGACACATTATTCTTCCACTTTTCATAGATGCTTGTGCATAGGTCATTGTATGTTCTGTTGCCATACTTAAGGTCCTCTTCATATGAGATTATGCATATGTATCCTAGTTTTAAATGTGTTCAGGGATTATCTCACTAGCCTAACTCTGGGATGTCAGTCTTCATGGTGCAGAGGCATGGGCGGATCCATCCTAATGTCTCTGTTTATTAGAGCCAGTGAAGCATTAGGGCATTTTTTAGTTTAGCTACTAGGTATACACCAAAAACTATTGCAGTAGAGTAAATATAGGGAGTAATGGCATGTGAGGAGGGACACAAAGATTGTATGTGTTGTGTGGTGCTCGAGGCCATTCAACCTACCAGCGCTTTGAGGTCATACCAATGATCTATAGAGCGCTATGTAAGTGCCTAATAACATAACATAACATTTGCCCACCCATTGACTACCAATGGCCATGCTAATCCCTATGGCCACTCTCACCCAGTTCCTGCACCCCCCTCCGCCCAAAACACCTCCTCATGGGAACTCTTTCCTTGCAGCTTGCTTTACTCAAGCCTTACCATCAACGTTTGCACTCAAAGTCCCTGCCAGTGTTTTTTCAAAGGAGTCGTCTGAGAGTTAATGACTTAATTGCTCTGTAAACATCCTACTGATGAGATCAGGGACATCATTTCACCAAAATGCCAGGGGTAGCGGAAGTGACATCACACAACCCTTGACCCCCTGATGCCATCACAGGAAGTGATGTCATTTGACCACAACCGAAAGTAATATCGCGGGAAGCGATGGAGCACGACCTTTCACCCGTTGACAAACTAGAAAGTGGCATCACATAGCATTGTAAACTACGAAAAATATGGTTACGATATCACTATAATGTGATGTACATTTCACACAACAATGGATCGCCATATGTATCGTTAAGATCAGTGTGTGTAGGCCCATATTACCAAATTACTGTGAATGCAAGCAGATGTCCATGACCAAATGATAATGATGTGTTATTATAAAGCACTTACGTAGAAAGAAATACACCCATTATCACCCTACCTGTGTTGGTACTCATTTATCGACCTCAGAAGGATGAAAGGCTGAGGTGAGGCTTTTAATAATAGACTAAATCAGTGACTCAGCACCTGAAGTGTGCCTGAAATAAACCTTTAATTAGTCTAGCAATTATTGTATAGAATTCCAGAAAGACACATTACTTGGTATTCCTATGCTTTCTTATTTAGGGTCACTGCTGATAGTGTTACACCTGTGGCACTCCTGTTCTTATTTTTCTTATTTTTTTAAGGGGCCTGAACAAGAAAGCCAGCCACGAGCCACATGCTGCTGGTCACAGCCCAAGAGCCTGAATTACAAAAAAAAAATCCTCTGGCGACCCCTAAATGACGTCCCTGGATGTGATTAAAAAGTCTGCCTTCAGCCCCCTCCATTTCTAAGCACTATGTTTTTCCTTTGCTGAAATACTGTTAAAAACAAGCATTGGCAAAGCCAATCATCTTGGCTTGTTAAAATAGTTTATTTATAACGTGCTTACTACCCATAGGTTTCTAAGCACGGACCTGGGGATCAAACCTGTGGTGATCCATGTCATCTTGCTTCCAAAGCAAGCACGTTCCACCTGTGCTATCCTCCTGAGGCTTGTGTATAAGTATTAGGCATTTGCCAGGCACTGATATTAGCTTTCCAGGTGCTTGCACCATTTTGTTACCATCAATGGCCAGTTGATGCCACTATGGCAGTGCCTGGAACGTGATTTTCACATGCATATACAAAATCCAAACAGTTCGAATTGCCATTGCTTGTTTCACTGGGGGCTGGACATCTGCCGGTTCATGCCTGCTCTTGGATGAGGTTAGCGAGCGAGGGAGATTACCCACAGACATCTGAATCTAAATGGATTCTGAAATATGGAAAATAGCTGCATGGATATCTCAACATGCATATGATCTAAAATGCTGTGAAACTGATGCTTGATGTGAAATAAACCGCATTCGTTCATAGCTTGTAAACATAATAGCACGCCAGTATCATTTTATCAGCCTCAGATATGATGGTACATGAATTACTGCTGGCCATAAAAAAAAGACCGAGCTTTAATTATTGATCAAAAGGGCAGGCCATTTGAAATGTCAGGATGACCTTCGCTTCTAATTGTGTGTCTGAATGCATGCTTCGTGGGAAATGAATGGCCCTAAGTTCTGTGGCTCACAAGACAATTGAAAAATCATTCCATGCTGGTTATGCATTCATTGGAATCAGCTGTGATGTGTCCGAAGATGGATGACAATGTCAAGCTTTGATTGAAGGCCTATGGTTTATTTGGCGGACACTAGAATCTCTGCTTGCCAGCTCACCCTTCGCACGGTTAATGGTTGCAGCATTACACGAGGTTAACCTCTGTAATAAGCAGTCGCTGGATAAAGTAGGTATTGATTTACAGAGGATGTTATTCATGGACGCGGCAATCCTGGTCAACTGCAGACACATTATGATCAGCGTCACTAATGTGGAATACAGCTGTGGGTCCACGTTCTAAAGATTATTGTAGGAGCTTAACAATACAGAATATGTTGGGCCTAATTCCTGGAACTTTTAGCACTGGTGCAAAGTGATTTTGCACTGCCAACAAACACCCTGATTCACAGAGCAGTGTAAAGTGTATTTTTGCAGTGCAAAGTCACTTTGCACTGCAAAAATACACGTTACACCGATCTGTGAATCAGGGTGTTTGTTCGCAGAGAAGAGTCATCTTGCACTGCCCTACAAATTCCATGAATCAGGCCTATACTGTTTGAAGGCTGTAGTGGAATACAAATGCAAGCATTGCTTGAGCGCTTACCTATCAGTTGTTGCTCAAAATGCACCCTTTCTTTGATGTTCTATCTATACACAGCAAATAAATAAGTGTACGGGTGACGAAGTACATCTTTTGAATGTTCTGCCTGCATAAGGACTGGAGTAATCATATAGGAGAGAGACTGTGCACATATGTATCCGTCCCACTTCAAAGAACAGGGTCGTTACTTATGTGTGGCAATTTTGCAAATCAATTCGATAATACGTTTATTGGTATAAAATCCATAAAACAGTATTTGTACACACGGAAGTTGAATTCAAAAAGTGGGCATACAAGTCAAGATATCGCATATAGAAAACAATACATTACACAATGTCCATCAATTCGTTTCTACACATAAGTGCTTGCCTAAAATACATTAGCATAGTCCAGCCAATCAAAGGAGTATCAAATTACAATAAACAAGGGGCACACGTCATTGAATACACGCCCTACCTCTCAGTAAGGGCACTAATGATGTTACCTTTATCTGGCCATATACAGAGCAAAAGAATACAACATGCAGTAAATCCTCAGTGGGAGCACTGCATAATAATCATGTACTTTCCTCCCAGTTACCTGACCAAACACATGTTCATGCTCTCAGAGACATAAGAGTTAAATCAGGCTCTAACGGTGCGGGTGAAACAAGATATCCACGCACCCCTGAAACAACCCTCTTCTATGATCTATTGTCTGCCCCCCCCCACTCTTCTTTACTCACTTACAAGTGTAGCTGAACATCTAAAATTGTAGAACTTGCGGCTATAACTGTAGATGAAATACACAAGGGATTAGCCAGTGGGTTGCCTTTGGACTAAGATTTGCTTTTTAGTAAATCAGAGGTCAATAAAACCTCTTTATTTTAAACACCTTAAGATATCATTATTAAAAGTTAATTAATAAACACTGAGTTCTTAAAATTGATTAGAACATACATATTACCCTGGATCTGCCCTATAATGTCATTAGAGGAGGATTCACATTCTTTAGGTAAATCATCCAATTTCTTAGCAAGTGATTCCGCCACCTCACCAGATTCTAAGAAGCAGTCTGGGACATCCTTAGACAATCAAAATAATGGACCAGTAGGATAGAGGAATGCAGATCATATGTATTAATCTTTTTACATATACCAATAAATGCCTCAGTCTAAATTCAATTTTCTTGATGTTAGTGCAGTCGCTGTTAGTGGAAAAGATGGCTTTTCAGTGTCTTTCTGACTGTCTGGTAAGAGAGTTCAGCCTGAAGGTGGGGGGGATCTTATTCCAGAAGGGAGCAGCCCAGACGGGGAAACTGGTCCCTGGTATCTAGGAATCGCCAGGCAGTTTTTGGAGGCAGTGCACTGTGGTCTTGTTGTGGCTTGTCTTTTGATCTTTTGGATGAGGAATGTTGGCATGTGGCTGGCTAAACATTGGTGATTGATAGAAAGGGTTTTGAATTGTATTCTTTCTCTGAGTGGAGGGATATCCAAATTTTGGAAACATGGTCATATTTGCCCAGGTCATTTGTTTTGAACCACGTGCAGTGAAACCATCAACAAATCATTAAGTCCACTGTGTTAGCAGCAATGTCCTAATAGTCCATTAGAGCTTTAGTTACCCTTGAAGTGCAAATGAACATGCAGTTTGGCAGAGCAGCTCAAAGGCAAAAGCCCGCTGGCACCGATTCCACAACAACTCAAGTACTGAGATAAGAGAAAGTATAATAAACATAATGTACTATGTTACAAACCAACAACCGCTCAACTCAGTTAAAGTCAACACATCACTAGATATATCAGTGCCTATGACACCTGAAGTCAAGTTCCACAATACCCTCACACCAGACTAAATACAATCTGCTAGAGAAATAAGTCAAGAGATAGCTTTGCAAGGATAACAAAATACACATATCAGCAAATAACTCTGCTGCTCTAGACCTCTCGGGTCTTACATCAGAAAACATGGGGTTATAAGCACCAAACGTATCATAGCGACATTGGTGTTCCCTATTGGAGGCACCCTACACATGGGCTTGCTCCATAGGGGATGCTAAGCACTAATTTGCTGGTTCTTCTCCATTGATCTGGCTCCACATGGGTCACCTTGGCTCATCCTCGCAGTGAAGGTCAGGTCACTTATGAAATGCACAGTTTCCTACTAGATAACTACAACATGGTATTCATTGATTATGGCAGGCACCTGGGCAGCACAGGAAAGGGGTGCCAGGGAGAGGGGAGGATAAGATACAGTCATGCTGACCTGTCCATTCAGGGCTCCATTGATTCCCCAGTCCCCGCACCTTAGGTTTCTCCTCTGGGGATTGATATTTGATTTCCCCTTTTCTGTATCTCATGTTGCTTGGACGTGTGTTATTGCTAAGGAAAAATAAAGTCCTTTGGGATTTGAATCTTTGATGGGCGCTTTATGAAGGTTAGGACCTGGGGTGCGGGTACTTCTTAGAGAGCTAGGGGACTGAGGGTCAGGTTAGTTATGTGTGGCTGTCACCAGGCTGGATGGGTGGTGGTCGCAGGCACTATGGCAGTTTAGTGGAGATGAATAGACACATCCCGGGGCCTGATACTGTCTCACGATCTGTGCCGGGCTCATTCCTGAAGGCAATATTGGTTATTTGCAACAATGCAGGGACGAGGGGGAAATGGACTTCCGTAGGAACAAGGCTCAAACAGAGCCAGCATGCTGTGTAGAAATTGGATTCTGTGAACGGGAAAAGCGAGCTTCATGGGTCTGCGGCCTGTCTAGTTGAGGGCCTATTAGAAAATGGCGTTGTGAAGTGTGGGCATCTCTAGTGTTAGCGTTTACTTCTATGCGCTAAAAGATTTATATATAGTGCCCGGGGGCGTCGGCTGCTTCTCCCTGATATGGTAGATTGCTTCATATGGGTTTTGCTTTATATGGAAGTGCCTAGGGGGGTGGGATAGGCTCATTTCCTTCCCAACACACATTAACATCTCCATTTGTCTCCAAATCTTTGATCAAGAATAACAGCTAACTACCTAAAAAGTAAATATGGATGCAAGAACAAAAGCTTTATAATGCACGTCATCTGGCAAACACACACAATGATGTGAGCGAGTGTCTGTGCATGCATGGGAATGCGGAGGTGTGTAAGAGCAGGGGCCTGCAACCTTCAGCTCTGTAGATGTTTTAGAATACAACTCCCATCTGCCCTAGCTAGTATAGTCCATGATGAGGGATCTCAGGATTGTAGTCCAGAATACTTTGAGAGCCAGAGGTTGCAGACGACTTGTGCAAAGGGTATCCTAGAATGCATCCCATGTCATTCAAGCAATGAAATCTGGAATGTGCTCCCTATTTCTCATCAGGCCATGCACAGTGGAATTTGCAAAGCAGAAAGGTGCCTTGCATCCCCCTCCTCGCCTGGTCATGCCCATTATGGAAACTCCTGTGCACACCATGATTGGTTTGATATGATTTATTGTGACTTTGTAAGGCGCTTATACAGCAAGTACATTGTGTTTAAAAGCGCCGACAGGGCAACCGGGCGGAGAGTGGGAATGTAAAAAACAGAAGTAACAATGAAAGATAGAGGCGGCCTACCAGGCATTGTAAGCATTCAGAACGTGCAAGTGCAGAGAGAGAGAGAGAGAGAGAGAAGGGATGAGGGGTTGGATGATAAGTGCAAGATGTACCAGGAGGGAAGTGCTAGGGCGTGAGCAGCTGTAAGTGCCTAAGTGAGTGGACATCTGCCTATAAATAAATAAGTGCAAGCCTATGGTGGCATATTCCAGTGCGTGCCAAGGCAAGTGCTAAGAATGGGCAGAGGCTGAAGGCGATTGGGTGTAGGGGGCCAGGGCCCAAATTGATACATAAGGGCCCTGGTCACCAATCGCTGTCACTATGGGACTTAGCAGAGGAGGGATGAAGGGAAGGAGGAGGTGAAAAGGAAAGTCTTGAGGAGCTTCCGGAATGTGAGGAGATTTGGCTCAAGATGAAGAGGAAGGGGACGGCTGCTTCATAGAGGGGAGCCTGCTGAGGAAAGAGATCGACCACCAGCTCACTGTTTAGCAAAGCGCTTTACACACAGAGAGTTGGTGCTCAAGGAATGTGAAGATCTGATGGGAGAGTATTTAGTGAGAATAAGTTGTAGATAGCGTGGTCCACGACTCCAGACAGCTTTATGGATGATGCTGAGCGATTTGAATTTGATACTTGCAGCAGCACAGAGCCAGGGGAAAGTTTCTAGGGAAGGAGAGATGCGGTCCCTGGCCTTACAGCCACGGATAAGTCTTGCTGCCCTATTCTGGATTAGTTGGAGGCATTGTAGAGATGAAGCCGGTAGATTAAGGAAAAGGCTATTGCAGTAGTCTAGCCTAGAGCGAACCAGAGCTCTATAGACATGAAGATTCTGGGGGAAAGTGTGGAAAGGTAGAATTATTTTGAGGAGGTATTAATGAAAGTGAGCCTACTTGTCAAGGTCCAGAATGTGACGGAGGAAGGAAAGAGAGGAGTCAAAGATGACTCACAGGTTTCTGGCCTCAAATAAAGGAGAAGGGGTAGAACCCATAGAAGATGGCCAGAGTGAGGGGAAGTCAGAGGGAGCAGGAGTCCCAATAGATAGGATCTCAGTCTTGCTGGCGTTGAGACAGAGATCTTTGGACGTCCTCCAGGACTGGATGGCAGATAGACAGTTAGGAATGATGGAGGAAGTGATGAGAGGGTCAGAGGTAAGTTTAAAAAAGAGTTGTGTGTCCTCTTCATAGCACTTGAAGTTAGGTGAGACGTTAGAGATGAGCTGTGCAAGCGGGGCAAGATTAAGAGCCAGGGAGAGAGGTTGAAGCCCTGGGGGGTGCAAAAAGGTGGAGATAGAGGTGGGACAGGAGAAAGAGTCCAGAATAACCTGGGGCGGATGGTCATTGAGGAAGGAGGTCAGCCAGTCCAGTGCCCGTTCCGAGATACCTAGGGTGTGAGGATGGAGTGTTTGACCTTGAGGATTGGTTCCATTGATTGTTTTCACTGCACCACGTGGAGTAGGAATGGGACATTAAACATTTCTTTGCAGATTACATGCATAATAATGCCTCTCCTGCAATGCATATCCTGCACACTCAAGCATGGAGGGTTCACTTAAACTCTCCGTCTATGGAGGTGTTTTTGGGGCAAAAGACACGAGGCTGCAAGAACTAGCCCTACCTCTGCGTGGTGCAAAAAGCTATTTCCTCATTGCAGTCCTTTTTCAGAAGGTTACAAGAATCGAGGGCACTCTGTTCCCATGTAAATACATTCAGAGAATATGCTGAGCTGTTCTACAGTTGAGAACTAAACCCTTACTTTTTTATTTGAAACATACAACGTATGGCACATGTCCATGCTTACATTATAGTGTATTCAAAAATAGAATTGCGTTTTTTAGTCATCCATATTAGGGGAAATAAATGCCCTTACAACATTATATGAACTGCTTATCAACATGCATAAAGAACATGAGCAAATGTCCTTGCCCATCCTAGAATTCAAAATCTCCTATGTATATACATCTGATAGAGGAAAGACACAGCCTTCCTCAAATTGTATTACACATTATTGCTAGAGTGAAGAACGCGTGTGGGATAGACAGGGCTGAGAAATGGCACCAACTAGAGTCATACTTGAAATATACTTACCATTAAGCATTGTACCTGATGAGATGAATGCATGTTTGCATTTCCTGTGGTTTGTCTGAATATGAATAATATAAGGTCAGGAATAGTATTTTAAATGATAGGTGCTAAGAAGTATTTATTTTAATGTACATTAAGTAACACCGTGGTAGAAGAAGGAAGTTCCCTTTCCCAGAATCTTTAGCAGACTTCCTGCAGGATGCTCAGCCTTCTGGGAAGAAGACAGACGATCCAGAACCACATGGTGAGATAGTTATGGAGGCTGAACATTATCTCTGCAAATATGGTCATTTATTTTGCGGTATTATGTTGTTAAACAGAAGCTGGATGTTTATAATGCTGCAACACCGGAAGGTGATCATAACGTAAATAAGTGATGAGCCTGTACTAAATGAAACACTTCCAAGAATGCAACATAAATTTAAAAAAAAACAATTCAGCAAGCATAATTAAGAATTAGGAGTCATTAGGTTATTTGCTTGTGCAGGAAAATGAGGTTATGGCTCTTATTTGGTGTATGCAATTGTCACACCTTTGAGGGGGATGTAGCCTCTAATCATTAGCACGTGGTGCAATACATGCACAAAAATATCACTGCAGGGCAGCAGGAGTGGAGCTGGAGCAGGGAAATAGCAGCTACAATTCAGCAGACAAAACACAATTGCCACTCTGGGTGCAGCATCTACAGGTTGTTTTCCTTCGTTAAGGTATGACAGGTTTTTTTAGGGTGAAATTGCAGGCTTGGGGGAAAAGGGCACCTAAAAAGGCACTACGATTATGTTGCTTCTCTCATAATGTCATGCTATGACCAAGATCATGATATTGACCACTCATCGTGCCCCATATGAACTAAACATGTTGTGAGTATTTGGTGTAAAAGGGCTCTTTTTACATTCTTCTTCTATGTTTCTTTCTATGTTTCTTCTCGTGGTTGTGTAAGGTGTTTTGTACCATATTTGAATGTGTGCCTTGTTATTTCTTTTTTTAAGAACAGGTGTATTATTGGAGTACTCTGAACTGTATATACTTTTGGTGATAATTCGTGTATTTTGATATGCTGCATGTTTTATACATGTGTGTAAAAATAGTAATGAACACAATAAAACATGAAGACAAAAAATAACAAGGCTCTAGACTGTACGGACAACTTGCAACTAACCAATGCATCGCTCTTTTAGTAAGATATAGGCCCTAATTCCTGGCTGGCGTATGCATGTTCACTAGCCTTCTGAATTGTGCTGCATTGGGATACAATGTACTTCAAAGTGAAATGTCTACTCTAACATGGCGCTTCTTTTGTTATAACCTGACGCCCTGCCAAAAGTAGGAACATGGAACACAAATGTAAGCATGAGAGCCACATTTCAAAAACTGTCACAAAAAAGCAGTGTTCAAAAAGTAACTAAAACAGATTGCACAGTAAGCAATTAGACCAGAAATATGTCAGATATATTTCCAAGTTACAATTAATTTGAAAACATAAGCTGAAAGGAAACCAAACCTACGGACACGAGACGAAGATTCCAGACACTGCAGAGGAGAATGATCGCGTCTGCCTCTGGGCATGTTCTGCCTGTGAGATAAGCAAGCAGGCAGTGCATGTACTCAATGTAGTAAGCAGAATACTGGGAAGAGTCCATTTAGGTGAAAGAAAAGCAGGGACGAAGCCAAACCTAAGGACATTGGAGGGGGATTCCAGAAACTGCAGCAGAGAATGATTGCTCTGCCTTTGGGATGTCTATGCCTGTGAGGTAAAAAAGCAGCAGGTCGTGTATGTACTTTGTGTAGTAAGCAGAATAATGTAAAGAGTCAATGGATGTGTCAGATGAGCAGGATTCAGAAGGTGGTAACGGCAGCACAAACGTGTTACAGAAATAGGGGAAGTAGCAGATTGTAAGGCAGACATAAAAGATACCGATGCTTATTTAGGTATTCCAGGAAACAAAACACATGCCTCCATTTTTGTGTGATCATATCTGAAACTGTACTATGGTGTCAAAGGCTCACAATGAAAAACAAATAAAAAAACATATATATATATATATATATATATGAATATATTAAACCGTAACCAAGCCCATGTAGGGTGAAACACGTTTTTTTAGTGTGTTTTGATGCTGCCTGTCTTGTTTGTCCACAACCACGGAATAATAAAGGACTACTTTTGCACAGCAACTGAGGCTGGGGTTAAAGGGACGTTATTGTTTCAAGTAAAATAAAAAAAAACAGAAATTCGCCAGTTATGGTATGCTAAACAACCATTAAACGCGCCACCACCGTGCACTGCTGAGACTAACACCCAGGACATCAAAGATGACGTAACCTGCGACAGGAGGATCATCACAATTACTGCGCAATAGAATATGAGATTAATGAGCTGGCAGAAAAAACATTCACCAGCATTCCACACCATAACATATGAAATCAGGATTCCTGTTCCACTGACATGCCACTGTGAAAGAATTGTGAGTCTGCATTTAGTGCACAGCTGAAAACATCAGCAGCATTTTACTGACGGATGTGGGGATTCAGTAAATGTTCCTCATCTAAAAGAACTTCAAGATTGCATCTTGTGTTTTGCTGGTACTGGACACTTCTCAAGGACGGCCTGCCAGATCTCAAGTACCAGAAAACTAGACGTTGGAATAGAACTTCTATTGTTGGCTCTGTCAGGCTAGTGTGCCTAAAACCACAGAACGTAGGCCCTGATTCATGGAATTATTTGCAATGGGGATTTGCGGGCAGAATGGCTTGCAGATCCCCGTTTTAAACGCAAATATTTCCATGAATTCATGGAATTATTTGCAATGGGGATTTGCGGGCAGAATGGCTCGCAGATCCCTGTTTTAAACGCAAATAATTCCATGAATCAGGCCCTTTATCTCAGTATTTAGCCGCTTACATTTCAGATCATTTCATCGCACTGTGAGGCTGTCCTCACTCATCTATTGCCCAAATGCAACATATGTTAAGTTATGGCACTGTCATTTATTTTGCGTACCACTGTCGTGTGCATTGTCTGAGAGGCCATTATTTCCTATGTTTATCTGTGCAGTATTTTTTACTCTGTATTTTTGGAGTTTGTTTGCTTCCTTTTAGGCTTGTATTTTGCCTATCTGTAGGCCTGCACATTGGTTTTAAAGCGTTGATAACTTTCAAGGATTCACTTCCGGCACAGCCATACGCTTTACAAGTTTATGACGTTCTTATGCAAAGTGGTCCAAAACATATAGATACCGGGCCTCATTTATGGAAATGCGCATAGAAATCCTGCAAGGTCCGTGCGCCGAGAAGGACACTGGGTGAGCCTGACCTGCATATTCATGGAATTGACAGCGCAAAGTAACCATAATCGCAAGTCGAGACGGGAATGCCCCAGACACGCCTACATGCAAAGCATAGACTGTCAGATCAGCTACCTTTGCGCCCTCTCCCTGGCGTGAATACACGCACCCTTCAAACAGAGTGTGGGGTCCCCCGCAAGCAGGCCTGCATCTCAGGGACCATGCGCAGGTTCCCCGTAACTGTATCTGGCACCCCAACAACATGTTTATCAAAATCATAACTCAGTTATTACTCTGGAATTCTGTGTGCGAACCCTTGTAATCCATTCCTGCACCCTGCTAAAGTGCGTAAGCACTCCCCTAAGTTACATTGGAACCCCGGTTTGTACACGCACTGCTAAATCTGACATGCAACGCCACCTCTGTGCTGCGATTACTATGCGCAAGAGTGCTTACGCCTGCCTTCGGGGGAAGGATAGCATGAAGGACATGTGTGGCCACTTCCCGGCCGAGAGGTTGTGCGATCGAATCCATGAATGCGTCTTGTGCTGCGCAATTGTGGGCGTGCAAGGGACTGCCTGCAGGCTGTTACTGAGCAAATTCTTCCCCATTTTTGGTGTTCTGCCCCCTTCCCAGCCCTCTGTGCCTGCCACGGCCACGCTCTTTGTGGAGTCTCGTGCAAGTCCCTCGACAGCTCACAGAAACATGCCAAGGCTACGCGAACTCCACGCAAGTCCTGGAAAAGTACTGCACAAATAATTCCATGAATCGGGCACACCATCTCCTGCAATGTGTAAACACTAACCAAGATACCATAACACTGGAAGACTAATTTGATGATAGCCATAACATTGTTCATTTGGGGACATTTTCTGATGGTACAATGTGAATAATACATGCATATGTTGAGAAAGTGCAATGGCAGTTCTGGCTAACAAAGCATTCCTAGTGTTACACTGCCATTATGAAACTGAGGGCCTGATTCACAGTGCACGTTCCTGTGGGATTGCACCATTATAAAACGTGTCTTTGAATCAGGCCGTGTGTCTCTGTACTGAACAGATGACCGACAACCATTAAAATTACACGCAGCTCTCCGTATGAAGGATTAACTGCAAGTATGGGAGGTTTGCACCTTCCTCAGCTTTAGGTGCTGACCCTTCACAATCAGGAAGGCAGCTGGTTGATGTTAATAAACAACACTCTGCAGTTAATTCAAACACCCTAGGATTACAAAGTTATGTAACTCCAAATTAAGAGTCAGGTGGCCTTTGCTTAATTTTAATGTATGTGTCTGGGCAGCTATAGTGAAGAGATTACCTCGGTTACTTTTTCAACTTTTGGAATGGTCCATACTCTGTCACTATGTGAATTGATAATAGCACCTAATACAATGTAAGCGGACATAGTAAAACATATCCAAACTCAAAATATTAAAACAAAGTCAAATTAAAGGCAATTTCCCAATTTGGTCATTAAGATGCAAGCATACATTTGAGGGGGTGACTCCTTGATATACTATTGGCTGACAGCAACATACCACATTTGCCTTTTATGAACAATCCCTGTGTGGCCATTATAGTATAAATTGTCTACTTATGTTTGGGGTTTTATAGAGCCGTGAGGCATGTAGCCCTGGTGTGCCATGATTAAACACCATGCTAAGAGGTGAGGACTGGATATTTAAACAGCAGAGTTGCAAGAATTGAACATGAATATGCGACTTCAAAGTGACCCCCTTCTCAAACAGTCCCCGTGTGCTATGTAATTGTGATTAAAAAGAGTATTGATTTAAAAATATGAAACAACTCTGGGTGTGGAAGTTTCTAAAGCGTGAAGCAAACTGTTATGGTTGTTTCAGACGGCATTTGTCAGACTGCACAAAGTAAGACAAAATGCTACATGGTCCAATTCTTGAGCCTTTGCTGGGTTTGCAAATAGGTCTATAGACTACACATAAGATCTATTGCTTTTTATCAGAGTAGCAACGAACCCTGTGATGAGAACATATATTTAAATCCAAACCAACTGGAGGAAACTAAAGCACAGCCTACTTGACGTAGATCGCAACAGCATGCTGTTCAGAACATGTATGTTAAAGCTAACTTCAGGGTTAGCCATGCCTTTGAGTTGTATGTAGAACTGAAGTGTTATTAAATGGGGAATGGGGCTCCAATGGAGGTAAACGTGTGATGAGGTGAGAAGGCTGAGCAACAGGGACAGAATCGTGTGTAAGGTTATACAAGGCCATTCTGAAATCACCAATACAACGTATATACCACGTAATCAAAATGGATAACATCATCAAAAAAAGAGAGGAAGATAGTAGCCCAGAGGCCTTGACAGGGTAGGGTGGGAGGATCAAGGGCCACCCAAAATCTGTAAATGCCCACTCAGCAGTGCTGTGTGGACACATACAGACGTTCATGCCACTCCAGTTTGCCCAACTACGTTATCTTCAGGTCCCACCAGTTAGACAATCTTGGCTACGCCTCCGAGTAACCAGCTGGCAAAAGATATATAAGAAAGAAGAGTGGTGGTGACTTTAAGGACCAAAGGCCCAATTCTTGGACCGTTTATAGCAGAGCAAAGTGACTTTGCACTGGCAATAAACCCGTTCAACCTGGCCTAATTAACAACGTGGTGTAAGAGTATTTTTGCAGGGCAATGTCACTTTGCACTGCAAAAGTACTCTTTGCACCGTGCTAAATGGGCCTAATAGCCAAGATGGAAAAGATAATCCTGGGATAAGTTTGCCAAGGGAGGAGAAAAGGATCAATACATAGAGGAAAAGATCAGAGAAGAAACATAAGTTTACGTCAACAATCAATGAACTGTATGAACTTATAAAAGTAATCACCAAAGACTATCTGAAGATTATATATTAAGAATTGGCTGAACAAGAAGTTCAGAAAACCTCAGGAGAAGGGAGACATTTCCCTAAGTTTGAGTTGTTGTAAATAGTGGTAGGTTCAGATAGGTTAGAGTTGGACGGTGGATGATTCCATTTATGGACATTCACTGGCGACTGCCGAGCACCTTACCTAGTTCGGTTAGGTAGAGACAACTTGTGGAATAGGGAAAGACAGGCATTATACTTTTCCTTTAATAAAACATACCAGTGAAATGTCTAAAAAGGGTCTGTGGGCCTCACTACGAATCCGGCAGTAACCCTTCCAGTGCTTCCGGCGAGGTCGACTTGTAACACTTTTCCTGCACCTGATTTCCCAGTGCCACAGGAACATTATAAGTCCTGGGCAGATCGGGAAGACAGGCGCCGGAAAATGTTAGTCCCCATTCCTATAGGACTCCAGGGGAATGGGAACTCAGAAGCGCTGCTACTGTTGCTAACAGTGCTGGCCTTCCATGACAACTCTGCTTTCCTGGGCCGTTGCGCCTGGCAGGTCAGACCTGCCTGTCACACAGGCCCCGGTAGGCAGAGTGTTACTGTGGGAGTCTGGAAACGTGCCAATACAGTGTGACTTTTACCCTTATTTTCCGACCTCCACAGTTGTAATGAGACCCTGTGTCTTTCTTATGACCTGTAAAGAAAAAAGGGAACCTGAATTTGGGACCCCCTCGTCCCCTGCACACTGATAACGGATGCCTAAAAGGCGTTTAAACATATAGGGATAACAACGTTGTATGGGTTAACATTTACAATTTGTTAGACATATCAAAATTATGGCACACAGCATTTACAAATTAAAAGAGATGGTTATATAACATTGAAAATATTCAAATGCGGAAAAAACAACAAATGATGCATACAATGAAATCCAATTGTGTAGTGGCTGACTTGTTTCGAGGGATGCCTCCTCTTCAAAAGGGCCTAGTTGGACTCTTTGATGTTTCAAGGAGACAGAAAAAGAAAATAATATACATTTCAATGTCATTGAGAAGATGTTATAGTTATTAATATATTAGGATGCTTAGGAGATGGCAAACAGTAAGAATGTTGAGTCCAGTTGTAAAGAAGGAAAGTCAATAAAAGGACCACGGACCACCAAGTTGTGCTCTTAATCGAGGAACACCATAACTCCATCTATCTGTAGACCCACAAAGAGAGGTAAGGTTGAGACTATACGGCCATAGGCTCAGTTTTCCAACAAGAGCTTGGGTGGGTTAGAAACAAAGAGGATCTCTGATATGTTAATTAAAGGCATGGTAGCATTCCAGTTATGTGTAGGTGAACGAGGTATAGTGGTAGTGGAAGAAACAAAATGGACAGCAAGCCAGTATACAACTCACTTTAGTACATGAGAGTAGTCCACACTTAACTGATGTGGAGTAGCGTCCATGCGGACAAAGTCTCGAGTGGAAATGGAGTCCCAGGGTAATACTGCAGGATAAAATGTATGATGTTATATAGGGTAAAATAGTTACACTACCCAATAAAGCCATGAATAGGTGTGACACTCCCACCCGGGCCATGGTAAATATTTCATATTAAGTGTCTCTGTCAATATTAGGGCTGTTCAGAAAAAACAGGTACAAGACCCATAAAATAGGGATACAGGTTAACGACGTATGATGCATGGAACACATTACTATTGCGAAAAAACAACTGGAAAATGATGATGATTCACTCGGTGTGCCTAAAGGAGTACGTTATAGTATAGGGAACATATACAAACTGAGATGTTTAGAAGGTCCAGGACAGGACATGTAATCTCAAATCTCTAATTTCGGCTCTAAATCCCAGTTTTCCAGTGGGTAAGAAATTAGGCAGAAACCTAAGCAACTGGAAGAAAAAAATGTTAAGAAAAAATTGAACATACTATGATATATAATATGGGACCATGAGCGGATTACCTCCGTGCAGGGTTTTCTACTATTCAAGATGCGGTGTGTACCGTGGTGACCAAGGCGACCCTGGTGTCCGCATATATTGTTACAGCCGTGTTAGTTCAGAGGCGTTATCTCACCGATTACGGCAAAAGTCCACCTAGCGTGAACGAGAATATTGTTGTTTTATGATTCTCCTAGTACAAAAAATTAATAACACAAGTAAGGTCGGGATAAATCAAGAGATTACCTTTTTGCAACGACAATCGTCGTGAACAAAGGCTAGAGACGGCGGTCTTGACAAGAGCGCGGTTGTTACCCAGGCAACGTTCCACGCCTAAGTGTGGTAGCCATGTAAGCTCAAAGAGCTAGGGCATAGATATAGAAAAGGGCACTATAGCCAATCTGATTCAATGGTCCTCCATCTTAGAGTGTACAGTGTTGAAGATTCACTGACATGTAACGGGTGTAAGGGAATGACCTGATTAAGAGGATAATGGCTCACAATATTGTAAATGCTGTGTGTCATAATTTTGATATGTCTAATAAATTGTAAATGTTAACCCATAGAACGTTGTTATCCCTATATGTTTGAACGCCTTTTAGGCATCCGTTATCAGTGTGCAGGGGACGGGAGGGTCCCAAATTTGGGTCCTCTTTTTTCTTTTCTTGACTGAGTTAGGCTTTGTGCCAAGGCCTTTTTTCCTCCCCTGCACCTTTAAACCTTTGGAACCAGCTGATGCTGGTCTGTGATTAATCCTGTTAAATTTATATCTACTACGATTAGGTGTGCACCACTTATCCCAGGTGTTGTTTTCCTTCTTATGACCTACCACAGCACACATGAATTGAGGATGAGTACGCGCAAGTAGACTAAGAACTTGTGAAATTTTAGGTGGTCAGCAAGCCAAACCAATCAGAGGCATATACGATTTTTGTTGGTAGGGCAGTATGCAAAAGAGGTTTGAAGCACATGTGAAAGTTTCTAGATGGTGAAAATGACAAAACAGCCTCAGGCACTAAATCATGTTTTAGGCAGCTGAGTATGTCTAAGCAGTGCTATGCATATATGAATGATTTTAGCCATGGGGGTAGCTCAAATCAGGTTTAATCATAATTGAATTGTCTATGCAGTGAGGTTTTCCAAAGTACTCTCAGCACATTTCGTTGGCAGAGGAGCACCCCAAAGCATTAATATTCAGATGTGAAATTTGTTTTCTGGGGCGTTACCCAAATAATTCTTAGGCACACATGAATGTGTAGGTGAAAAAGTGCAGCACAGCAATATTAGGCACATAAGAAATGCATAGGTGAGGGAGTACAACAGAGCATTCTTAGGTGCATTTGAATTGTGTAGGGCAATGAGTAAGCCAAAGCAATCTTAAGTACATGTGAATATTGTAGGTGGGAAGCAGCCCAAAACAGTCATAGGCCCTGTGATGAATTGTGGGATTCTGTCACTTCTCCCCAAGGCAGAGCCTTTCCCTGTGAGGCTAGGGAAGTGAGACCACCCAGCAATACCCTAGGGGTAAAGGCAAGCAGGACCTCACTGGGATAGACTTCCCCTCTGGGGACAAGGACTCCCTTTCTTATAAGGAAGTTCCTGAGCCATATATCACTAACCCACGTTTAAAGACATCTACTGAAGGACGACCTGAAGAACAAATCAGAATATGTTACTGTGAGCCATGAGCTTTTGAAGAAAAACAGAAAGGATGGACTTTAACACTGCGCTGGAGAATTCCCACGACAGTGTAATAAGAATGTGAGGGTGAGACAATGAGAGCGAGAGACCCCGCAAGCTTCAAACTGAATCGCTTAGGTAACAAGGAAGAAACCTGGACGTGCGTTGTCTGAATCAGAATGGAAGCCCAGGAGCAGCTTCAGGCATGGTCATAGAAACAAAGAGAAGACACAACAAACTGAGCACAAGGTTTCCCAATCCTGAGTGAGGAATACGTGCTGGCATAACCACAATCAAGCCGTGGTGGACCAGTGGGTCCATAAACAATGCCAACACGACTTCCATTAAAGAAGAGTGAAGCGAACCGACTGAAGGAAGAATGACAAGCCCATTTGGGAAACCACAGAAAAACAGAAGCACCAACCTGACAAGGGACAGAAAGGGTCCCAGCCTGTTGTGCAGCCCAGTGATGTTATCCCTAATCAAATAGGGTAATGGTTAAAGTGGGAGCCCCTGGACACAGACCGATGATAATAACTGGAAAACCCATACACGTCCCAGTCAAGATAAAGCATTGAGAATGTATGAAAAGAGTAAGAATCATTATTGGAAGGCTCATGCTCGTCCCAGTCTAGATAAAGTATCAAAAGTGTGTGAAGATAACAATAATCATTACTGGAATGCCCACACTTATCCCAGGTCAGATAAAGTGTCAAGAATATGTGAAGAGAGTGAAAACCATTACTGGAACGCTCATACTTATCCCTCTCAAGATAACATGCCAAGAGTGGATAAAGAAGTGAGAATCATTACTGTAATATTCATACTCGCCCCAGACCCAATCATACTCTTGACTTCTGGAAACCATATTTTGACATAAATCTCAGCTGTTAACCTATGAGTGGATTATCTGTGTGAAATAGGTCAGTCCCACTTCTCTACTGATGCTTATGTATATTTCTCATCTTTCACTTGTTTCTATTTTACTTCAATGCTTTTACTTTGGCAAATGTTTTCACCAGCATTGATATTGGATGTGTAGTCGTTTTTGTACCGGCATTTTGTATTTATTGTTTACAGCTGAGAAAATGTGTTTTGAACAAAAAACATGACACATATGACAAAGAGTGGAAGTAGCAATCTCACCTCTGTGTGCTCTTCATTTCAAAGACGTAATGGCATTAGAAGGGAACATACATTCAAAGAATAGCTAACATAGATGAGAAAAAACTCGATAAAACAACAGGACTAACATGGGTCTGGAAGGAAAGGGAGTGGAGTTTCCCAGTAGCTTCCCAAGGTTCGTGACTGAAGGGGAACCCAGAACCAGCCCAGAGCATGTAAGCAGGGAATCATTTGCAATTCTAGAATTGATGGAAACCCAACCTGATAGAGGTGAAGAGGCGAAGAGAACTACAGAGGAACATATGAGCACCTTGACAACACACTGCACTCTTTGACGTTCACCTTGAGACTAGGCAACAAACATCATCTTGGTACACTCAGTAAGTGTACCAAGATGATGTGTGTTGCCTAGTCTCAAGGTGAACGTCAAAGAGTGCAGTGTGTTGAACAGTTTAACAGGTGAATAACGTTTCCATGTGCCCTTCTTCAGGCTGCAAAGTCAAGGACAGCCAAGCAATAATGTATACAACCAAGGCTCGGTCATATGAATATGGGTCAGCTAATCAACTGTCACCCTTGTAGTCACTCTGGGTGCTGGGAGGGTCTAGTGAATGGTCAGGTTCCTTGGTCAATCCTAGAGTTTGTGACTCCATGAAGTGATGGATGAGGAGCATACAAAGGCTCTCAATCATGACAAGTCAGAGACATCTGGCAACGCCTGTGGCCTTCACCTCACCAGAGCAAAGGTGTGGTCAACATTGAGGCCCAAGGCTGCAGATTGACGTGTTCATCATGCAAGCACCCATGCAGGGTAAATGGATATTTCAGGATATTGACCTGACAGCTCAGCTGCAGTCTCTGGGAAAGTGTATTTAAGAAGTAAACCATACTGCAATTGGTCTTAAAATGACAGAATGTTTTTTTTTTTTTTTTTTTACAGGCCGTTCTACAGGGATAAACAATACTCTAACCTGTCACATTAGGTGCAATTGTCACTAAACTGTTGCACAATTTTGATTTTGAGTCAGATTTCAGTGCCTCCCGGAACTGTGTGGCCATTGCTGCTCCTCAATGGAAGTTAACTTGTACCACTGCAAGGAGTACACATCCTGTGGTGGGGCGGCGAGGGTGCAAGGAGAGGTTCACTAGCCCAGAGATCTCCTCCTGCAGGGAAGTCTTTAGTCCCCCCTGTCAAAATTCACAAGGACACTATTAACAGAAGCTCACTTTGTTCAATGTTTTGAGAGAAGAAAACACTGTGACCTTTCTGAACTTAATATCAGTAAAATAATGACATGGCAGCTGCCGTATTTGCTCCACTGAACCATCTAATGACATTATATTTGTATATATGAAACGTGCATTCATTTGAACTCGTATATAATGTGAGATAGGATGCCAACGTATACTTTTAGGCCAGGGCAGTAGCAGACTGCACCCTGACCCCCAATCATGGTTCACAATGCCACTGCTTACAATTCACCAGGATAATAAGCGTTTCCCTTTGTTTGCCCAGGACATCAGAGCAGCCTTATATAACGGATTCCTTGCATTTATCCAGCACTCTCCCTGCTGGCCGTGGCCCTCCATCGCTCGCCATGTCAAGGCTCTGGCTTCATGTTCTTGCATGCCTTTCACAAGGCATTCAAAATAAACTGCTGCCATGGAAATGCATCCACAGTCTTCCAGTTAGCTTTTGGGATGGCACAGACTCTTAGCTGACATATGCCTCAGTGACGCGGCAGGTAGAGACCCTACAGCTTGGGCATGGCTGCAGCTATCACAGGTACTGTGCGTGTAACAAGCTCTGGGAAGTTGGATGGTTGTAAATAATTAAAGTGTGTTTGAACCATTGACATTCTATATTTACGCTTTCCGTAGAATGTAAAATGTAAATGTGACAGGTTGTTGAAGGATTCTTGAGATTTCATTAATAAATCAGAGGCAGTACAAAAGAAATTGGGTTTAAGTAATGAGCAACACGCACCACAAACTAAAAACTATGAACACACACCTCCAAAACTCTCGAATAGTGTTCTTAACTCGTATACCACAATATGAGATCACTTCCTGTATACTCCTCTGTTAAGAGCCAATCAAAACCAGCAGAGGAAGCAGAAAGACCTTTAACTTTGTTTCAGAATGGCTCCATAACTCTTATTGGCTGGTCAAACGCCTCTTTTGAGTCTTGGGTGTAATAATTGGATGGCAGGACTTGAACCCTGATTTGAGACCTGATGTGGGTTTCTACCCTTGGAAAACACTGTGGGAACCCAAAGGGGCAGGTGGAGCCCACACAGAGAGGTGCAGCCCTCCAATGATTCATTTTTGCGGGATTTAAAAAATCCCTACCTATCTGGAACCACTCTACAGATCGTCATGAAAGCCGTAAAGATCTGTCTATTCCAGATGTAATCCGTTTACACAACTACTCCTATTCATGCACTGAGCTTACTTGTGTGCTGCGAAGCCACTCAGAATATTCTCTGCATTACAAACACGATAAAAAACAAGAAATTAATGCATGAAAAAACCTCTACATTGCATTTACCCAATGCGATTACATCTAAGTGAGCTAACAGAGCCATGGTTGTCAAGGTTGCTTGAAAATCATGTCTATTTAATCCACACTTCGGAAGAAAACATTCCATTTGGATGGTGAACAATAGACACAGGTCTATGTATGTGCTCTACTAGATTCGATTTTTAGCAAGTTGGCAACCCTATTGAATTCCCACTCAACATTTCTATGTTGGCTAGTTTGCTCTCTGCGGTGGTATGCTTCTCCGCTGGAGAACCTTTTAAAGGACAAAAAGAAACTGCAGCATCCCACGTTTACTCGGAATTAAGCTGACCTTACTTGCTAGATAGGTCCATTGAGTTTCTTCCTTCACAGAGACTGAGAGGTGACTCACATTAGACCACTTCATGTAGCTCTAAAGGTTTGTGGGTGATTGGCTGTTTTAGTGGCTTGTAAAAGTAATTCAACCTTAATAGTCTAGCGAGAATAAACAATTGCACGTTCTCAATATATAGCTCTGTGATTCACCTGGTTTACTGATTGCTACATGGACATATAAAGAACCACTCGTGTGATATAACGGCTGCATAAGTAAGCACAGTCATTCTTCAAAAGGGCTGCGTTCAATCTCTTCTCTGTGGCTCATTGACTATCAATCAATTGGTATTTTGAAAGTGTCTGTTGTCAGTCACATTCCTATCATGTGTGATTTGTCTGTGCACTTATGCAGTAGATTGAACATTATAACACTTAGGGCCTCATTACAACCTTGGTGCTAAGTGCACCAACTTTACCACCATGGTGTAAACTCCATTTACACCATGGTGGATGGCGGATTTACCGCCCCATTCCAAGGTGAGTGGGGCGGTAAATCCCCATTTCCCATTTTCCCTTCCCCATTCCCATTTTTGCCCCATAGGGCATAATGGGAGTGGGGAAGGCGCTAATTACGCCGCCGTAAATTACGGCGGCGTAATTAGCACCATGGCAGGTTAGCGCCATGGATTTTAACGCCTGCTAAAAGCAGGCGTTAAAATCAGAATCAGGCGTTAAGGGTTAACGGTGGTGTTAACCCTTAACGCCTGAGTTGTAATGAGGCCCAAACCTGTTCTTGAAGTGGACAAAGCCAATAGTAGAAGAAATGTTTAAGTCCATTGATATTTTCTTTAGGGGGATCTTAAGACTCCAAATAATGTATGAACACGTGTTGGATATCTTGTTGTGTTTTGTTTGTCTTTCATGTTGAATCCACATGCACAATGGGAAGTGGAAGCAACACATTTGTGTGCAGAGGGCAATTCAAGTTCATGTGAAATGTGAATGTGCATAAAACTCAGAGGCGCCAGTGCTGAGACTGGGGTCAACTAATCAGTACTTTTAACTTATTTTTGCTGAGGGCTAAGGATATTTTCACCACACAAAACTGTAATCTGAGCCCATGTTCTGCAGAAATTAGTGCAGCACAATTCAATTAAATTGTGCATCAAAATCTGTATTTCTATTTCTGTATATGTTATTGGTATTTATATAGCACTATCACTAAATCACTGTGCATGGCTCACAGAAAAAGGGACACAATAAGAAATGGAGTGACATTACTCACACACTGCACACAAACCTCACAGTACTGCGCTACTTTTAAAAGATGGCATCACAAATGCTGGCTACCCACACTCTGCACAGTGCTCTGCTGCTCTCGAAAGAAGTCAGTGCTTTGAACAATAAAAAATAATAATAAAAAAAAAAACTTTGAACTGACGATAATGGCAAATTTAGTTGTGAGAGAGAATAATGAAAATTAGATTTCAACCTAGTACGAAACCTGGGGAAGGCAGGATAGGAGCAGATATCAGGTGGAAGTGAATTCCATACTTTAGGGGCAAGAAGAGAAACAAAAGCAAAAATGTGACAGAACAAAGGGGCGGTAGGGACAAGATGTAGATGTTGTGAATGAAAAGATCAAGAAGGGGAATGGGGAGAGACAAGAGAGAAAAGGTATGGGGCACTTGGCCATACTATCCTTTGAAAAGAATACCAAAGAAATGAAATAGAAGGCATGAATCGATAGGGAGAAGAGAAATAGAAGCAAGAATTGAAGAAGTAGAGGATCAGGTATAGGTTGAAAAGTCATGTGGCAGAGTTAAAAACCAAGCGAAGTGGGATAAGGTGAGAAGAGAAAAGGCCTAAGAGAAGAGCTGAGCAATAGTCAAGAAAGGAGATAATTGAATAGTAGATACGAAGTTAAGGTGCAGGGAAAGAGAGAAAACATTTCATACAACAAATGTTATAAAGATAATAGTGGCAGTTACGAGTAGTAGCAGAAATGTGAACAGAGAAAGATATGGATGAATCAAAAGGGATTCTGACACTGTGAGTAAAGGCAGATAAAAAAGAGGGAGTATGGAGGACGAGGATTGTGAAGAGGCAGAGAAAAAGAATATTTCTGTTTTAGAGGAGTTCATATGTAAGACATTAAGACAACCAACAGAGGACAGCAGAAAGGCAGGCTGAGATAGCATAATGAAGGGAAATGAAAAGGGAGGAAATGGAAAGAAAGATCTAGGAGTCATCAGTACACAAATGACATGGAAGATTAAAGGATAAGTGTAGATATAGTGATAGTGTAGACAGAAAGCAGAAAGGGGCAGGGTACAGAACCTTCTTGGTGCAGTAGAGAAGGGGACCGGGGTGGGATGTATGAAAAGTCCAGGAGACTGAGATGGTGAGACTGGAAAGATAGAGCCAGCACCATTGAAGGAATATATCAGAGAAGCCAAGAGACGTAAGAGCAGAAAGAGTTGTGGGGAGATCTACAGTATGAAATGCAGCAGAGAGATCAAAGATTACATTATTTGATGAAAGCCTGTTGTGTCGGGCAGAAAGGAGAGGGTTTTAGATATCCAGCAGAATTGTTTCAGTACAGTGAGCTCAACAGAAACCAGATTGTACCAAATGGAGAATGGAGTGGTTGTTAAGATAAGAAGAGAATTGGTAGCAGACAGATCTTCCTACGAGTTTAGAGGGATAGAAGGAAACGGATATAGGATTAAATGTAGAGAGCATAGAGGAGTCAAGTGAGGGCTTCTTTACAATAGGGATAATAGTTGTGTGCTTAAGGAGTTTAGGAAAGGAAGAAGTGGATAGGGAAACATTGCAAAGAGAGGTAATATAAGGAAGTATAGAAAGATACATTCTCGGAATAGGTAATAAGGGGATAGGGTCAAGAGGAGAAGCATTGGGGTGAGCATGAGAAAGAGAGGAGACAGCATCAGAAACAGAAAGGAGAGAGGAGGAAGGTAATGATGAGGCAATCAGGTAACTAGGAGAAGTAGCAATAGATAGGGATGGGTAAGTATCGGGATGGGAAAAAGAGGAATTAAGTGTGGAAACATTAGACATAAAGTACTCTGAGTAATCCATGGACGAGAGAGTAGGGGCAATAGAATGATCAAGAGGTGGGAGCATTTTGATAAGCAGCTGAAAAAGGCAGCAAGGATGTTGGGAGAGTGATGTGGTGAGAGATTTGAAGTAAGTTTTTTTGGCATTAAGATGTAAAGAGTCATAGCAGGTGTGCAATGCAGAGAAAAGAGTACTACCAGAAGAAACAGATGTTTTCTTCCAGTGCCACTAAGCATTATATAGAGAGGACCAGAGAGAACAGCGAGAAGAAAATGGCCATGGCTTGGAAAGTTTACGATAGGAAAGAACGGGCAAGAAGGATAAAGGGAATCAAGAGTGGTAACTTGACTAATATGTAAAGTAGAGGCACCTTGACCAGAAGATAGACTGGACAAGCGGCCAATAGAAGGTAAAGTACTAACACAAGAGGAAAGAAACAATAGGAAGAAAAACAGAGTAAGTCCTAATGGGGTTGGAGGGAATGAGGGTAAGAAGAAGTGAGGAAGAGGAAGAAAGAAGAAAAAGATCAGTTGAGTAAATTGGGTGTGAACACACAGAGACATTGAACGGTGTAGAAGACAAGATAATGGGGGTCATTACGAGTTTGGAGGCTGCCTCCAAACCAGGGTCGGGTCCGGTCTCACTGAATGGGGATTTACCGGGACATTCCGACATACGTGGACCCGGTAAATCCCGATTCAGTTAACCATTCCCCATTCCCATTTGTGCCCCCATAGGGCTCAATGGGAATGGTGAAGGCACTAATAACAGGCCCACAAATTGCAGGCCCGTTATTAGCTCCAAGGTCCCTTAACGGGACTCACAGAGAACGTCTGGTCAGACCAGCCGTTCTTGCTGGGACCCGCTAAGGGACCTCGGAATATGGTGGTAGGGGATTAACGGCACCGCCATCCTTAACGGTGCCATTAAGCCCCTACCGCCATACTCGTAATGACCCCCAATGTCTAGAGAGTAACTAGAAAAATGGAAGGAGGATAGGAAAGAAGAGTAACAGAGAAGGAATCAAGAACTATTAGAAGAGGATGAGTGGATAGTGGGGAGATGAAGATTAAAATCATCAATAGGGAAAAAAAAAAGATAAGGCACTATGAAGAAGAAAAGAGAAAAGAGCAAGGGTGAAAAGTCTTGAGAAAGTGGTGAAGTGATTTTCAAAAGAGGCAAGGAAAAGATACCTATACCCAGGTTGAGATGCTGACTATGAAGAATGCTAAATGATGCCAACACTGCCACCCTAACCACAAAGCTGAGGAGTGTGAAACAACGTTGCATATACAGAGAGAAGAATTGCCGGGACAGATGTATTAGAAGTAACAAACCACATTTCTGTCAATCAAAGAAATTGTACATTTAGATGAAAGATCAAGGAGAGAATACAATTTGTATTGCAGGTGGAGCAAGCATTCCAGAGGCCAACAGAAATAACAGGTTTAGGGGACGAAGAAATAATTGTTCAGGTAAGATTGGCTCGGAAGTGATTGGATGTGAGGAGGTAATTATGTAGTTGAATGCACAACTGGGATAGGAATAGTTTTGGAGGTTTCCAGCAGCTAGCTAGCGGTTTTACATGACCTGCTTTGCAAACGTGTTTGCTGTTGTTCCTTCACTATATCAGTGTATAATCCTGAGAATATTTATTTTTTTTCTTTTACACGTTAGTGTAGATCCTATAGTAGCAGATTAGGCATTTGTAGTTTCGGTACATAGAAGATTTCACAAGCACTGTAATGACCAATAATATTGTATTTTGCAGTTTATTGCATTTTACATCTATAGATAAGAATGCAGTAAACACTGGGACATAACATAGCCAGCAAGTCTAAACATGTTTTCAAGGCATTGTGTGTAAAGACATACAATTATTAATAGACATCGTAAACAGACGTCAGTTTATGGAAGTTTTATATTACTAGTGTTTTGTGCCTGAAAACCCTACCTTACAGAATGTGTGTACGTTTTAAGATGTGTGCTAGGTTGGGTGGCTGGGGTAAGTAGGGTTGAGCTACAGACGTTGTACAGGGTAAGTCAGGGTTTTTGGTTCGGGATGATTAGGGCTGAACTAGGATTGGTGAACAAGGTTGAGCTACGTGATCCATGTTGGATGGGGTTGAGCTAGGGTGGAGGGGTGAGGGTGAGCAGAGATGAGGTAGAGAGAGTGTGCGAGTGGGAAGAGGTGAGCTATGGTAAGTGGGCATGGGGTTAGCAGGAGATGATCTAAGATTGGGGTAAGCTTGAGTGGGTGACACTTAAGTAAACCTGGGACGAGTTAGGGTAGTTGGGTGTTGTATGCAGCAGTGAGCTGGGTAGCTGAGCATGGGTAGGATATGATGGCCTACAGGGAATATTGGTGGAGGCGATGACTGTGAGTTAGGTACATCAATCACGGATGGGTGCAGGTGAGATAGGTTTGTCGTGCAGGAATGAACTTGGGTGAGTGGGTTTTAGTGTGCAGGGGTGAGCTCGGATGTTTGGGTATATGTAGGCAGTAATGAGCTAGTGTGAGCTGGTTGTAGGAGGACATGTTAGCTAATATGTATAGGTCTAGGCCAGGATGTATGGTGGGAGGTATTGGGAAAGAGTGAGGCAGAGTAGGTGGATGTATTTGAATGTTGGTAAGTTTGGTTGAATAGGTGATTTTGGAAGTGGATGAGCTATGGTGAAGCATGTGAGAAGAGGTGAGTAGTGGTGGGTAATGGTGAACAGAGGTGAGTCATTGGTTCAATGATAAGGTGGGCTTGGTGAGCAGGCGTAAGGGTGTGTTAGTATGTCGTGTAATTTTGAAAGGGTGAGCTTCTGAGGTTCAAGCTTTATTTAATGTGGGTGATCTAGTGTGAGCTGGTGTGGTCTTGGCTGTGGATAGCTGCTGATCTAGGTTCATCTCATGTTGCTCAGCATTGTTTTACGTAGGATAGACACTGCTGGTAAACTTTAATCTTGGTGAAGACCAGGTGGCAGATGACTGAAAGATGACTGAAATATGTTGTGCATGTATCTTTTGTGCATGTGCACATTGTATTTACACTTGCACAATTTTCTTAGCACTTGTTCAACTAGTTTTGGCTCCAGAACTAATCAAATTACTAATGGACACATTTCATTTGTGTAGGGAAAAAGCATTTGCACACCTCCATTCTTTCAGTAATCTGTCCCAAGTTACCTCGCGTGTACATCATCTGCTGGTTGGGGACAGCAAGATCTGGTTTCTCAGGGCACATAAAGAGGGCACACAGCCAGAAGGGGAGGATACATGGACATGGGGGAAGGACTTAACTGGCATGGTGCTCACACTGTCCAATGCTTCACCTTTGGGCATATGCATTACAGTCCACTTTGGAGGGAAATAGTGCATACACTTAAAACATATACATAATGTTAAAACTCGTTTTTGGTTGGCATTGCAGACAATACAAAAAATGACAATCAGTACAGGAGCTAGTGGATGCCACAAATGTTGCTTCTTAACACCCATTCCTTTCTTCTTTGTAGCATTTTATTGGAACCAGCCTATGTGTCAAAACCAAACATGCCCACTTTTATGTGCTCCATATTTTTCCTACCATGATATCAAAGGTAAGCCAAAGTCTGCTGATTTTGTCTCTTAGAGACTTCAACATCTTTCAACCCCACCCAGATAGGACTATCGCAGCCTCACTCTACCCCTCTACCCCTGTACATTTTTATTGTGCGGTGAAAAATGCACTACTGCTCTGCAGGAGTCCTGGGATGATTAGTGACTAAATTGCCTTATTTGTGAAACCTCAGGGCATCCTCGCATCTACTTCCCTTTAATCCGGTGTGTAGGTGGCCAGGGAAAGGCAATTGCTTATGGATCCTGACCCCGGGGGAGAAGAAGCTAGGGAGGATAACCTGGGTGGAGGGTCCTTGGGAATTGGGAATGGGATGTTCTCAGGCAAGACACAGTATTCCACGGTGGTCAGTCAAAATCTCGAGAAAAAAAATGTTGAATGCCAAAAATGTCGAAAAAAAATCTCGAAAAAAAATTACTTTTTTTAATTATATATTTATTTTGGGGTACGGGATTTTAAAAAAATGGGTAAAAAAAGGGGGATTGGGGACCCCCCCCATTTCGAATAAAAAACAGCATAAAAATAAAATTCAAATTCAACTTTTTTTTCTGATTTTTTTTCTCCAGATTTGGACTTTCGAGATTTTGACTTTCGACTTTTTGACTATAAACCTATTCCACATTTCCTTTCCAGGAAAAACAGGCATTTATGAGATATTGTTATCCATGTCCCATGACCCTTTGACCCAGAACATTATAGGAGATCTTACTAGTCTAGACGTGCCAGAAAGAGGGTGAAAGGGAGTACATGTAAAATGGGTGAGACATGGTATCCCCCTTGTATCACTGAGGACCAATATAACCCTCCCCAACCTTTATGTGCTATTTTAAGCCAGCTCCCCTCATTCCCCACATGTGACATTTGCTGAAAGTGCTGAGACTAGGTAGAGGCGACTGAGAGTAATACAAACTAAACCATGTCACCACATTAGTACTGGGTCGAGGAAGATGCCTGTCATGTCCTGAAGGTCAGGCGTGTCGTCTTAATCATGGTCAGGCAAATCCAATCGGAAGTACACACCTGCAACCTGTTAGAGGGTTACAGGTGTATAGAGAGACACAATGTGCAGCAAAGAGAGAGAGAGGGAGGCCTGTCGGAAGGAGACTAGCAGGGGCCCCGTTTTCCAAGGAAGCAGCCATAGTGGAATGTGTGGAGGAGCCATGATGCCAGCACGAAACCCAGAAAGCATGCCAAGCCTGAAGCAAGTTAGGCGGTTAGGCTTATGCAGGTGCAGGAGCCTCTGTGGTGAAGAAATCAGCATCAGAGGCTGCAGGACTGCAGGAGGGGCGGGACGTTGTCCGCATCCAGAAGCAGACAACGGAGCAACCAGAAAGGCCAAGGCAAGCCCCGAAGTGCAAACGGGGCTCGCAGCAGCTGGTCCACCATCCAGTGAGGCTTGGAGAAGCCACGGAACTACGCCAAAGACCGGTCAGTTTCAGGAGAGTCACTCAGCAACTGGGGGCATTCCTAGAAGGTGGCAGGGAGGGAATGCTTTACCTAAATGAAGGAAAAATCAAATAAATATCTGCTACTTAATTATTGAATTCTGAACCAAATGGGAACTTGACATTAAGCATATTAGACCAATGCTTAACACTGAATTGAATTCAACTTGAACATTCATTAAACATTTAACTAAATTAAACTTGAAAATTGGCACATTGAATATCTGTTAAATACCAAACGGAACAACATTTTGCAATTAAGCTAATTGAACATTTGAGACATTGAATATCTGGTGACTACCAAACAGAATGAAAATCTTATAACTAACATCATAAAATGGTGGAATAGGAATAAAACCACCACATGGTGAACTATGCAGATAGATGCAGTACTACAAGGCCAAGACCTGCAGGATATGTGGACATACTCTCATAGAGCAAGACGACTACCAAGGAGAAGCCAGATGAGTGTGAATAGTGTTCCTAAAGCCAAGAGGCCAACACAGAGAGGGATCCTGATTGTGTGACCTGTGATGGGTGGACCATGTCGTCTGGCAACTGCTCCTGGACCAGTTAGCTTTGATCTATGAGAACCAAAGACATTGTGGAACAAACCAAGAAGGGGCACTGCCAAAGACTGGATCAGGTAATCCATGAACGTGGTCAAGCTGACCTTGAATTATGTTAAATCTTTTTGTTTGAAAAACTCAAACAAGTGCCAGTGACAAAGCTGAAATCTTGAGAAAGAGAATCCAGAGCCGTGAGGAGTTATACACAAAGTCTCAAGATAAGGCCTTGAGACCATTTGCCTTTGACCTGTTGTGCTTAGAACTTGGGGAAGGGAACCCCAAGGATTGTGTAGAACTTTATTGCCTTGAGTGGGAAAGAGGTAATCTTATGACGTTTGTGGAACATTCTTGAACTTGGGGAAGGGGAGCTGAAAAATAAGCTGAGAGCTGGAAGAAGTTCAGACTTTATGGTGATCACCACTTCTTTAATTATTGGCATCCCTATACACTGTTATGCTTTAGTTGTCAGGGCAAGTATAGGTTTTCGACACAGACAAACTTTTAAGTTGAACTCTTTGACTCAGACTTTCCTTTGTTTCATTCAGGTAGGGAAATCCTTCTTACATCCTGACATTTGAGTTACACTTTACTTTGTTTTGAATCTTGAATCTGTTGTCAGTGTCATACTTCATGATGACTGCACACAATTCAATCCCACACTACTACTAAATCAGCAGTGATCACTTTCATAACATTAAAACTGACCCAACCTGAATGGTACACCTCCTTCACCTTTTATGACAACACAGGCTGCGGGCAGTCTATTCACTTTTCACCAGCTATGTTTGCTGACACAGAGGTAATCTAAACAACAGTAATGTGGTACCAAATTAAAAGCAATGCCAAATCAAGATTCTATAACAATAAAACACATTTAATCAAATAAAAGTATGCACCGCTGATATGAAATTACTTACCCCTGTATTAGAGAACACAGAACATGCAGACTTTGTAATGAAAGGTGGCTATCTTGGGCACCAGACTAGAATTCCAGCACCAATGTCAATTTTAAAAGAAGTTATCTTTAAAAGGGTAAAAGGTGGGGTCTCAAATGTCCCTAGGGTTCTTTAAGACATATCATAGGACAGAACCACTTTAAATACGTTTCTTTTTCTTGTGTTGAGAGCTTGAGCCCATTGAAGCAAACTTCCACATTCAAGAAAGTTTTGAGAATTGCTGAGTTGTATTCCAAGGAGTCGAGTCGGTAGTCAAGACAGGTGAAGATGGTGAGTTCCAGTGGGATGAGCCATCATTTATAGATGTGTTGATTAGCTGGCTTCCAGAAGTTGTAATCAACGATTGAGATGATTGCTTTTGCTGGATAAATTCGGCCTCCGAGATGGGTCAAGTCAGTATTTGCCCATGGATTGAGTTGGCAATAGAGACAAGTTAAGAAGGTCAGCTTTAATTATTCAAGTTGGTTTTGAGATGGCTTGAAGAGTGTAAAAGCAAATCAAATCACTATGTTTGCCAAAGGCACTACCACAGTTCCTGTGATGCTCAAAGTGAATCATGCATGGTTGAGCCAGCTCGAAAAAAGCACCTGAAGGTTTTTCTTGTCTTCTGATTTTGACCCAGTCCAGGGTCTCTAGGAGCAAGGTGAGTCATCACTAGGAACAATGTGAGTCTGTTTTACTGTACGTCCATGCCTATAGGTTTGCCAGAGAGCACCCACAGTGGTCCTCCACCTCAGTGAGAAGGTTCATGGTTCCAGTGTTCAGGCAGCAGCTAGGCAGCAGCTAGGCCTTGGTCCACAGCAGTCACCATAACTTGCCCCATGGGATGGTTGGGGGAAGCACTTGCTTCTTTCCTGGGAATCTGAATTTTCCCCTCTATAGCAGAGGACCTTGGAGCAGAGTGGACTCCCAACCATGTTCCAGGTGAATCCTTCTCCCTCTCTGGTTCCACGATGAATCAACTAAGGGGAGGTTCTTAAAAGGGAGTCCTTTCACTTCAGATGTCATTCTCAGAGTACTCTGTCTTCAGGAAGTGGGGAGGGGCACAGGAAGTTTGGGAGCACTTGGAAATCCCAAGATGGTGTATACCTTCCCTCTTTGGAAAGTCATTACATAGATAGTCTAACTCCGCCCCACCCTCTGTCTGCCTGCATCAAAGATTCTCCCCAACCAGCACCCGGGTGTAAGCGGTCCATTTTACCGCTAGTGCTGCAATTGAAGCACTTGTTCCCAGAAAAACCCCTGCACAGGGATGGCCTGTTCCCTGCAGAAGCTGAAAAACCTCCTCACGGGGACTAAAAGGGGGTATTCCGGTGCTGAACCCAAATGAGTGTTTTAGTGGAAACTCTGCCCCTACAACTGAATACGCACAAGGCACTGTCTGGATTGAGTCACTGTCCTTCAAGCTGATAGTTAAAAGACAACACATGCTTTTCAGCTTTATAATTGTATAGGCCCAGGAGTCACAATCCATATTTAAACATATATGGCTTTTATTTAGATAGTATTTTGCTTCCAGACCCTGGGACTACACAATCATATATAATTTAGTTCGGGGAGCCCATAGGTAAAGTCAGACACCTGTCTGTTGGATCATGGATTCCATTACACTGTTTACTGCAATGAGTGTGTTAGCCATGAATTTGTGCAAGTATCCTTTTATTTATGTTTTAAACAGAGTGTGCTGTCTGGATGTGAGATGTTCAGCCGATCTCAAGTTCATGGCAGCATCCATTTGTAAGGCTTTCAACACTTTGTTAAATCAGGGGGATTCACCTTAGAGGATGCAGTCCTGATGCGCATCTGACTGTGCAGGACAAGCTTCTTGCACCTGAAACATAACAGAAGAGGAGACATACCACCTTGCTTCTCTGGGTCACATCCAGCTTTAGAGCCAGGCATGTCGTAGTTAGCCCCCTTCTCAAGCATGCCTAGTCTCTGCCAGGCTCTCATGTGGCTAGTAGTTCCTGATAATTGAGAGAACCTAAGGTTTTGGGATTGGTACTATGAGCCAGAGGGAGCATCATGAGAGAGGAAGGAAGCAGCAAGACCAGGTGCTATAAACACGAATTTTGCATATACAAATAGCGCTACTGCAAGAAACAGCTGTTTCCAATACATGTTGTGCACTAGATCTAATATTGCCCTAGGGATATTACTATTCCATATTAGCGCAATTGTAAATGTTGCCCTGGTGCGAAAATTCATTGAAAGCTTAACTGTTTGACCTAGAGCAAATGGTGTCCTATAGCTACAACCATGCTCAATTGCAATGCAAAATGTCTGTTAACTTCCTCCAAATGATGGAGCAGAACAATAAGCCTTGAAACACGTGTGTATAGGCGCGCTATAAATGCCATATCATATCATATCATAGCCGAATTGTTCATCTGCTAGCCAAGAACTTCCACTATGCATTCCCCAAACCCCCAAACTGAAAGTGTGGTGAAGTATATTTTAATAAGGTCATAATGTGTATTATCCACGTTAAAACCTTTTACAATTCTTGCAATTCTCTTGGGCTCAAATGTATGAAATGTTATATGGGTAAAACGAAGCCTATTAAAACGAAAAACCAATGCGTTTGTTACGCCCAGCTATTGAGCCTCATGAAGGACGAGTCTGTGATCCACTGAAAATTGCTACATTGATGTACAGTGAGTGCTACAGATTTCATCTTGGCTGTGTTGAGATGCAGTCTAATTTGTATTTTATTTTCATTAGGAGCACAATCTGAACGTTTTCTGCTAGATAAGTGTGCGCTCAAAACCGCAGGAGACGTGTTTCACTAATTCTGTTGGATAATATATCCATACTGTTTAGCTGAACATGTACAAAACCCTGCTGTCTTCAACGCAAACCAGCTTGCAATCAATTTGCCTTAATGAAATTAACACCGCCCGGTACGATTGGATGCCGGCAGTCCTCTGGTGCTCTGCTGAATTCCTAATGGCTACAGGCATCCTGGTCTAAATACATCATGTACAAAAGTAGCTGTTCCAAAACACCAAAGCCAGATTTCGGCGACTCCACGTCCAATTAATCAAGCCAGTAGACAATTCTAATTATCCCATCTGCAGAGATTTAGAGATCTCATTTTGAGTAGATACTTTGCACGTACCTGGCATTTCCTCTTCTACATGTAATTGCACTGCTCTGGATTATTAATCATTCTTTAAAAGAAAAGCCCCATTCATCTCATATGTGAGCAACAAAAGACCCACGCACATATTCTTCCCCATGTTATTGCTAATTAGACTTTGAATGATAAGCGATAGCAATCGAGACCCAGTTCTTTTTTTTTAAAGCATTACTTGAAAGAAACACTGAATTGATATGCTGGTTTTAATTAGATACTGAAAGGGGCATTTGGAATATTTACATTCGATAGACATATTTCCAGGGATTCGTAGGTAAAGCGGCGCAACTGATGTTTTGTTTTCATCCAGTCTTCCTTCTGTGGCTCCATCTTGTTACAGTATGATGTTATGTTAGATAGCTTTTGTTTAGCAGAACAGTCGCCATTTTCTTGGAGTCTTGCACTGACCTTAGTCACTGTGGGTGAGACACAGTTCTTTTGCCATAAATTCCCCTGCAGTGCCGGTGGACGGGGTGGGCCTCGGTTGTAGGTGAAAGGGTCGACTGCAATTGATTCGAATGCAATAGTTTCGAGTCAAAAGGACCGGAAAAAAAGGTCGAGTTTTTTGGGGTTTTTTGGGGGGTCCCCCAAACCCTTGTTTTTGGTGTAGAAACCATTTTTTCCTATACAGAAGCCACAAAATAAAAATACATTTAAAAAAAGGCATTCAACCTTTTTTTTCCGGTCCTTTTGACTCAAAACTATTGTAATTCAAATCAATATATTCGACCCTTTGACTTGAGACCGTGGGCCTCCACCCTTAAGAGCTGTAAAGGGTAGCATAGGGCCCCCTGTATGTGTATGAGTGCTGGGTATGTCAAGGGCCCACTGATCATATTTGCCAGAGGGGCCATGTTTACTTTGTGTCCGCCAGCGGTCGGAGTGGCTCAAAGTTTATTATATTCAATAGATTTTCTAAGGTGTATATTATAAACCAGGGTGCATAGCGCTGTGAGGCTATACATGTGACTACATTGCACTCCTATTGAAACTAGAGGGCCAAACACAGTGAACGCCAGAAGCTGTTGCGTACAGCACGGCCAGCGGTAACATGGGTACAATAAGTACTCCTGGCACTGTTCCAAATATCCTACCTCCCAACAAGACAGGACGGCATTATTGCCTTTGCCTAGCAGCTATCAAGATCAAAACTGTTTTCTGATCTTAGTCTGGGCAGACCAGGACTATTGGTAACTTAGAAATGTGGGCAGTGAGAGTATGTCGAGAGATAATATATATGGCAGAGTTGTTTTCATTGCCTCCATTGTATAATAATTGTCTGCAAAAGTATCCAGTCTTCTCTTCTTTTCATCACCCATCCACTCTCTGTCTCTCACCCCACATGTATTCCATGCGTTCTAAGCAAGAACATACATGTTAAAGCTGGCGTCTGCAATGAACGCAATCTACGGAAGACTTTTTCAAATGGAGATCTGGGTCTCGAGCGAAGCTCCTGTCAATCATGGAAATTAAGTCTAATTGCAAAATTAGCATAAGGGGAAATCAATCTTCAGAACTCTAAGAGCACATATTACACACACCAGAAACAGAAAGACTGTCATCTCCACGGCTTATCAACACCCCAGTTCCTTGTGCAATGTTCTCCCCAAATCACTCAACTCAGCACAAAATAGTTGCCGATCCCTATGGTTGACTCAGATAAAATCAACACAATGGGCCTCATTACACGAACGGCGGTAAGGGTTAACGGTCACCGTTAATGGCAACGGTGACCGTTAACCCTTACCGCCGTACTACGAGGTCCCTTAGCGGGTTGGTGCTTTAACGCCTGCTTTTTGCCGGCGTTAAAAACCAACCCGCTAAGGGACCTCGGAGCTAATTACGGCACCGCAAAATTGCGGTGGCGTAATTAGCGCCTTCCCCATTCCCATAGAGCCCTATGGGGCAGAAATGGGAATGGGGAAGGGCAATGGCGGAAGGGGGATTTACCGCCCCACCAACCTTGGAATGGGGCGGTAAATCCCCTTTCCGCCAAGGCGGTGCCGGTATTTTACCGGCATGAGCCATGGCGCTAATAGCGCCATGGCTCACCGCCTTCCGTGTAATGAGGCCCGTATCTTTGGACAAAGACGACACACAGATCGACTGCCCAACCCTAAAATACATAAGAAACGACCAGCTAAAACAGCAGTCACACACAGAACAATAAGAGATAGAGACAAAAACACGCCACTCAGGAAAATGTATGCTCCATATTTGGGATCAGTACCACTACAAACTCAACTAAAGAATTGTTGGGTTATGGAACATACCCAGATCTGTTTCTGATGAGATTCCTGCACTGAATCAATGCTTTCTTTTTTGACAATAGAAGTCTCAAAGAAAAGGACATGTGCCATTCTTCCAGACAGTATATCAGTAAGTGCTCCAGAGTCCACATGTTCACTGTTGAAATTGCATGCATATTGCACCGTGTTCTGTGAACACGTGAAGTTGGGGGTTCTAGATTCCAACAAGGAGAAAGGATAAACCGTGAAAAGTGGAGGGTGTAGAGACTGCTCTTGCGTAAGTAATAACCTTACCGTAACTGTATATCTGGTGTTTGTGGCTCTTCTCGGGGGTATCCCACATAGTTTGGGTACGAAAATCCCAACCCCTGAGAGCAAGACCCGACCACAACGTCAGTGCCACTATAATGTAAATTTGAGATCCAGTGGGAACTAAGTTGCATTAATCCTCCTAATTTAATTCAACTGTGTGAGGTGTGCAGGTCTGTTGGTCTGAAGCTAGACACTAGCACATAGTGGACAGATTGACAGGCTGATTCATGGAATTATTTGCGTGAAAAACGCAGATTTGCACGCCTTTCTGCACGAAAATCCCCATATTTCAAACAGGGATTTTTGGGCAGAAAGGCACACAAATCTACGTTTTTCACGCAATAATTCCATGAATCAGGCGATTAATGACACGCATGCAACTATCAATGTGTTTACAGTAAAGTAGATATACATAGATGGAATGTGAAAAAAGGCACCTTCAGTTCTTATAAACAACCACTATACAAGCAGGGCAATTTAATACACCTCTTTGTGTACAAGTTGCTGAGACAACTCAAATACTGATGAATGTTACAGCCAGAAACATTCTAACAAAATAACAGATAAAACATGGATTGAGTGTTCTCTGGGGATTGCAGAGGTCCCCAACATTGACTATGCCAATCACAGTACAAGCACCTCAGACATGCTTGCCTACACCAGACACGCCAGCAATTCCATGGACAGAATTAGAACAATATTGGATGAATGACCTACATGCAGTGAAAGAAGACTTTTTAACACAAAAAAGAACTTACTGTTGGTGCATGCACTAGGCTAGGAAGGTCGCCCAACATTCAGAGAATGTCCACGTTGACGAAAGAAAAAGGAGGGGGTGATGTGAATATTAATGAGGTGGCTTTAAAACAACTAGACAATTACAACATGCCCAAGACGCATATTGCCATTAACACATATAGATGAACACTAGACGGCAAGCAACGCATGAAAGTGTAGAGGAATATATGTTTCTGCGTTGTGCAATTGGGCGAATTTCCTATATGTGTCAGACTGGAATGTGTACCAATGAACTCATAAAGGACCACATTACAATCCACACCAACAATGTGAACACTCTGGGTGTTTGGGAATTGCACATTGCATCAGACTTTTGCCAAAACAAAAAGGTTGGAAAACACACTGCTGTGTTCAACAGCCCTCATAGAAAGACAACTGTCAGCGGCAAATGAGCAAGCCACCACCATTTCCACCGAGGTGACACAAGTGCACATTGGTATTGGTATTTATATGGTGCACTGAACGAGTTAATTACATATAAACCACTTCATAATTTCAGACAGGAACATGCATATGCATTAATCTATTTACCCTGCGTAATTAAACATATACGTCTTAAGGGCATTCCAAAACTGTAAAAGTGATGATTGTTTCTTAATTTCCCAAGGAAGGCTGTTCCATAACTTTGGTCCATACACAATAGATCTTCTGTCTCCTCTCGAAACACAAGACGATGGTGGGATCACCAGAAGCAATTTGTCTCCTGAGCACAGTACCCCCCAGAAAGGAGTGCACCTGATCATTTTACACATTAGATAAGAAGGTGCCATATCATTTAAGCAATTATAAATTAGGCACATAACTTTAAAATTAATTTGGGCCCCTGCTGGCAACCAGTGGAGCATACGTTGAAGTGATTAAATTGAATGGGATTTCCTGACTCCAAAAACCAGCCTGACCACTGCATTGTGAGGTCTTGGAGCTGCTGTAGGTATTTTTGCGGGATACCTCCTAATAGACTATTAAAATAGACCATTTGGGACCATGACACCTACTGCAGCATGGTCTTCAGCAGGGACAACAAGAAGGGGTTGCCACAATAAGCAGGGGTGTTGCTATGTCTGGAAAAGACCTGGGGCTACACTAATGTCAGAACTGTTGGGACTGGGGGCTAGCTAGCCTTTTGGGTATAGCTCTTGAGATTCTATCTGGGGCTTCAACCAAAAGACTGGAGGCTATAGCTCCCTTAGCACCCTCCCCCCGAGCAACGTTTCTGACAATAAGCATAGTGTGTAGATAACAGACTGCACGTGTCCCTGTTTTTCACAGCTCAGATTATTATTGTGCCAGTTGCAACTAAGATCTTTTTTTTATCTTTGAGGCAAATTCCAATTATATCCGGATCCAATAGATGTTTTGGTCCGACAAAGGCTACTCCTGGTTTCGTTGGATTTAATTGTAACCATTTAGAGGACATCTATGTGATGACCTCATCAAGATACGCCCTACCCTAAGGTATGACTCCTCCAAGCCAACAAGTTTAATACACACCTGTGTGCTATCCGCGTATGATTGGAAGCTCACCTTCAAGATATCCATATCCATATATTAAACAGCAAAAGGGATGAGGAAGATCCCTGAGTTACTACACAATCTTGAAGTAAAAGATCTGAGGTAAACTTGCCCAATCACACCTGTTGCTGGTGGTCTGAATTTTAAAAGACATAATTGATCTTGTTTCCAGCTAGACACATCTTTTTTAAATTAGCCTGAAGGAGAACTGACTATTGATATATTCATTGAAAAATCATTATTAAATAGACGTTATGGTTGAAAGTTAAAATAAAAAAAACAAAGAAATTTGCCAGGTACGGTAAGCTATGCAAAGATAACTTGCACCACCACCATGCAATGCTCAGACTAACACCCAGGACATATGACATCACAAATGGCAACTTAACCATAACGTCCCTTTAACAAAGTTGGGTCAATTAATTTCATAGGTTTTTATTAGTGCAACTTAACCATAACACCTCTTTAACAATGTTTTTTTAGTGAATTTCTTAGGTTATTAGTGAAACTGTTTCATGATGTTACATGATGTTACAGCACTGTATATAAGATAATAATAATTCTTATTTTAATATATATGAACCCACTATAAACTTCCTTTAACAAACATATTTTTTGCAGCACATAATGATGTGTGCGGTTTTCAGTCATGGTTGAATTGCCTAGGGCATGAGACCTGACCATGAACCCAGCCCCACCCTACCATCCCTGTTATCTACTGCACCTAGCCTGCATCCTAGTCCAGTGTCCATTATACTCCCACAATGTGACCAGTTTCCAGTGCTTAGGGCATTCAGCCATGGTCAGTCTCCCCAAAAAATAGGGGCATGGGTGTCGACCATGCTGCATGCTACAAAATGATATGATTTGATGTGTCATTTATAAAGTGCCTGTACAGAAGTGTTTCTAGGCGTGACAAGACAAGGGAGGGAAGACAGAGGGAGGACAAGACAAACAACCTTACTAGGCCTTGTGTCATTCAGATTGGGCAAGTGCGACAACTCAAAGTGCAGGGGGGATAGAGAAGGGGGAAGATGCAGGAAGAGAGATGCAGGGAATTGCAATCAGAGCAGCATTGCTGAGTGAGTGCAGCTAGGTAAGCACAGCTCTGTGTATGTGCAAGGAGGCAGGGGATTGTAGGGTTCCAGTTACAACCCTTAGTTTGTGATAGGCCCGGAGGCAGTGCAGGGGAGACTGGTCATGGAGGAGCCTGGTATCCAGTAAGATTCTGATGAAAGCCAAGCAACCAATCAGCGCACCAGACAGGTAGGTCAGCAGGGGAGAGGGAGAGAGAAAGCAGAAGAGAAAAGGAAGGTGCTTCCAGAACATCAGGTGGTCTGGTTCAAGTTTCAGAGTGGCATGAAGGCCATTCCAAAGGGAGGCACCTGCACAGGAGAGAGATCTATACTTCACTCTCTGCCTAGTGAAGTGTCTGACCCTCAGAGAGTTTGAGGTAGCTGAGCGAAGGGTTCGAGGAGCAGCTTAAACAATAGATCCTTCATCAGCTGCATAAACACCCACTTGTAAACCATGTTGAGTGAATCAATGTGCCGCAACCTGCTTTACTTTCTACCAGTGGATCCTGCGGTCAAACCCTTGCATACACAATGGGTCCTGCTGGCAAAATGTAATTTGGTGATTGGTGTCCTGAACTTTGCTGGGTAGAGGGGGTGGTAGGGTGACTTAGTGCCCTGTGATGACCACAAATAAATGTGACTTTCTTACCCTCACATTGGTCCAGTGACATTCGATTGCTTTTATGACATGATCGCAGGTGTGACACTGAAGTGCAAGCGCATTTGTGTTCAATTGGAATTTCCCAACAAAACTAAAGAGCCATCTAAATCCACAGTTATTTACAATGGAATATGGCAATAAATAAATTGGCAACATTACAGCAAAGCAGTCATTCAATAGATGTGTGTTTCTTTTGTGATATTTTGTGAAACACTCGAAAGCCTAAGCAATGGTGAGCAGGCCAAATGAGGGGGAAATATGTTGCATTATATGGGACTTGCAGGCAAATATGGTGTTCTGACAGGGCTTGTGAAAATCTGGGAATCAGCAACATTCTCTTGTATGGTGGTGCAGAATGGCAGTACACATTAGCCTATTGCTTGCAGTTATTGGGTGGTGGGAGGCTGAGGTGTTCCCCTTCCCTTTCATAAAGCGTAGAGAGAATGCTGTCTCATGTGGCCCAACAGGGAAGAGGTGTTGAAATGTGTACGCTGCTTCCCTTACAAGGCAACCCTTTTGCATTTGATGAGAGGTTTGCTTTTCCGACGTAAAATCACTCCTGATTTTTGGAAAGAGCTTAGGCAGGCCCTTACCTCCAATTTCTTGTGGTCTGTTTATTGTACATTTTGGTGGATTTTGTGTGGGTGCTGCTGACTGAGGTGCCAGTACTGTTGCTATGATTGACTGTTGTTATTATTAACGCTAACATATGTTTTCCCAGACATCTCTTGGAAAAAAATAAATGCTGGTGTAGGGGGACTTTCTGAAGCTTGCTGCCTGAGTACAGTACTTGTACTTGACAATTGCATACATTTGTCAATGCCTCTTTACTTTTCTTCTACAATTTGCTATCTGTACTGTCAAAGAAGATGTGTCTGAGTCTGGAACTTGAAGCAGTGTTGGAGGATATCGCTTCCTATATTAATTTTCGTCATCTGATTCCAAGGAATTGGAAGGTAGGGGATGCTCAGAGATCCCTTCTCCTCATCTGTGGGTGCCGTTCTGTGTTGCTGAGATGGCATGAAATCGTGTCCCTCTGGAGCCTTGGTTGGTTACAGCTCAACTCTCTCCGCCTACGTCTTTCAGCACTCCATCCCAGGGCACCCAGTGCATGCGCCAATGCACTGCATGCACAATTAGTTTCGTCCTAATGCACCAGATTCCTTTGAGGGGGATGCACTTAAAAGAAAAATAACGTTTAAGAAGAAGTTATCTTTGGGTACGCATTGAAAAGAGTGGCTGGAACAGATACCCACATGCTATCTGGGCTTCTTAAATAGAAACAGCTGCTGCTGCAGCATGTGAAAAATGACCAACAGATACATTCCTCACCCGACCCTTACCCTGTACCCTGCCATTTTTGAGTAAGGCAGTAGAAGGAGACATGCTCATTTTATTCACTGCTTTCCTTAAATACATGCACATGGGGTTCCCATTGCTTTGGCTTTATGCTGTGCCTAGTTAATATATGTGGGGGTTCCCGTGCTATGGATTTTTCCTGCGCCTACTAAGTGCATGTTGGCTTGTCACTGATTTGGCGCACTCCTATGCCTACTGAATGCATATACCGATCTCAATGCTTTATTTCTCTCTTTTAGTGAATGCGTGTAGGCTAATAAGTGATATGGCCTTCTTCTCTACCTACAAAGTGTGCATTGCGTTCTGAGTACTTTGGCATCCTACTACACCTAGTGAATTGTCATGGGGTTCTCAGTGCTATGGCCTTCTACTATGCCTAACGAATTGCAATTGCGTTGAATATGCATTATATGTGTCTGTGTCAGTGCAAGACATCATATGGTGCACTTGGATATTGGTGCAACAGGCATTTACTCATGTTCAAAATGTGTAGATCTGCACCCACACTCTATGCATGGGGCCACATTGTAGGTTTAGGGCCTCATTCTAATTTGGCATCCATAGCATAAGGTTGAATCCAAAATCAATTGTGGACCACAAAGTGGATAATCTAAAATTTGCAATCACTGGCAAACCTTTGAAGGACGCCTCATTGGTTGCTTGGACACCCCCAATGTCCTATTATGTGTGGGGGCCCTATGCTAATGTCAATCAGGGGCTACCTTGGTGAATAGAACTATTGGTGTTTGTGCCATCCCCTTCTCTAGCGTTTTCTATTTTGTGTCCTAGTTTTTTCTCTAGCCGTTCTCATCTTTTGAGGCTCTCCCACCAGTCACTCTTGGGCATAAGGGGTGGACAGTCACATAAATGGGTAATCCCTCTTTGTAGACCCCATGCAGAGCCCCACATGCTCTGGATTTTGTGGGGTAGGGGAAATCATAGCAGTAGTTGATATTCCATGACTGTGTGGTTGTTCTCATCAGGCACTATCACCAACAGCCAGGAAATGTGAAGACCTTAGCAATGCTTTGGGTGCATAAATAATGATACACACACAGTGCATGGATATCCACTGGGCGTTTGTGTTGTATTGTATTGAAATGTTTCCTTATTTACTTGGCCATGTGTTCATTTTAAATATACAGTAACATTGTACATTTAGCTAAGTACCCACTTATCAGCAATTGGCTTTTAATTATTACGCATGGTGAAAGCATTCATAATAGTAGATCTTGTGTGGTGTAATTAATCTATTAATGCTATATGGTTTGGAATGCTAATCGCAAGCTGCTTCACAGGCAGCACAGATGGTTTCTAGAGACATTTCTGATTAGCTTTATATGAATTACTTTCAATCCTATTCTGGTTTTAGAATAAAATAGTTTAGAGATCTCCTCTGTTTGTCGATTTTCTACAGTGCCACATTTGTCCTCATATTTCAAGTGCACCTGGCCCCAAGCGATGACATCTGTAAATGAGCTCCAGACAAGGAGTTTCCTTTTCCTAGTTCAATCCAGATCAGATGTTATTTAATATTTAATATTTCATTTTGCCATTTCGTGCTCTGCACTCTACTTTAATCATGGCATGTATGGCCACACATTTCCATGTGCATGGGTACGCTCTTGGGGCTTGGTAATTTGCAGATCAAATGACACACTCTACAACAAGTTCATGACCGATCACTTTCTCCACCAACTTCAATGATTATTTCATGCTATTTTTATGATACCCTTGTAGCCCACTTGCTAAAAAGCAATTTGCCAGTGCTGACAATATAAATATGTTGCTGCTTGTACATGTACACAAAGGCACGCAAATAGACCATTTTGTCTCCATTGATAGTACACTCTGCGTATTCAACACTCAAACCTTTGTACATTTTGCATGCAGCTATTCTTTGAATGTTGTGTATGCTAATAAAAATGTGTATTGTTCACACATTTGAATACTGAACACATGTATTGCTTTCATTCATGTTATCATAGGTGGCTTTGCTGTATCTTTTCACAGCTGAACTGTGCGGCAAGCACATAATCATGGTGTGTTGTCGCACTTGAGATTGATTAACTCCGTTCTTGAAATGAGTAATAGTAATGTGCTAGGTTATATGTTAGAAATTATATTTGTCAAAGGTAAAATCATAATTCAAATCATATTCCAAATATAAATAATACAGCTTTACAGTATTCTAGAAGGACACTCACTGAATGCTCACAGTGTATTAAGAAACATTGCTGTAACTGATAAACACAATGATTGCATCTACCAGGCAATGTCCGTGTCTGAGCTCTGTAAGGTAAAATGTTGCAAGGTTATGAATATGTGTGTCTTAAGTGGACTGGATTTGTACAGGCCGTAAAGAAAACGTGTACAATGATGATCTGCATAGCACTATGGGCCTCATCATGAGTTGGGCGGAATGCCGCCCAACGTTATTTGCGTCACCGCCGGATAACGGGTTGGATGTTAAACGTTATTCCCCATTCCCCTTTGGGTCCATTGGACCCAATTGGGAATTTTAGATACACATACCGCCAGCGTTATTATCGTGTAGTAATTGCACCGAAAATCGAAATTCTTCCAGCGTCTTTATCCCCAGCTCTTAGCTGGATGTAAACACGCTATACTCATGATTGGGCAGAACCTTAAATGTGGCAAATGCAGTGGTATTCCTGTTACCACTACATTTAAGGGGTACCGCCCCTCTCGTGATGGGGCTCTATGTATTTCCAGCAGATCAACAATACAAAAGTCTAGGTGGACAAGTCAACGATGCAAGAACTTGAGCCACGCTGCTCTTTAATTCTCCCAAGAGTGTCCATTGATTAATTAAATATCATCCGATTTTTTAATACTAACATCTGTCATCTGTCCATGCGGAGCATACAAATTCAAGGAATCCAGCATTAGACAAACATCTGTTTTCCTTGTTATTATGTGCAGCTGTGTAATCATCCTTGGGAGACTTTATTTAGAGTATGTTTAACACTGTGAGAATCATCCTGAAAAGGACAACTACATACTAATGCTAATTAGAGGTTTAATAGCAAACTGCTGAGTGACCTACAGAAGAGGCATGGAAGTAGAATTGTAACGTGGAAATCATGTGAACACTGGAGGAAAGGAGGGATTGGTTTATACTTGTGTCGTTTAATCGCCACAAAAGAATTCTTCAGTGTAAAACTACTCCAAGAATTAAAGGCAAAACATGCAATTTGATGAAGGGGATGTTCAGGACAGAGCAACATTAGAAACTTTACTTTTCTTGGAAATGATATTCAATTCATAGAACATTCCCTTGACATTTTCAAAATGACCTTTTATAGACATAAGTGGGCAAAAGCACAGTGAAAAATATCTATTTATGCATTATTCTAAATACTTACATTTCTACAGAACCAACTTTTTTTTTTTGTTAATGCATTCACACATATATCTACTTCAAACCACATTTGTATTCCATTGCATAGCCTTTGGGAAGATTTCTGACATATTTGGGCTCAACATCAGGATGAAATCCCTTCAAAACAAAGCAGGTAGATCACAACTAATTTCTGTAAAGAGATAGGTCTTCTGTTATGGTCAGATTATTGGCATTCTAGAAATTGTCCCTTTTTTTGAAGAATTACATTTTAGATCAGATACATACATTGTATATACTGTACATCATGTAATTTTGGCAGAGCATAAAGTATTGTTTTTATGGCAGTATACACTACATAACATTCTAAAAACTATATTTTAGAAGATTCAATTAATTTTTCTTTTTTCCGTCCTCATTTTACTTTTTTACAAACTCTGAACTGAGATTGGAGATACGTATTCTGATAAATGCAGACCTGCAAAATCAGATTATCACAATAGTTACAACAGTTCAAACCTTTTTGCTTCATAGGCTCAATTCCATTTCATTCAGCCTGTGCTGAAGATGGATTGGAGTTTAGTCAGAATTCCATTGGTAGAACCATATGGAAGACCAAATCTAGACTGATTGTATACAAGTGATCAATGATTCTAATGATCTTATGAAAATGCTTGGTAAACCTCAACTGATGCATTTTAATATTTGTATTTTAATATGTTGTCCAAATGATTCCCAATAGGAATGTGACGCCACTAAATTGTGCATGAAATACTTTAAAAGATTGTCTATACTCTTTCCTTTTATGGAAAATATAAAGCTACTTGGTGAAAGTTGGCAACATAAACTATGTCTGGTTTGATAAAGTCATTTTTATGCTATCAAAACGGAAATCAAATAGGAAATACATGTTCATACATTATATCATGCTGAGTGGATAATACACAATTTCACAGACTAAATTGGCTTAAGGTTTTTTAAGAGAACTGACTTAGTATCAGGAACAATCCATCATGAAATGCAATATGAATATGGGATATTATTTTATTTTGATATTATGAACCATTGTTCGTGGTGATCAAATGTGAACATTTCTGGTTGGATTTTGAGTTTTCCAATTATCTAACATGTTCTCTGGACTTTTTATGTCTGCAATCTACTGCCTAGTGGTTATACAATAGAACAGTTTGCAGTGAGAATCATAAAGACGTATTGGTTTCTTATAATTAATCATATAAACTGAGCGAGGAGAAATAATCACCCATTGTGGTGAGTTCCCTGTCTTCCCCATACTATTATTTGGTGCTAGTGTAATGGTGGGGACAGAGTTTAAATGGCCATTACCTTGCTGAGGATGTATGTGGTGGGATCCTCTTGGCTTGCTAACACCCCTTATATGTGGTGTCTCCCTCCTGAGATATTTGGAGAGACATGAATGAGAATATTCATTGTGGGCCTGAGATGGCATGGGATGCTCCCAAGAGGCAGGTGATCAGTAGTTTGAAGTGGAGCATTCACAAAATACCTCTGCTCCTCCAAACAGACTGGGGCACCATAAGGATTGCAACTACAATAACCTGGAGGAGAAATGCAAGGGAAGGGTCTGGACAAGCCACCCATAGATCTTCCCAGAACTGAGATAACAGAAAGAGGTAGAACAAGGAACAGAGGCATGTAGCCTAGCTTAGCAAACAGGCTGGCATTCGAAAATGACTAACACAACCTGGACCTGTAAAGCCTCATCCACTTAAATGGAGACGCTCAATGTATTCAAAGCCAGAGGTAATCACCTAAGGAGGAGAAGTAGTCCATAATTGGAGGTATTAGAGAACACATTTGAATCACTTAAAAACACTAGGTACAAGAACACCAAACTATGGAAAGCCAATAGAAATGCTTTGCAGGAACCAGGCTCCTCCTAAAAGGGGATACAAGGAGGTGTAAGACCTCAGAACAGTGGAGAAACCCAGATGAGACATCCACATGTGCTGAAATCAAGGTCAAGGGAAGCGCCATATGGAAAATTAAAAGGTGAACTCAAATGCATGAGGGAATGTGCTTAAAAAACCACATTGCACTTAAGGTTCAGAGAGGACAGCAGCCAAAAGTAAAGAGCCAATCCAGGGGCCTGGATGCAATCCTGATAGGCATCAGAATGACCCAAATGGTAAGACAACAACCTGATGGTAGAAAGGCTGAGAGTCAATGCTGATAAAGCTCAAGACCAGGAGAAGATAGTCAACTGAAACAAAAATTCTTACCAACTTTTGATGGATGAAAGGCACAAGGAGGCAAACACAGGTGATGTTTTGTGAAAGCAGGGAATAACAGAGAGTTTGGGAAAAGGATCAAACTCTCTGTAATGACTTGAAGAGCCTACTCTGAAACATATTTCTTTGTTTTAGATTAGAGCTGGGCATTTCAAGATTTGTAAGGATATTTTGTGTTTGTGTTGTTATTTTGGAAACTTATTTTGATATATATTAGGGTACTAAAATGGCTAAGGACTGATCAAGAGTAGATTTTGAACTTTCAGTTGACCATCCTTTTGGAACACTATGCGTGGAATCTTGGGGATTCTCATAGAAGAAACATAGACTTGCAAGCATAGGGTAGTTTCTTAAAGTTTATACCAGTAAGAAAACTGAAAAACATACTTTTATTCGGAGTCACCCCTTTGTGTTGTCCCACCTTAATCAGTTACATTAGATCAATTTGAACTCTAGGTGAGCTCCAACCTTTTAAAGCTCTAGGCATTTTATTTTTATTTATTTTATTGTTTAAAATACAGACCTATCTCGAGAGAATTTGACCGCTGTACAGCGTGTGTGTAGCCACCATTTGGGATGTCACCTTTAACAGTATGTCACGACTGTGCCACTCACAGGAGCACCAATTGGCACCCATTGTGCACTTTTTGGGATGCATTGATTATCATACCCCTCCTAGGAGAATACCTATTCATATGTTGTCTTTACTTTCCATTTGAAAGACTTTGCAACTTCCTTATTTAATTTCAGAAACTACATTCCCAGAATGCACCTTGAGGCAGATCTCATTGCCTGGCTATTCATTTGCTGCAGTCTAAAATCTCCAATCCCCACAAGCCTTAGAAATAAGAGCTGTTTTCACTTTCCCAGGACCCTTAGGTGCGGGGCTCCAGGTGCTAGTAATGAGCTTGCTTCAGCACAGGGAAGATCTGTGTTTAAGCAGCTGTCTGCAGGAGCACAGGCCTCTTGCACTGTGTTTGCTCCATCCTCGGGCAGCTGATGCATGTGCCAATTCACTGCATACACAATTCCATTTCTTCCTAATGCACCAGATTCCTTTGAGTCAGATTAACATTTTTTAAGAAGAATATGTCTTTGGCTATATATTGACCAGAGTGGCTGGCACAGAGAGCCATGTTATATCTGGGCTTCTTTAACAGAAACAGCTGTTGCAGTAGCATGTAAACAATGACTGAAAGATGCTTTCCTCACCCAACCCTTACCCTGTACTCTGCCAAGTGGGAGTGTGGCCGTAAATTGAGACATGTTAATTTAATTCACCACTTTCCTTCAATAAATGCAAATGGGGTTCCCATTGATTTGGCCTTCTCCTATGCCTAGTTAATGAATGTGGGGTTTCATCTGCTGTGGATTTCTCTTCCATCTACTAAGTGCATGATGGATTATGACCAATTTGGCTTTCTCTTATGCTTATTGAATTCATATGGGGTTCTCAATGCTTTGTTTCTCCTTACATCTAGAGAATGCAGTGATTATCAGTGATATAGCTGCCTTCTCTACCTGAAAAGTGCACATTGTGTTCTCAGTGCTTAGGCCTCCCAATACACCTAGTGAATTGTCATGGGGTTCTCAGTGCTATGGCCTTCTTCACTGTATACTAAATGCATGTAGGTTTCTCAGTGTGTTGGCCGTCTGGTACGCCTAATGACTATGCATAGGGTCCTCTTTTCTATGGCCTACACCTCCTCCTCATAATGCATGTGGGTTGTATTGCCAGCCCGCTGACAATTCACAGCCTAACCGACCATAAATAAGGTCCCTCCCAACCCCTAAAAATAATTCCACCTATTTACGTAACTCTACCTCAAAACCTTTCTCTAACAAGCCTGAGCCACACCTTCCTCTTCATATGCCAACCATCAAGTGTCCCAGGTTTCTACCCAACTGTATTTATATAGATGTGAGGTTGAACCTCCTGTCTTGAACCTAGCAACTTGAAAAAAACTGTAAAGTTCAACGGGGTTGATATTGTACAGGTTTGAGTTGAGTTTCGCTCGAACCGTTGTGCACATGCTTAGAATCCTGTTTGTGTGCTTTCCGCAGTAGGCCACACAGGTCATGCTCCTTCTGCTGTATTTGTGTATTTCGCTAAATGCAGTGGTGAAAGGCAAAGTAATATGGGTGGACCCCATTTTCCCTTGCCTTCTATTGCTGCAGGCAATGAAGCAGTCGCGATCGCCAGTCTACAGGGGATTGCCAATGGTATACACCATGACAGACATGATGTCTGTCATCACTTACAGGTTCTAACTGTGCTTCTTGTTTCCTGGTTCAGGAAAACCAGGCACAGTCTTTGGGATCAGTCTGCTGTGTGAGTGTCAGAGAACAGGTCTTCCTTTTTATTTCAGACATGGTGTAAGAACCAGGTGAGGACATTTCAGATTAAAGTTCCCTCTTGGGGTTCCCACACCATGTGGGCCATCGTACACGAATGAGGCAGATGCAAGGAAAACCAAGGGAAGACTATACTGAATTTGCCAAATGGCGAATTAAGTTTATAGCTCGGTGTGCTTGTCAAATATACCAAGTAAACGTTTAGGTCCATTTGGCTATGCAATCTCGGTATTCTTTAATGCTTTATAAGAACATATGCCTAATGATCTTTATTGCCATATCTAATCAAATGGTTTCAGCATAATCATGTGACTTTTTGTGACACCCTAGCATCCTAATATAGCAAAGTAGTGAATTGAATTAAAACATATTACATCTAAGTTAAGCCACCAACATACATCATTGCATGGTATGATGCGCATTAAGTGTGTTTCTGTCATTGCTGCACATCATATGGTGCACTTGGATATTGGAGCAATAGGCTTGTCCTCGTGTTCATAATGTGTAGTTTCAGTGCCTAAATTGGCATCCCGAATCCTCTCTGTGATGCACAATTGTGGACCACCTAGTAGGTGACCTAACCTTTGTGATTACTGGTGAGCTTTTGAAGAACACCTCAGTGGTTTCTGTGACACCGCCAATGTCATATTGAGCAAACAAAGTAACAGAGAGGTAACAGGCTGGCAACTTCATTCCTCTTTATTTATTTTTTACATCTAAGAAGATAATCACCAAGCCAAGGGAAACAAAAACGTTTTTCTAACATGTTTTCAAATCTCCTAAAGAACACAATACTTGCATTTTAAAGGGACAACATCTCAAACACTATGTAGACCACATTTATATTTTCCAGATGATATTTCGTTTTTGGTATTGTAGATATTAGACAGTATGACAGTTGAAATGGAACATGGTGTTGGATAAGTGTGAGAGTGCCCTCTTGTAAGGTCAGCCAGGGGCTACCTTGGTGTATAGACTTACAGTACTATTGGTGTTTGTGCTATCCTATTCTCTAGCTTTTTCTCGTTTGTTTCCTAGTTTTTTTCTCTAGCCTTTCTCATCTTTTGAGGCTCTCCCACCAGCCACTCTTTGGCATAAGGGGTGGAGAGTCGCCTAAATGAGTAGTCCCTGTTTGTAGGCCCCATGCAGAGCCCCAATGGCTCTGTCTTTTGTGGGGCAGGAGAACTCAGAGCAGTAGCTGATATTCCTTGACTGTTTGGTTGTTCTCATCAGGCAATATCACCAACAGCCAGGGTTCACCTGCTACATTTACTCTCATGTGGAAATATAAAATGCTTTCAGTCCATAAATAATGATACACACACAGTGCATGGATATCCACTGGGCGTTTGTGTTGTATTGTATTGAAATGTTTCCTTATTTACTTTGCCATGCATTCATTTAAAATGTACAGTAACATCGTACATTTAGCTAAGTACCCACTTATCAGCAATTGCCTTTGAATTATTACGCATGGTGAAAACATTCATAGTAGTAGATCTTGTGTGGTGTAATTAATCTATTTATGGTATATGGTTTGGAATGCTAATGACATTTGCTTCACAGGCTGCACAGATGGTTTCTAGATACATTTCTGATTAGCTTTATATGAATTGATATCAATGCTATTCTGTTGTTACACTAGAATAGTTTAGAGATGTCCCCTGTTGTGAAGTCTCAACAGTGCTACATGTATCCGCATATGTTAAGTGGACCTTGTTCTAAGCGGTGAAATCTGTAAATGAGCTTCAGGCAAGGGGTTTCCATTTCCTTGTTCAATTCAGATCAGAGGTTATTTAATATTTAATTTTGCCATGTCGTGCTCTGCACTCTGCTTTAATCATGTCCTGTATCTGTACACATGTCCATGCTCCTGGTTACACTCTTGGTAATATACAGATCAAATGAAGCAATCTACATCAAGTTCTTGACCAATCACTTTTTCCACCAATGTCAATGATTATTTCATGCTATTTCTATGATACCCTTGTAGCCCGCTTGCTAAAAAGCCATTTGCCAGTTCTAGCTATATGTATTGTAGGGCAGTGATATCCGCCCTATAGTTAAGTTGAGTCTCACTCCCATAGGAACCCCTAGAAATTCTATTGTTAATAACTTTTGATTTGAGTAAAGGATTTGACTGACATTTTGAAAGTGATTAAGGACTTTTTCCCCCAAACTACAAAGTTGTGTAAAGATTTGTTAAAAAATAAAAAAGAGTTATTAAAATAAGAAGACAACATTTTTTTTCTCGAAAAGTGTGGCCTACTTCCCATTAATTTTCCCATAGGCAAACAAGGTCAATTTTTTCCAATGAGCACAGCCCAAACAGCTGGACGAACTCAGACCAGGTCCAAATGCAGCAGTTATTTAAATATTTGATGGACAATGGGGTGCCCCCTTCTCAAAAATAGAGAGCTATATCTCAGAGGATTTCTAGAAAAGAAATGACTGCCATCTTCGCTACAACCATTGATACGGGAAAAGGAAACACAGGATGTAAGTGATTTGCAGGTCAGAAAAACATGCAAATGAAATCAGTTTAGGGGTGGGAGGGTGGCTAGAGGCGACCAAGTAAAATGTGGGTGTTGGAGGGTGTCTAGGGACTGAGTTTGCAACATGAAGCTTTCTGTAGCCTCGGCTGTAGCCTCGAGTAGCCCACATCTCAAAGCAAACTGTGTCACAGAAACTGTGTGTGTTTTGGGGAAAGGAAGAGGGTAGAGGGCCTAAGGGGTCTGGACCCTTCCTTGCTTCGAAACTAAGCAGGGTTGGTCCTGGTTACTGCATAAATGAGAGACAGTCCACAGTCCTGAATGCTATGTGTTTTCCTAGTTTTCAATATCTCATAACACATGGCATTCACATTATTTTGTTTAACTGTGTTACTGTCAATTTTTGAAAGTTCTGCACTCAGAGACAATTTTTTGCCTTTTGCTGAATTGCATTCTGGTATTTGTATTCTGCCAGTCAAGGGAGGGTAATGGCACACTATAGTTCAATAAGGATTTATATATTTGAGAGACACTATGGAATGCATACTTTTCAAGTTATCTTTATAAAGCAGAGTATTGTTGAAAGCCAGACATGAGGGTGAGAAGGGGAAATGATGTGAAGGCAAGTAAGTCATGAGTATTTGCCCACGATTTGTTAAGAGAGTTGGTAATCCTGGACACCAGTGCAATTATTATCCCCTGATTGTGGCTTTTTTTCAGGGCAGAAGTAAAGGACACATGGGTGAAGAGTGTAATATTTTTTCAGAGGGTGGACCCAATAGGTGTTTTTATTATTTTTTTATTTATTTTTTTTTAGCTTGGCAATCTTGCTCAAGTCCTTGCCTCCCAGGATTTTACTCAGGTTGTCATGTTCCCAGTGAAGATGCTTACCCACAAGACCAAAAGCACTTGCTTCATATTGGGATTTTGTTTACCAGAGAATATGTCGTGACAGATTGCTGGGTTTAAAAGGTGAGCACCTTTTGGAACATTTACTCTCTCAGGTTATTTTGTCTTGCACACTTTCTTTTAAGGAGAAGGTCAAATAAACTACATTTGTATATTTCACTTTAAGATATATGTTCAATTACTGTGCGTATATTTATGGGTGGCAGCTTTTGATTTTTTTCGCTGTTGGTGCAGAAAGTACCTCTTATTATTATGTTATTCTTGCAGCTGGTCATTTTTTCCCTGTTTCCGTGCTGCTTAAAAGTGGTTAGTTGGGGTTGTGCAATGTATAACAACAGTCACCAAGAGACCAGTCATAAAACAAGGGACTCAGATCACGCTGCTTTACCAAAGTGTGTGGTCCATGGCAAATAATGTATTCCCACCGCGCATTGCCAAAAACATTGTTAGTTTTGGGGGGCGCTGTTGCACACAGAAGAAATGGCTGCCTGATTCGAGAGCTCCCGCTCGACTGAAACATCCTGAGCCGAGTTACCCTCTGAGGAGCCGCCTGCGGGGCTGGAAAGCTGGTTTGCCAATCGCCCAAATATATGTGCTCACACAGTAAAAATCCTGACAAGCAACGATTAAGTGTGCCAAAGTTTTGGCTGTTGAAACATCAGCCGACGTGCTGTACTGACGCGACCCGACCGTGAGAACCGTGAGGAACCACCCATGAGCCGGGGACGCAGAGAAATGGAAGGTTGCGGATGGACATAGCCTGGTCCTATGACTCGCGCCCAGAGCCTTAGATCATACGCATGCGGCTGGGCAGCGGATGCGGAGAAGGCGGCTGAAGCGGAGGAGGACTGGCGGGCCTCCCTGTTGGGGCAGGGCTCTCGTTGTGCTCCAGCCGCTTGGGAATGGATACCGCCTACTGATCCTCCCGAGCACCATATCGCGGGTAGGATCCCCACAGTTTGAGATTCCCCGAGACGCTGAAGAGTGCCGCAGCCTCGCAACATGGCAGGGCCTGGAACTGGCCCAACACATGCTACAAAACACCAGGTAAGAGGGCCGGAGGTTTGATGGCACATTCTGTTATCACGAGGCGGTGGGCTAACACCGTGGCGTAGCCCTCGCTTGGTCCGGCCAGCAATTTGCGCTGCTGGTGGCAGGCGGCGTGCACGCGGCGGTTCCCACAAGACAAGCGCAGCTCCCGAGGGCCGAGGCCCCGGCTAGCACAGTAACGGATGGGTGGAGAGCTGGCAGTGAGAGGCGATGCGGGAACATGGGTAAATGCGCGCCCGGACTGCTGGACCCAGGCTATGTGAGATGTTTGAAGACACATGTCCCTGACTCCACCTGGGAATCAGATCTGCAGGCAAATGGTTGGCTCACAGTAAATGTCAGCCAGAGTCAAATTGAGAACTCTTTGTAGAGAGGAATAACACCCCTGGCCAAAATAACCTGCCCAGTCTGGCAACACATTACGTCGTAGAACACAGTGCACTTGAGGCAACCATATGCTGAATGGCCAATTCTGAATGACTATATGAGCGAAATACTACATGCCAGGGAGGCTACTCTTTACTCAACCACACACGCGAGGCTGTGCCTACTTGCATATAAGGCACAGCACTGGTGGCTAACATAGACTGTGCAACCACGTGCTGAACGGCCAACCATGGAAGAGGGTATGAATGCAACACTACATGCTAGGGATGCTGTCTCCTGGCGATCTGAAGATTTTGAGGGCATAACCCCCTGATTCTATCTGGACAGCAGGCCTGCAAGTGGGCAGCAGACCTGCAGAAGTTATTGGGTAAACACTGGAATCTGTGAAAACTTGTGGAAAGGACACAACATTGTGGGCTAATATAAGCTGAACAGTGCTGCAATACAATACGTGGAAGGACACAGTCCATTTGTGGCAACCATGTGGTGAAGGACTACATCTGAATGATTGCACAAATATAACACCCCCAACCTGAGAACCTTTTTCGAATCCTGTATAGAGACAACCTATAGGTGCGCAGGAGTGCAATGGCCTTATCATTAGGCACGACACGACCATTGAAAGAACTGCAGCATCACATACTGCTATATTATTATGGGGGAACCACACATATCAGGCAAAGCGGCAAAGACAACCTGGCAATAAAAAGAAAGGCCGAATGGATACCTACACCAGCAGTCAGAACCAAACTACCACTGCGGAAGTACACACTAGTCCTACTGAGACCGCTGAGCCTGAAATTGGTGAGCGAGAAGACAGGCTGACAACTATAGTGCAAAATGGATTCCTCTCAGTTAACGTCAAGCTGGATGATATAGTAGCCACTATTGGCTCTCTGAAGGCCAGAGTGGACAAAGAAAGTGCACGTGTCACAGAAACCGAAAACAGAATAAGCACCAATGAAGACACCATTGCATACCAGTTTAAAGAGACTATGTCCAAATTACATAATAAATGTGAAGACCTCGATTCGAGATCAAGGAGGAACAACCTCCGAGTATTGGGCGTGTTGGAATCCTTTGGGAAAGGTCAAGAAAACCCCATATCCATCGAGAGGGAGAGATTTAGCTTTTCAGCGGTGTCAGAGGAAGAATTATGTAGGGTGATGTCAGGCATGAAACCGACCTCATGCGCTGAAAATATCCTCCCTACCAAGATTATATTGGATCACAAAGAACTTTTCACCCCCATCCTGACAAGGCTAGTTAATGCCTCCTTCTTATAAGGTGCAGTCTCCGACGATATAAAAAAAGTCACAATAACCCTGCTTGTAAAGAAGGCAGGCTTGGATCCTAAGGACCCCAGGAACCTCCGCCCTATTACAAACTCAAATTTTATTCTAAAGATCCTTGACAAAATAGCCACAAACAGCTACAGAAATATGTGGAAACCACAGATGTGTTACACGATCAGCAATCAGGTTTCAGAGCGGCTCATAGTACAGAGTCTGCCATGTTGGATTTACAGACACATATGCTGGAACTGATAGAGAAAGCCAAGCCCGGGTTACTTATGCTGCTGGATCTCAGCGCTGCATTTGATTTAGTAGACCACCAACTGCTACAATCAGCCCTGGATAAACTTGTAGGGTGCTCGTCAAAAGCACAGGCCTGGCTTGCCTCCTTCTTGAAGGATAGGCAGGCGAGAATACATTGGGGTAAAAACTTCTGTGACACAACACCGATACTGTTTGGAGCCCCCCAGGGAGCGAGATTATCCCCACTCCTTTTCAACCTTTATATAAGAAGTCTCTGCTCCCTGCTTGAAAACATCGCCGTGTTTTTCACCAATTACGCCGATGACACGCAGATAATCTTCGAAATAACAGGAGACTATGCAGTAGATAGCTCAAAGATTGAGGAAGTTTACAACATCATTGATACTTGGATGCAGAGGCACTGGATGTGTTTAAATAACACAAAAACCAAACGAATGGTCTTCGGTTCAAACTTGGCCAGGTCCAAGTTGGATTCCCAATATAAGACCTTCCATATCAAATATGCTATTATACCAGTAGTATCTAAGGTAAAAACCCTGGGTAAGATGTTTGAAGCCTCATTAGGCTCAGGGTCAACTATTTGTACAAAAATAATTTGTACTACCTGCACCTTCTGAGAGCAATCAGACCTTTCATAAATGAGACTAACGCGGCCACTATTGCAAGAGCAATCCTGTTATCCCGTCTTGACTACGGCAATGCCCTGCTACTGGGAGCCTCTAAAAGAGAGCTTTCGAAATGGCAAGTAATGCAAAACGATGCGGTTCGCATAATCAAAAAGAAAAAAACAAAGGGACCACATATCTGAAGGTAGAAAGGAATTACATTGGCTCAGAATAGAGGACAGAGTTAGTTTCAAGGCTTTGACAATCGTTCATAGATGCCTTTATGGGGAGGCACCGGCCTACTTTAAAAAACATTTCTCCTGGTATGCACCACAAAGATGCTTAAGATCAGCAGACACGGGTCTCCGAAATATACCAGTGGCTAAACGGGCAACGGGAAAGGGCAGATCCTTTCCTGTCAAGGCGGCTAAATATTGGAACGAGCTACCAGCGAACCTAAGGCTACAAGAAAACTACTCTAGTTTTAGGAAGGCTCTGAAAACGTTCTTATTCCAATAATTTAGAAACATCTTAGTGCCCTATCCCACTGCAGGATAGGCCCAGCCAACATATGCGAGATCCAATCTGTAAATGGTACTTCTCTGTGCTCCCCATGCCCTGATGCCCGCAGGCTTATGGCGCGTTATAAGCATAAAGTAAAGTAAAGTAAAGTAAATGGAAAAGCAACTTGAAACATTGCTCAAGTCCCTATTTGGGCCGGAATCATTCTCTGAACACTTCCTAGTCGAGAGAGCACATCGCACACTGGTGCCAATACCGAAGCCGAGTGCACCACCACACACGACAATCGTCCGACACCTCAATTACAGGGACAGAGATACAATCCTGCGGATGGCGAGGGAGGCTGCAACGCTGCAATATGAAGAAAACCAGATACAAATATACCTGGACTTTTCTGCCGGGGTTCAGGCTAGCAGGAGATCCTATGAACCAGTCAAAAAACTCCTGAAGGCACATCAAATTCATATGCTCGATGTTTCCAGCCAAAATGAGAATTCAACATGCAGGAAGAGCACACTTTTTTGAAACTCTGGCTGAAGCCATGACTTATATTGAAAACTCTATACCCCTGCCTCCCAGAGGGGGCAGACCGGTACAGAACAACAGGCCTCGGCCGGTGGACTAAAGACATGCATTGAAGGAATACATACAAGTTTTACCGTATCCTTTATGGCAGCAATTATGCTGCATTAATTACCGAAGGCGGCCCCACCAACTATGTTTGAAAGCATTGGCAGAGCCGGAGTTGGCGGTCATGTGCAGCAACATGGCTACCCCTGGAATACTCCACAAGCTTATGTGGGAACATCGTCAAGTTGGGGGATGATGATGAGGGTGGGTGGGAGGGGCGAGGGTATGGAGTTTGTTGTTGTTCTGGAACAGATTTATTATGGTGTAATTTGGAAACTTGTGTCCACTGGAAGTCGCCATGTCCCGGTGGGAGGGTGACTGAGGTGAAATGTTTGTTGATTGTTAAACTTGTGGTTGCTGGGATACTGGCGCTGCCCATATTGCACATGTGTCACAGCCCTAAGAGAGGAGACATCATCAAAACACTTGTCTATAATGCACTGGTGATGGGTTGAGGGTACGACTGTTGTCATAGAACGTCCGGGGACTAAATAACCAGATAAAAGCAAAGAAAATTGGCAACTATATTGCCAGACACGGCCCCCAAATCCTAATGCTACAAGAAACACACACAATGGGAGCGAGCAATATGCACATACTGCCCAAATGGGGCAAACTAAGGTTCCATACTGATTACTCATCCCAGTCCAGAGGTGTGCTCACCCTTATCCATCCAAGCGTGGTTTTCAAGCTAGAAGGTCAAAAGGTGGATCAGCTTGGGAGATATGTTGTGGTATGGGTGGAGGTCGCAGGCCAGCAACTACTGCTGGTAAACACATATGGGCCTAATATTGACGACCCAGCCTTCTACATGAACGTGTATCAGTTAATTACCTCAATAAGTGTGTCCACTATAATATGGGGGGGGATTTCAATGTGGCCCTTGATCCCATACTTGATAGATCCACGACAACTATCAGGCCACCGCATAAGAAAGTGCTGATCCTGGGTCACATTCTTCCGCAGCTGTCGCTGGTGGATGCCTGGCACGAACTACACCCTGATAGTAGGAGATACACATATTACTCCTCGGTGCATGACTCTGAGTCTAGAATTGATTATTGGTTTGTTTCTTCTGCTATAACTACGGCACTGAAAATGTGTGAGATTTTGCCCTGCATACTATCCGATCATTCTTCGGTGTTGTTGGAGGTTGTGCTACGTGATTCTCCCAGACCAGAAAGAAGGTGGAGGATGCCCAATGGAATTCTTGGTGATCCTGGGGTGGTGGAATCACTACACGTCAAAATAGCGGAGTTTCTCACTAATAATTTGGGAACAGTTGATATGTATTCCACTGTGTGGGAGTCCTTCAAGGTGTGGGTCAGGGGAGTCCTGATATCCAAGTCTGTTGGTCTTCTGAAGGGTGTGTGTGGTGAGCTAGCCAAGATCGAAAGCAAATTAGTTACACTGGAGGAAGCCTACCTTTGCACACAAGACAAAGGAATATTGGTGGAAATACATACACACCTCCAGGAATTTGACAACCTGGCCACTAGAGAAATGCGCTATGTAGCATCTCCCATACGGGCACGCACGTAGGGGGAGGGAAACAAGGCTGGGAAAACACTGGCCAACCTGCTTAAACACGACAAACAACCAAATCAGATTACTAACATACAAACAGCACAAGGGGAGGTACTCCTGAAGGAGGAGGGGATCAATGGGGAATTTGTTAAATTTTATAAAGAACTATATGCCAATAAAGATAAGAAAATGGACATTGAAATAAAATCATACCTTGCGGCACTCTCCCTACCAAAACTCCTAGATGAGGACCGGTTGGCAATGGATCAACCTGTGACTGCTGAGGAAATTACGGAAGCAATCAAAGCATTGTCATCAGGCAAAGCACCGGGGTCGGACGGCATAGGGGCCGAATTCTATAAAGAGTTCCGGGAAGAGCTAGTACCAATACTGATGCAGGTATGGGAAGAGGCCTTGAGAGTAATATACTACCCCCAACAATGAGAGAGGCCATAATAACCATGCTCCCTAAGCCTCAGCGACCACCACAAGAAAGATCATTTTATAGACCCCTGTCACTTATAAATACTGACGCTAAAATATTTGCAGTGCCCACCCTAGTCCATCCTGACCAGAGCAGGCTTAAGCCCACAAGGTCCATGGCCCTGAATCTTCGTAGACTCTTTGGCATAATGGCACAAATAGACCTTGAGAGAAGCGCAGTGGCTATATCTCTTGACACCGAAAAGGCCTTTGATTCGGTCTCATGGGTTTATCTCCTGGCTGCACTGGAGGCTTTCGGGATGGGCCCTAATTTTATTTGCTATCTGAAATTGTTGTATACTGATCCCGGCCCTCGTGTAATAACTTACAGATCCATCTCTGAATTGTTCCTGCTGGGCAGTGGTACTAGGCAGGGGTGTCCATTCTCGCCCATACTATTTGTGATAACCATAGAGCCGATGGCAGCTGCAGTGAGACTAAGACATGCAGATAGGGGGATAAAGATGAAAGGTTCCACCCAATTAATCTCATTATATGCTGACTATACGCTGTTGTATGTCTGTGTGCCCGAGAAGAACATTGCACCCATCATGGCAGAAATACAAGAATTTACCGAATACTCTGGGTACACTATAAATAGTGCCAAATTCAAAATATTTCCACTTACTCCAGCTACCTAAATACCCAGACACGATATGCGGACTCAAGTGGTCGGAACAACATATCAGATACTTGGGGATCCTTGTTTCTAGGGATAGACTTACCCTATATTCAGACAATCATGAAAGCGTGCAACAATTTCTAAACACTAAACTTCTGATGTGGGGGCATCTCCCATCTCGTTATATGGTAGGGTCACAATTCTCAAAATGATAGTCTTACCCAAGTTACTATAGTTTTTTGTGAACGTCCCTATATGGCCGGGAAGGACCTTCTTCACCAGACTCCGATCTATGGTGGTAGCATTCCTCTGGAACGGGAAAACAGCAAGGATAGGGTGGGAAAAAAATGACTGAACCATACTCCTCGGGTGGTATTGCTGCCCTTTGACTTTGTGCTCTACTATTATGTTGCTCAAGCACAATTTGTGAAATATTGGTATGATGCTTCAGAGGGACCACCCCACACATGGATAGAGGAATACATCACACACTCAACGAACATACAATCAGTAATTTTTGATCCACGATACAAGGATACTTGCGAATATAACCCGTTAAATTGCACAGTCCGGGCATGGGAGGCTAAGAATAGAAACACCCTATAACCCAGAAATATCCCTATGGAATTTCCTAGGCATACCCCCAATGCATGATAGCAACTTGCAAGAATCCTGGGACCCAAATAGAGAGATGAAACTGGGAGACATGTTCATCAACAGGACATTTGTAGCCCTGAAAGAATTGGTGAGGGCACTGGGTGAGGGGCCACTTAAGACACTTCAATATTACCGTATGAGATCTGCATTTCAAAAGAGGTGGCCGCTCTTCCCGGATAAACCTCCTCCACATCCATGTACACAGTTGGTTACGGCTAAGGAGGGCCTGGGAATCTCTAAACTATATGTAGCAGTGCAAGCCCATACCCCTACAGCAAACCAGGTCAAGGTCAAGTGGGAGAGAGATCTGCAGATGCATCATTGAAGAGAAGAAATGGGCCAAGTACTGTTCGCTCACCAAAAATGTGTCACTGAATGCTGGGTTATGCTTAATTCAGTTTAAGATTTTAAATAGATTACACTATACACCGGCTAAAATAGCAGAATACGCAGCAGATAGCCCGGACGAATGCCCCAAATGCCGAGCACCTCGGGCGGGTCCTTCCATATGTACTGGGGATGCCCGGTGCTGGCGGATTTCTGGAGTGCGGTGGCTGTGATGTTGGAAGAGACCACGCAGATACCCCCTGATCTAATTCCTCAGAAATACTTGTTTGGAGACATTGGCAAGTGCTCTGAAAAATCAGGAGATTGTTCAACATCTCATGTGCGGTGGCCAAGAAATGCATATTACAAACATGGAAAAGCTCTGGGCCACCGAGCATGAATCACTTTCTCCGCGAACTAGCACATGTTAATGAATCAGAAGAACAATGTGTCCTAACCCAACCTGTGACAAGTAGGCCCAAGGACATATGGGGGCCCTTCAGAATGTACTTGTGTGACATGATTTCTGATGTCTTATATATGAATGAACCATGTAATGTATCCTGGTATAACCTGTGAGGTGTCATAGTGCTATGTATCTTTTTTGACCACTAATAAAACATTGTTAGTTTTGAAAGCCTGCAATCTTTTATACATAACAATACCACTGTCTAAACAGGACAAAATCAGTTTGTGATTGATTAACGTCTTTGAGCGATGGGTTAAAAGTGGGTTAAAAGTGTTTTAAAATATGGAGTGGCTGTCCCCACTACCATGGGCGAAGGCCATGGCTAGAGGTCTGGTAGAATTTTAAAATGGGCAGAGTGTATGTCCATTTCCGAAGACCATGCTAGTGATCTGGAAATGTTCTAAAAATCTATGGAATACCAAATCCCATTGAAAACTCAAGGAAAAAACCTTAGTTGCAGGGACGTTAAGGTGAGAATTGAATGCAACATAATCCCTGAAATTCAGCTAAGGCCACCTTAACTTCGCACCCCCTTTTTGCACAGCCTATGACACAATAATGACATCACACATCACATCACTGATAACATCACTAATTACACGATGTCTAAGAACTCTGATGACCTTACAAATAACATCACTGATGCCATCACTGGTAACAACACTAATTACATTGTATATAACTCTTTACATCATTAATGGAATTAGACATAAGATCATTTATAAGTTAGTGCATGAAAACCTTGATTACCTAAGTAACCATATGGGTCGCGGACTTGGCCATGACAAAGGCTGGGGTCACTTGCCAGCACCAAAGGCCATAGGTCGGTTAGTGTTAAAAAATACCAATGTGCATGTTTAAAAGCCATGTTTAGTAGTCAATCACTGTTTTAAAATATGCAGTGGGCATAGTTGAAAGCTGAAGTCAGTGACCATGGCTAAAGGCCATAGCCAGTGCCCATGAATATATTAGAATATGCAGTTGGCACAGCCAAAGACAGTGACCACTGGCTAGTATTGTTTGAAGACCTTGGCTAGTGGCTGATTAGTGTATATAATATACAGTGGGCACGGCCGAAGGCCATCGCTTATTGCATTTTATTATTTTATAAATACAGTGGACATGGCCAAAAGATGTATAAACTGCTCAAGGTCAAAGGCCATGGCTAGTGCCCATTTATATGTTAAAATATATAGTGGGCACAGCCAAAGATTGCGGCCACTGGCCAGTATTGTGCCAAAGTCCATGACTAGTGCCTCATCAGTGCATATAATGTACAGTGAGCATGGTTAAAAGCTGTATCCACTGGTAAAGGCCAGAATATGTGGTTGGTAGCCTGTTAGTGTTTAAAATATTCAGTGCACATGGGTGAAGGTTGTGACGACTGTCCATACCTGAAGGCCATGACTAGTACCCATTCATGTACTAAAATATATTTGGCTATGCACACTGACCATGGCTGAAGCCATGCTTAATGCCATTTACTGCTGTAATGTAATTAGTGATGTCATCAATGATGTGATCTGTGATGTCATCATTGTGGTCATCATTGTGGTCATAGACTGCACAACAGGGGCTGTGAAGTTAAGGTGGCTTTAGCTGAATTTCAGGGGTTTTGTTGTGTTAAATTCTCACCTTAATGTCCCTGCAACTATAGTGTTGTTCTTGAATTTCAAAGGTTTTGTTACAATGTATTGCTCATATCCAAGTTGTTTCCTTGGATATATAAATATATATTACACAGCCACAGTAGTGGTTGTGTAGTTATGGTTAAGTTACTAATCCCATAGGAAGAGCACTTTTTGGGCGGCTTGTATAACTTCGCTCCCCCTGGACGAATCCTCACCAAACGTTCAAAAAAAGTATATGGCCCAGTCTGAATGTTTTTGCAAATGTTAGTGAGGTTTGGTTTGGGGTGGGCAAAGTTATAGAGGAGGTCCCAAAATTATTATTTTTTCCCATTGACATAATGGAAAAAAACGTTGCGAATGCTTACATCTCAAACTGCTGGACGGATTTCCACCAGAATTGCGGGCAGAACGGCGGCTTAGTCCCGAAAGCAAGCTTTTGTTAATTTGGTGTAAATTCGTCCAGTAGTTTTTTTATAAACGGCCAAAATGTAAGCCAAAAACATTAGCGATATCTATGTCTGCTCCGCGGACACACTTCACTGTTCGCTCCGCAGACAAGATACCGACTGGCTAATTTGCTTGCGTCATGTCCGCCGACAGGCAACGTGTTCTCTGATTGGCTGGGGTGGGGCGTGAGGTGTGTCGCATTGTTTTGATGCGCCCGCCATCTTGGATCTGCTGACAGTACGGCGGCGAACAGAGGCAAAATGCAATTTTGGGGAGTGCGTTGGTGTGCAGAAGTGCTTGGGGAGTATTGGGGAGTAAGATATCGGTCAAATACTGTATCTGTTTAGGTGGCAGGTACCCCTGATGTGTTTGCCATGTGTGCGGTCGATATCCCCTATAAGCAGCCCACATACCACAGTCAAAATGTTTGGTATTATAGGTGTTCTATGCTGCGGTGGTTGTGGCCAGGGCGTACAGTCTTGGGTGCATGGCCTACGGCCTACTGCCTACTGCCTTCGCCAATGCACCCAAGACTGTGTGCCCTGGCCATAACCGCCGCAGCATAACACACCCATAGAATCAAACACCAATCAAATATCCAGAACGCAAAAGTTGTGTACTGTTTCATTAGTACAGTTTGTATGTGAAGTTTTGGCTAGGCTAGGCAGTTAACATTGCAGAGTTTGTAATAGGACTGCAGTATAAGATACCTTTGGAAGTAAATATTTTGGATTGTGGTGTATGATTGTGTACATTTTCTTTGAGATCTAATTGTAAACAAACTAATTTGCCATGAATGCCTTTCATTAATTTAGAGGGAGGTCATTTTGCTGTTTTTGTTGAAGGCGTACTGACAGCGCTGCGGCGAACAGAGGCAAAATGCAATTTCGCAGAGTTTGTTGGTGTTCAGATGTGCTTGGGTAGGGTTGTTGAGTAAGAGATTGGTCAAGTACTGTATTTGTTTAGGTGGCAGGTGCCCCTGATGTGTTCGCCATGTGAAGCGCTATTTGCTCCCATTATGAGTTAAGGTCAGTGCTGTTGAATTTTTGTTTCCTTGTTGTGCACACCCACAGATGGTACACAGAATAAGGTTCAATTGTTTTTTGACCTTGAAACAAAAGGAGGATTGCGAACGGAATGCATGACGGGAGGGATGTAAGACTTTCAAATATGATAATGTTCACCATCCAAAAATTGAATAAAGGAACATGTAATTTCATTTTGTGAAAATAAATTTAAATGGACGGAGTGTTTCTTTTACGCTGATACAATGCAAATGCCAAATATTATGTAAGTTTTACTTTGGACGATTTTGTACACAAACTAGTAAAATTATAATTCGGTGACAATATTGGTGGGCTAAATTGTATTGTGTGTTGTGTGTGGTATATTGCAAAGAGTCACAATTAAAACTTGTGTGTGTAGATTTTTTTTGTTGTGGGGATATGGGCAATGCAGCATCAAGATGGGTGTAGTGCAGTTGTTGGTTGCCCCAGGTTCACAAAGGTGTAATTGAATGATAACATTTAATTAAAATTCAGTGTATCTGTTCTTTTTGGTTTTATTTAGCTGTCTGATTGCAGCGTCAGTGTTAGATCTCATTTCGAGCTCATCATACTATGTAGCAGTAATGTGTACAGCAAACTGAAGAGTAATTTGCACATTATTTTGTATGAGTTATTATTGTTTGACGTCCGTGTTTATTAAAAGTTGTAACAGGGGCCCAAATTGATGGTTATAATGATACATTGTAATAAGATTGGTTACTGAGACACATTTCTGTAATCTTTTTTTTAAATAGTAATATCTTGACTTTCTGCGATTGTCATGGATTCCAGATACCAAAGGACATTTTTTTTAACCGTCACCTACAGATATACGTCAGTGGTTGTTTTCCAGTGACACTGTTTTGGGATGATCGACACAGGCCCATATGCCCATATGCCATACCAGCGATAAGGGGCAATTTAATATCTTTTGTGGTGGCTTAGTGGAAGTTCGTGCCAAAGTCTTCACAGGAATATCGGTTGACTCACGATAAACATTTGTGGATCGAGAACGAAGAAAACAATTACCTATTTGCTTGCATATATGTAAGTCTCCGGATGTTCTTGGAGCATTTATTGTGAAATAAAAGTACTTTACAAATTGTACAATTTGGTATTTCCTTTCAAAGTATAGTTTCATATTCAAAATTGGGATGTGCTGTGTTGTGAGATGATATGTGTTGATATTCCGGGTTCTGCGTCAAGTAACGTTATCACGTAGGTGATGATTGGGTGCATTTTACTACGTTGTATAGTAATGTTATCGAGATAGGTGGAGCATATCATTAAGTTTGGTGAAGTTGGACTCAGGGGCGGGGCATATGCATTAGTGTCGCCAGGGCAGTCCACCTTGGGCGATGTGGGAACAGATAAGATTATCACAAGATGGCCGCGCATGCTGCTTGATTTCGCATGTGTAAAAAAGAGTAAAAGTACGGTAAGGTGCATAGGAAATGTTTGTACGATCGATCAATGTATGCTTAGAAGTACATGCGCGAACACTTAATATTTCTGAGTGCACTAATATTTTAATAGATCAATTTTTTGCTGCATTCGCTTGCACCCGATTTTCTCTGTAATATTTTGAATGTCTGTATGGTGTGTTCACATTTTTCTTGGGGGGAAGTACAGAAAGTAATGGTTAATAATTTGTTTATATAGAAAATTGTGGTGTCTTCCGTTAGGAGGGCCGGTCTTACAATGTGCAGGTATATACAAAAGGAATGCCACCGTGTTGTCGGTTGAGGGGGTTCACACTGTGAGCCTACTTAGCAGACTTCTGCTAAGAGGTTGTATACAACTGATTATGGGCCTCATCACGACTTTGGCGGTAACCCTTAAATCTGCCGATCGCGCTATTACCAGCGGATTTAAGGGTCCGCCAAATCAGGATTTAGGCCGATTTCTCCCCAGCTCTTGGCTGGGGGGAAATCCACTGAGAATTTGCGCTATTACCGCCGGCGAGAAATCCGCCAGCGGTAAGAGCGCAAATTTTCCCCATTAAACCCAATGGGGAATGGGGCATTCCCGAATGGGCTCAATGGGGAATGAGGAATTACATTACCGCCGAACTGGTGATCCGGCGCTATTAGCGCCGGGGAGTTCGGCGGTAGGGCTAATACCGCCAAAGTCGTAATCAGGCCCTATGTTGGCATTTTAAACTCAAAGAAGGAGGATTTCTGTGCTATAAAGGAAGTTGTTTCAATGCATAAATACACACATGCTTCCAATCACTGTATCAGTATCTAGTCTGCCTTAACATTGGTTTCAGTCCGATATGCTTCACGCTACATTTAATGGTCGTCTTCCTATACTGCTGTCCAGTCAGTGAACTTTTGAGCCTTGCTTGCATTTCCAAACTCCCTGCCACTACTTGTTCAAATGCATAGCTGCCATGTGAGCCACTAAGAGCCATTGCTGGCTTTTCTCGTTGCATGATTGGATTTGTACTTTCATGTTTCCTGTGCTAAGTATGGGCCTACAAATTCCAGCATGTAAAGTCAAAAGCAAGAACATGCTCGTGTTATTGGGCATAATATGGGAGCACTTGACAGCTATACAAATGTTCATCAAAAACTCATGCTCCCGGCAGGTTTTGCGACATGCTTTTCACACTCTGCTATGCCCAGTATTGTGCTTTTAAATGCTCCTGTAGCAGAGGTGTTACCACGTGTGGGTTTTTAGGTAAACTAAAGCATGTGTGCACCCTATATTTTTAAGAAGACTGTCCCTTATTTCTGACAACATCTCATGGTGGCCACAGTAGTGAGACATTCAGGAAATGGTTATTTTCTTAAGTCCTATCAGTTTAAATTGAGGTTCTTAGGGTTTTCAATTTGGTTATACACGCATGATAGTACATATTCTAGAAGGCACAGAGATCTAAGTTAAGTGCTACGAGAAGAGTGACTAGGCAGGTTCAACTTAACAGGGACCCAGTCCTGTTCCCCAGACACACGTGTGGTCTGGTGCTACATTCCGGGTCTCCCCACAGCGTTTAACTCCTATGCCACAGGCGTCCCTGGGTGTCTGAAGGTTCAGCATAGGCGCCAGAGTTTTGAAGTGCGTCAAGCGCATGTTTGTCTGAGAGTGTGTGTGTGTATTGACTGTGTGTGTGTATGTGTGTGTGTGTGGGCAATGCCGGTCTTTGCATCAGGCCATATTTTTTTTTGAAATGTCAAAATAAATTTGCAGGATTAAAAGAACTTCTTTTAATCCTGCATATTAATTTTGCTTCCATTTTGCACCTCGTTCACACTCCCATTCACACCTGCTGGTGGAGGCGCCCCCTGGAGGCTGGCACATCAGGCAGCCACCTGCATGGCCTGATGCAAAGTTATTATCAATGTTTTTAGTTATTTCATCACACGGAACATTTTCTTCTAGCCATTCTAAAGTAGTAGACGTTTCTGTGTAGAAAGAAATATATATATTATTTTTACTGTACCTAATACCGAAAGTTTATAAATATATAAAACTAGTGAAAAAGACTTTGTTAAAGGGACGTTATGGTTATGTTGCGCTACTAAAAACCTATGAAATTCAGTGAAAAAATCATTGTTAAAGGGACGTTATGGATCCAAGTAAAACCGAAAACCCCCAGAAATTTGCCAGTTATGGTAAGCTAAGCAACCATAACTCGCACCACCACCGTGCACTGCTAAGACTAACACCCAGGACATCAAAGATGACATCACAAATGTCATTGATGACATCACCGATGACATCACAGTTCTGGTTTCCTCTTTTTGTGTGCACTGACATATGTAGGGCAGGTGGTTTTCTTCACTAACAGCCAGCAACTAAACATGCAAAAGGTACTATGTTGTAGATCTTACCTTTCTCATATGTTGTTACACTGTTTTCCTTAGGTTGCAGGCACATAATATGATGTATATACAAAGGAGAAGAATGAAGCCTATAACACAGCAATCATTTCCATCCATAACTCGCGCCACCACCGTGCACTGCTAAGACTAGCACCCAGGACATCAAAGATGACATCCCAAATTACAAAAACACGGCTGGAATAGCAGTAAGCAAAAACAGAGGCAGGACGCCGTAGGGCATGGCCTGCGACACAACACGTTTCACGCTCAACTGAGTGCTTGGTCACGTATATATATATTGGTTCTTCTAAATGTACACAATGGCAGACCAGCAGACTGTTTCGTCAGCATTGATAGAACACTCTACATATTCATCACTCAAACCTTTGTACATTTAACATGCAGCTATGCTTTGAATGTTGAGTATGCTATTAAATATGTGTTTTGTTCACATATTTTAACACAGAGCACAGTTATTGCTTTCATTCATTTTATCATAGGTAGCTTTGCTGTATCTTTTCACAGCTGAACTGCGCGGCAAGGACATGATCATGACAACGAGGTTTAATGTTGCTCTTAGGATTGATAGACTCCCTTCTTGCAGTAATTATAGTGTAGTAGACTATAATTTAGAAATGCTATTTGTCAAAGTTACAATAAAATTCAAATCATATTCCATATATAAAAAATAATGATTTACGGTATTTTAGAAGGGCACTCACTGAATGCTCACTGACTATTAAGGAAAATTGTTGTTATTAATAGTCATTTAGGAGGTGAAGTTGATTGATTCAGGGAAGTAGTTGTGTAGCAACTACTTTCTCCACAGTTTTGCCAATAAAAGGGAGGTTTGTAATGGTGCACCAGTTGGTCAGGTCGTCTGCATCAAGGGTTGTTTTCTTCAAAAGAGGTTATATGGTTATATGAGACCCATTCCTGAGGGTGTCTGGGAATTACCATTCTTTGAGGGACACATAATGATGCCGCGGAGCGCATAGATTGTCGGGCCAGTCAATTGTTTAATGGTGGAGTAAGATGTAGGTTTAAGATAGGCAATTGTTTTTGAGAGATCTGGGGGAGAGAGAGGACAGAATTAAGTCCAGGGGCATAGTGCACATGTCAGGGTTATGGGGGTGCTAATGCTGTGGGAGATTGATTTGATAGTCTTTTGGATGTTATCTATTTTTTCAATAAAAAATATGTTCATTCTGTCGCATATTTCCTAAATTGCTTTTACTTCTGCGTCAGGTGAGCGTTTGGTGTGGTGTTTTGCTACTTCAGAGGGATCTGTGTTCTTGTTAGAAGCTGCCACAATGGTGGTGGAATAGTAAGCAGCTTTGGACTCCGTAATCAGAATCCTACAGTTCGTATGTAGAAATTTGAGGTGTTGATGTCTCCATGGTTCTGGTTTTTGCGTTACCCTTTCTCTACGTCTCTAATTGAGCGTTTGTTGGAGGCGAGCTCAGGGGCGTACCAAGGGGTTGATGGTTTGGTCTTACGCACAGCTAGTTTTTTAGGGTGGCATGAGTGTCCAAGGCTTTCATGGCAGATTTCTTGACTAATTCTAGGTGGTCGGAGGCATTCCCTGTGGTGGCAAAGTCTGCAAAGTTATCTTCTAGCTCATTGACCGTGAAGGTTTTGAATTAGTTGCATTCAGTGAGGGGGAATTTAGCCTGACCTTTGTGAGCCGTAGTCAAGTCGGTGACTGATATTGAGGATGGCTGCATGGTCAGACCAGTCGAGTGGATAGGGGCTGTGTGCAGTTGATGAGGGGGGAAGATGTGAAAACTAAGTATAGGGTGTTGCCTTGTTTGTGCATGGGTGTGAGCAATATGAGCCTATGGCCCATGTAGTCAGTGCTAAAAGTGTGCTTCTAGTGTAGTTGTAAGCCTGTGAGAAAGACATTAATGGAGTGTGTTAATTTCGCCGAGGAGAGTAAGTTGGAGATGTCACCAATTTATTTATTTATTTATTGTACATTTGTGTGGCACAAGGTGCTTCCAGACACCACAAGGCAGAGGTCGGGATAAGGAGAAAAAACACTAAAGGTCCTACTAGGCTTTGTGATATTCAGGATGTGCAAGTGCAAAATTGGAAGTGCCAATGGGATAAGGTCAGGCAGGAAGGATGGATGAGAGAGAGGGAACAGGGAAAGTGCAGTAGGGGAGGGGGCCCAAGGGGATAGGCAATTGCTAAGGTAGCCGAGAGGGCAAGTGCCAGGAGAACAGACACAGGGTAGACTGGTGTGAGTGGGGTGGATCAGACTCAGGAGGATAGACGAGGAAGGCTGCCCGAGGCATGAGCTGGTTCAATGGGGGCTAGCGGGTAGTAGCGAGGAGGGCCTGGCCTCAGTAATACTCATAAGGGACCAGGAACCTGTTGCAACGACAGGGGGCAATTAACAAGGGAGTGCACCATCATCAGATGTGATTGCAATGCTAACCACTCTAAAGGAGGCGGTGTTGCCTTCATACACAAAAAAACAATTGCCATGCGGATCTCATCAGACCAACAGATTCCCTGAGCAGAAATCCTATCGGTTAAACTCCCTATCTCTCACAACCAAACCGTTACCTTGCATCTCATATACAGGCCACCTGGTCCCATCACCACTTTTGCAGATGACATCCTGTCAACCCTAGCTGACAAAACTAAGGCTAACTCACAAATAATACTTCTAGGTGAACTAATCTTGGTTTCAAAGATCTTAGCTTTACACCTCGCTGATTCTCTCACTGACACAGGTTTCACTCATCGTATCCTTGAACCTACACGTGAAAAAAAAGGAAGAATCCTTGTCTGGTTAGTTGATCTAAATTGCAACATTACCACAATAGATAACGTACCTTTTGCCTGGTCCGACCATCACACCATCACTTTTAACATCTCAGCCAACTACCAAAGCTCCAGTCCATACCTAGCACCTTCTACCCACACCAGAAATAAAAAAAGATATTACCAGAGAAAATCTCCTCCCACATATTCTGGCCACTCTGAACAATGTGCTGTTATCCTGTGCAGACCCAACAATTTTAGTCGATACATACAATACAACTATTCTCAAAGCCATGGATACTATTGCCCCCATTAAATCCAGGAAAGCCAAACCACACGCTTGCCTTAATTCGTGGTTCACACCACAGTTGAGGGCCTTATACAAAGAAAAAAATCAAGGAAGCCTGCTGAAAAGCCACCCTACTGACACCAACAAGGATAATCTTATTATAGTGTCACTTAATTACAAAGAAGCTATCTCCCTAGCCAAAAAGGAGACTTACAATAAACGTATCCTGCAAGCGGAATCCAACATCAAAGAACTTTTCACGATCCTTAAAGAACTGGAAACACCTTGCACACCACCTGCCTCTTGTAGCAAAGATAGTTCTTGATGCGCAAACATACAAAAAGCACTCCCTAATAAAATCACTATGCTACAGGCCAAAATAAACGCCAAAAAAAGCACCCCCCAGACCAACGTTCTACCTAACCCCCCACTGCACTCCACATACTCTTATACCATTCAGCTTCTCACCTGTAACCATCCCTGAGGTAGAAAACATAATCAGTAAACTCAAACCATCCAAGTGCCAGGGTGACTCCTGCTCTGTGCCTTTATAAAAGAGGCCTCACATGAGCTAGCTCCTTTCATCACTGTGTTAATTAATGTGTCATTCAGCTCAGGCACTGTGCCAGATAACCTGAAGGAAGCCTGGGTCATCCCCCTTCTAGAAAAGCCCTTGCTAGACCCTAGCATACCCACTAACTTCAGACCCATCACAACTGTACCGTACTTATAAAAAATCTTGGATCGAGCAGCCTACCTTCAGATCTAGGATTATTTGGAATGCACCAATCTCCTTAGTCTTAGAGAGTCTGGCTTCCACCCTAAGAAGATTTAAAAACCCAAATTGAGGATCTAAAAAAAAAAAAGGCAAGATCTCCCTTCTCTTACTGTTGGACCTATCGGCCGCCTTTGATTTGGTGAACCACCAAATCTTATGTCGCCATCTCAAAGTGGCAGCACACTTCTTTGACAAAGCTACCACATGGATCAAATCCTTCTTGGCCAACAGATCCATGAGGGTCTTCTCTGTGATCGCCTCAGCTGACCCTGCTCCAGTTCTATGCAGCGTGCCCCAAGGTTCTTGTGTTTCACCTACGCTCTACAATGTGTTCACCAAACCACTCTTTGACATACTCGACTATCTGGGTGTCACCTACACAAACTATGCTGATGACACCCATACTCATCCCTATTTCTGGCAACCACACAGCTGACACTAAAGCCTTAAACAACGTTTATATGATCATACAGGCTTGGATGGCCCAACACGAGCTCTGTCTTAATGATGACAAGACAGAGCTCCTCATTCTGGGTTCTCCCAATCGCCTGAGCAACTAGACCCTTCATTCAAATCCCTTGTCATCAATTGCAATACAAACAAGGTGATCAATGACACCAACAGGTCAAGTATCTACCTAGACTCTTCCCTGTCCCTCATAAGACAAACCAACATGGTGACCTCAGCATCCACATATATCTGGAAACTCATCACCGCTTGCCGGCCATTTATCACCTCAACTAATTGCATCACACTTGCTAGAACTCTAATTATGTCCAAATTAGACTACTGCAACACCCTTTATCTTGGGACTAGCCAACGTAATATTAGCAAGCTTCAAGTAATTCAAAATAATGCCATCAGAGCTGCCCTGAACATCCCCAGGAAACAACATATCTCTGATACCCGCCGTAATCTGCACTGGCTCTCTGTTGCTCAAAGAATCTTCCTTAAAGCCTTGTCCCTCACACACAAATTGTTGACTGAAAATGCCCCCCTTTACTTGGCCACCCGCTTCTCTCAGCAAACCTCAAACCGGCCACAACAAGCAGTTCAAACCCACTGCCTCTCTATATCCAGATATAGACTGAAAAATCTGGTGGGACCAGCTTCCCAGTGCTCGCTTCCACACTATGGAACTCACAATCTACTTCACTTAGAATAGAACCTTCATTCTCAGTCTTTAAGGATAAAGCCAAATCTTGGCTCTCGACCTAAGACCCAATCAACTCTGCAATGAAGCTCAAATACGAGGATCTATTCATTCACTGTAACTGCCTTATCCTTACTGTAATTTGTCAAATATATGTAATCGTTCTTGTATATATCTCTACTTGTACAATATGTTTTGCAATTTTGTAATTACTTTGTTATGCTGATAATGTAAATTATGCCATGCCATGTATGTTGTTGCTATGACTGTAACCTTAAGATATGTGCCCAGATGCCTTGAGGCCAGGTGCGCTATATAAATAAATAAAATACAAATACAAATACTATGGAAGGAGGAGGAGAAAAGGAAGGTCTTGAGGAGCGTCCAGAACTTAAGGAGATCTGGCTCATGTCTGAGAGGGGCTGGGAAGCCATTCCAGAGGGAGGCCCTTGCCAAAAAAATAGTTTTTCCCCCCATACTCAGAGAAATGTCTGACCTGCAGAGAATTTTAACTAGAGGACCAAAGCACTCTAGCAGAGGGGTATTCATGCAGAATATGTTGGATGAAGCAGGTCCCAGGCACCTGGAAAGCCTTGTGAATGATGCATAGCTTCCTGAATGTGATACTTGCAATCACTGGATGCCAGTGAGAGACTTTAGGGTTGGAGAGATGCAGTCCCTGGTCTTGAGGCCAATGATACTTCTTGCGGTCCTATTCTGGATTGTTAGTGGGAGAGGGAAGAGGGAGGAAAGAGGTAGGTTGGGGAAGAGTCTGATGAAATAGTCCAGCCTGTAGAGAACCTGAGCTCTAGAGATGTTTCTGGGTAAGTGAGGAAAGGGAGAATGCCTCTAAGACTGTGAAGCTAATAGAGGGCCTTCTTGGCAAGGTCAGCAATATGAGGAGAGAAGGAGAAAGAGGAGTTGAAGATGACACGCAGGTGTTTTGACTCACATGAGGGTGAGGGGAGATGGCCCAAGGAGGGTGGCCAGAGATAGGAGGAAAGGAGGGGGTAGGAGTCCTAATGAGAATGATCTTAGTCTTACTGGCATTAAGGCAAAGATTATTAGCAGCATGCCCTGTCTGAATAGCAGTCAGACAGTCCGGTATGAGAGAGGACGGAGAGGAGGAGGGGAGCTTAAAGGAGAGCTATTTGTCATCGGCATGGCACTGGAAATGAGGAGAGAAAGTTGAGATTAAGTGGGCAAGAGGGGCAAGGTAGATAATGAAAAGCCAGGGCAAGAGGATAGAGCTCTGAGGGACACCACAGATAGAGAGTGAGGCAGAGGACAGAAAGGGAAAGGCAATGCAAGAGTCACTCCTGTGAGGTGGTCTGTAGATGAGATAGAAGGTGATGGATTCCTTGTGTGATAAAGGGAACAAGCAGGTGAGTGATTCAAACACACTTTTTCTGGTCGAGGGGATGATGCAGCATTGTCAATCGCAAATGTGGATGATCACCACATGCCTGGTGCCCTTATTGGCTGGTCGGCATGTTGGATGGGATTTCAGTGATAAACAGGGCATCAAGGTGGTTGTACGAGATGAGGTCAGCGATATCTGCAGCATGAGTGACTGCTAAGTGAGCATTGATGAACATGAGAGGGTGTGTGCGTGTGCTCCGTGGGTGTTCGATGGAGTAGAGGGCTATATTGATGTAGTTCTCTAGGTTAGCTTGCCAGGGCTGGCCTGTGTCCTTTGCCATTCAAATCCCTGTTAGAGTAGGGATGGGCTGTGGAGGGAGGACACACATGGTGGGTCCTTGAGTAGAGGCCTGGAAGTCACAAAAGCTGGAAGTGGATGGAGAAATTGAGTGGCAGGACCTGGTTACGTGACCAACATCCTACTCAATGCTGTCTATCTGGAGCTGGACTCAAGTACTTAATTAGAGACCTTAAAGTCATGAAAAGAGGTGATGAGTGGAGCAACTGAGTGGGATGGACTGTTCAAATGATCAGCAACCTACTCAATGCTGTCTGCCTGTAGCTGCCCTAGAGTATTTAAGTAGAGCCCTGGAAGGCACGAGAACTTGTGGTGAGCAAAGCAACTGAGTGGCGGGCCCTGGTCAAGTGACCAGCAGCCTACTCAGTACTGTCTGCCTGGAGCTGGCAGAGAGTCCTTAACTAGAGGTATGAATGGTGGGAAAACTGGTGGTCAGCAGAGCATCTTAGTTGCAGGGCATGGTAACCTGACCATCATCATACTCAATGCTGTCTACCTGGAGCTGACCTAGATTCCTTAAGTAGAGGCCTGGAAGGCATGGAAATATTTGGTTGGTGGAGCCACTCTGTGGCAGAGCCTGGTCACATGACTGGTAGCCTACTCACAGTTGTCTGCCTGCATGACCCATACTCTCACCTCTTAATCTGTAAATAAAAGTTGAGCCCTATAACTCAATCTGATGTATCTGTATTTTCATTGCTTGCCCAGCCATACTGCCCACAAGTAATTTCCTATTGCACAGCCAAAGGTCATAGGTTGGGGAAGGGTCATTAGCCCAAGTGATCATGACCTCTCCTGAGGTATATAAGAATCTTACTGCACATGAGTGTGCACATAAAAAGTAAAGCACATGATTGCAGGCTACTGCACAAATTGGAATGTCTGCAGTCAGGTCTGTAACAAAGACTATACACTGCATTTCAAGCATTCTTCTTATTGTATGAGAAGACGTCTATAATGGAATCCATGTTCTAATGTGAATTTCAACAGGACAAATGTTTTTGGTGCCGTACCCATGGTATAACTTCAATGCCGGGTGTGCTGTCGGGTAGTGTGCCCTCCTGAGTAAACAGACTAGTTGCTAGCAACTGGTCTGTTTACTGCTCACGTTACTTACATTGCGGCAGGAACAATCAGGAGGGCACACTACCCGACGCCACACCCTGCATTGAAGTTATAACAGGGAAACAGCACCAATATAAAAAGTTCATCCCACATGGAGGAATACTAACTGGGATAAGAGGTTGGGAACGGATGGCCCCACCTAATCTGATGGACAACACAATTGATAATATGCAGCAAAGTCACAGGTCGTGAAAAAGATGTCTACAACAATGACGTCATCGAAACCAGTCGACTACCTTACTTTATGATATCCCTTAAGGGAGTTTGGGATACGATATATGATCACTAAAATCTCTTTTCTGTTAAAAGACGATATACAACTGGTGAACTTCTTTCCAGCTGTATGGGTTTAGATCAAAGTGAACGCTGAACCTATACAGTACCGGCACATAAAAAGTAGCCAGTCCCAGCATACACATTTGCCTGTATACTAATTTTAGAAAAGAATTACTCTTTTCTAGCCCCGTTGAACCAAAGCATAACAATCTATCTATATTGTATGTAAACACTTTGCTGGAGGTGAATAAAGGGATAGAGCATTATGCCGGCAGGAAATCCTTCCTCGTTGAAATGTTCACACAAAATTAGATCTGGTTCAACCTCTTTTTTCCTTTCCTCTTTTTTCCTTTTTTTTGCTTTTAACTCTGTTTGCAATACGGCACATTGCAAAAGCATGGATAGATCCTCTCTGCTCTTTCCTATAAGATCCGGCCTAAGGACAGCACTACCTAACAGGGATAGGGTGTGCTTCTACCTAGGGTTGGTGCTAACATACACATTGAGTGTCTATCGATGAATTCCTGAAGATATAAATAAGTATGATGACCTATGGATGTTCTTTTGTGATAAAAAGAGGACTGTGATGCGACATGAGCTGGTTATAGAACTGTTGCCCCAATCTATGTAGAAGATTAGGTCAGTTAGTGCTATACTGAGTAGTGTAGGTGATTATTCGTGTTTGTTAAACAAAACCTAACCAACGTAGTTGGGCATGGCACGTTGGGAGTTGTAAGGTCCCCTTTGTGGGATGTGAAGTTCTGTAAAACTAGGGATAACCTTAATTTTCCAACATCTGAATTTTCATAAATTAAAGGGGTGAGATTCTAGAGTGTTTATGGAAAGTGTTTCCTGTATCTGGGACCTTAACTCTCCCTTATATGAGTCAAATGTAGTTGTGCTCAATATTGACAGATTGTAAATCAAATGTTGGTTGTAGCTTTCTGAGCACACATCTTTTATAACTAGAGGTCCTCATATATTGATGTTTTTAATTTTCTTTTATGTAAGGTTTATTGATATTATAAATTGCTCTGCATATATATTTCACAATGTTTGCTCAGAAAATATCTGTGTTTTTGATGTACAGGATTTCTTTTTAAACCTGTTCATTAACACATGATTTCTATATTGTTTCATATCTTGTCCCACAATCACCAATGTAATGTCTGTCTGATAGCTTCAACACTCAAAATGTATTACTTAAAAAGTATTGCAAATATTCCATTTTTTTGCTAAGGGTGTTCATGAGTCTAAAATGAACTTTACTCAATCAAGCTTTTATCTGGATCTAAGGTAAGCATTACACAAGTTATAAAGCTGGTATGAAATGCTAGTTTATGTAGATTTTTGTCTGTCTGTCCTGTTAAGTCAGCTGCTCAAGGCAAACCATCTATAACAGTGTCATTTAATACCATTTGGCAAACCCCAAACAGAATCAGACGTCTTTAAGATTGTAAGTCCAAGAAAGGCCACAAATCACGAAGGTTAGCTTTGCTTCAAAAGAAATATGAATAGCAATGTCATCTAACAAGGACATGTGTCACAAGGCAACCCCATAGCCATCTTTGAATGTTCACCTTCATTTTCAAACAACAGAGAATTTCATTGTGGTAATGTACCAATGCACGCAAAACCAGTCCATTAACAACAATAAGAAAGTATACAAGGTGCAAGAGGAAACAGCTTTATTCAGCAAGATCTTTATTCAGCAACAGGTGTTTTTAGCAAGATAGAAACAACTCAACAAGACCGCATCAGCCTGAGGGTATAAAGCAAGAAACTACAAGATTTGCATGGTTACACAAAATAAAACCATGTGACATGTTCTAACATATTAATTTGCTACAATAATTTAAACCCCTATAGAACACTATACACCAGAGTCTACCAGTGGCTATTCCATTATCTACAACCACAACCAGGTCCATCCCCCCAAATATAGTCATCATTACGATCACATCACTACCACACAATTAAGTTGGTTGGCACACTACATACCAACAGTGATAAGAATACTTCAGTGCCATTGGATGGCCCCTCTTAAGGTGGCCTCAAATGTTGTAATTGTTCTAGACAGTCCAATTATTATTTGATTTACTGACCGGGAATAGAGAGATCAAACCTCTGCTTCCAAGAACAAAAATATACTCCCTTCTCATCACCCATGCCAGGGCCCTATTTGTCCCAGACAGTTGTCCCACCCTTGAATGTTCCAATTAGCAACTGTTATCTTGATACTCACTGCTGACGCAGGTGCACAATCTTTTAAATGGGTCACGGGATGAATAACAGCCTTTGTGGGTTCTGTCAGTCTGGGATATTTTCTTCTATTGTACTTCATTTAGTACTGGGTGTAGTGGCACTAATTTGCCGTAGGGGGCACTGTCTATACAACTTAGATTAGTGTCTTTGGCAATATTTCTTCTTGGGTCACCATGCACCTGCCAATCAAAGTTTCTGTGTGTTTATTAAATTATTGTTTTGACCAGAAGTAATTGCTACATATGGGCTCTGTTTCATGGGAACAATTTTGTTTTGCCTTTCCGTCGAGCACCATCTTGTACTCCCTTCCACTGTAACCTTGGCTGTCTCATACTTTCAGGCTAGAAATGGCTTCTCATAACGTTGGTAAAATCTAAGCACTTGGTTACAGCAGCTCTAAAATAATGTATAATTTCACATGAGGCCATTACTGCAAAATGGCAGAACCCCTCTCAATGCTACATTTACAAATCATAAGGAATACTATTTCTTCATTTATGTACCTCTTAGTAATATTCTCAGTGTATTCAGCACCCTATATTTCTCAGTGACCGTCTCAGTGTATGCCACAACCTAACTCCTTCAATGTGGCATGACTACCTATAGTGTTGTGACTAAATCTATTATACGTGTGTTTATATTTTAACAGAAGACACTTGTCACTATTCTACTAGGGATAGTGTGTTGCTTGGGTTCAGGCATCTTTAACACAGACCACGCAGGCAAAAGGACCGAAAAACATTAATTTAAGTTAACTCCCTTATCTTCTGTTTGCGTTCATACATTGGTTTTTTTTAGGGACCAGTGTGTCATGTGGTGTTTGCATCATTTGCAAAATCACAGTAATTCAAATTAGCTGGAGAATTAATTTTCTGTCTATATGAGAAAGTATTTTTGTCTTATAGATGAGCACTATTGTATACATAGCTTTCTCACCCCCAAAAGGCAGTTCTAAGGTATGCTGACAACCACAAACAATGGTCTATCATACTCCCACATTTCAGATAGAAGTTTCTTTCACACAAATCCCACAATGATCTACACTAGACCCAAGGAAGGGACACTAACACTTTCCGTTTCTCCCATACCACTGTCTTCTGTCACTATATTGTACTCATCTGTAACCAAGTAATCTGTATAACTTCTTTAACAGTGCCCCAATGCTAAGGGCTGTTTGGCGTTTTATACATAAAACAATAAATAAAGTAAATGAAAAATAATATTGCATCCATCAAAATCAGAAATCAAAATGCAGATTATCTTGGTAGATGGGTCCAGTGCATGTCTAAACCCATGACCTCCTTGAATGATTTTATTTTGTGAGCACTTTAAAATCACTCATTCTTTTTTCAGTGTATCAGAGGAAGTGCAGATTATGCTTCACTGCTGTAGAACCACCACAGTAACTTCAGATTTCTTGCATATTCTTTTAGATGAGTTTGTTTCACTTCATTTTGCAATTCTTTTCGTTCAGTTACATTTTTATGTTAAGTGCGCACACTAGTCTCTGTCAGAGAAACCGAGAAACCATCATCACACATCAATTTCGAATGATGGTAAAGAAAAGTGATTTATTCTTTGGCTTGCATGATAAGGAAACAGCAACCTGCATCTGACTGGGACCACCTAACCGACATGACCCATCATCCATACCTATTACCTTTTCATATCACTGGTCACCTGACCAAGAAATATACAAAAACCCTCTCAGTAGGCATTATGACACCTTTATCCTTCCTCCCAACTTAACTTGATTCATTCAACATCTATATCCATCCTCTATGTCCATAAACTGAAATGACGTACAATGACATACTTCTGGCCAACCATGAAATGATGAGAGGTGTGAACATCTTTCCACAATTATTATTAGTATTATTATTATTGTTGTTACTGTATTTATTGAGCATAGAACTGGCTTTTAGAAGCAAAAGAGAGGTTTATAGAGGTAAACAACAATACAGACACATAACAGAGATCTTTACAGAGGTATACAACAGTACAGATGGATAACAGAGCGCTTTTCAAAGGTAACAACGGTACAGATATACAGTGAGGGGTGGCATACAGAGGGGCACAGATGAGGGGTACAGCTGTACCGAGTGGCGGGGTGGACAGGGGCGAGTGGCGTCTGGCGTGTCAGGTTTGCGCAAGGGGCGATGTGATTGCCTAGGTGTTGTGGCAGAAAGATTCCTTGAAGAGATGAGTCATGAGTTATTTTCTGAATTGTAGGAGTGTGGGGCGAGTATGATGCTGACGCTGAGGAGGTTGCATAGTCTTGCGGTGTAGGCAAAGAAGGCTTGTTTTATGGTCCTTTTCTTTTTGCAATGGCATATTTGAAATCTGTACTTGTACGGACTTCTGTTGGACCAGTGCCCGCTGGAGATGCTGAGTTTCTCTGCAAGGCAGCTTGGTGACTTGTAGGCAACTGCCTTATAGATAATGAAGCAAGACTTGAGGTTGATTTGTGCGTGCAGTGGGAGCCAGTGAAGGTGGATGAAGGCCGGGGTGATGTGATCGTATCTGTGTAGACCCTTGAGAGGGCTTCCTGGCACCCCATCATAAATCCCCCACCCACATGACGACTTCACTTCACTTACAACAACCCATTGCTCTGTCGAGTTAATGACAGATTGACCCACTGAGCTCTGGCTTGCGAACTTCCTCCAGTAACCCAGGAGAGGATGGAGCCTACAGTTATTTTTGTGCATGCATCAACATTATGCAACTTTCAATGCAATATACGTAGGTGAGAGCTAAATTGCTAGGAAAGGTAGTGCACATGGGTAAACACTGTCAGCAACAGTTGGGTTTGAAAACTGAGCGTGTAGGTTTTACATAAAAACAGGAGGTTTACATATACATACACGTGCAACCTGACATTGAATACTCTCAAATGAATCTGCTTTAAAGGCGAGGTGGGTAGGTGCCTTAAGGCTGGGGTGATACACGTGGATCTCTTCTTTCCTACAAGAAGACACTGACCCTTGAAGGTTCTTCCAAATAGACGCATTGCAGGTGTGTAAGGCCCACAGCCAGCCTCCTTATGACTGCATTCGTGAGATGCGTGTTGCCATCAATAATGGAGGCCTTAGATGCATTCTCCCCTGCATGAGGGATGTGATCAGACATCTGCTGGCATGACACCAACCCTATTGAAAGACATGACAGCAACCCTACTGAAAGGGATGGACCTTAGCGGTCCAATCACTGTAAACATGATGCACTTCTTGCAAGCTTAGAAGGGAAAAATTAATAGAAATATTCATGCAACACTTGAGGGTTTCGATTCTTTGCACAGGAATCTTACCATGGCTCTTGCAGCATTCCACATTCACCTGCTCCCGTGATGCGCCATGAGATCACGTGCACAAGGGAAGGAGTCATGTGACAGGTGCTCTTCAAAGCACATAATACCTAGAAGTAGGAAGGCAGGTAATTCAGGTGTTTCTTAATGATACGTGTTATGTTAATGCACCTTTAACGCAAAAGGTACACCGCCAGATCGTCCCCTTGGTGCTGAGAAGCAGGAACACAACTGTAGCTTTTCGGTGGAGCCTATATGGGGAACAGGAAAGTGTGTAGATTTCTTCTTAATTCAAATCATGTTCACATTTTACGAGGAATGTGCATATAGATGGTCCTTGGGAACGTTGGATTCCCTGCTTTAGAGACTTGTCCTAGACTTCCCAAAACTTAATTGTAGTGAACATTATTTTCTAATTTTAGAGCAGTATAAAGACATAGCTAAAGGCCCTCATTACGACCCAGGCGGTAAGTTACCACCTGGGTCGTACCCTTACCACCATGGTGTAAACTATGTTTACACCATGGTGGATGGCGGATTTACAGCCCCATTCCAAGGTGAGTGGGGCGTTAAATCCCCATTTCCCATTTTACCCTTCCCCATTCCCATTTTTGCCCCATAGGGCATAATGGGAATGGGGAAAGGCGCTAATTACGCCACCGTAAATTACGGTGGCGTAATTAGCACCAAGGTCCCTTTGCGGCATGGGTCTTAACGCCTGCAAAAAGCAGGTGTTAAAATCACCATCCTGCAAAGGGACCTTGGAATCAGGCGTTAAGAGTCGGTGCCGTTTACGGCGCCGTAAACCCCTTAACACCTGGGTCCTAATGAGGGCCAAAGTGACATATTTCATAACACTATGATCAGATATTCTAGTAATTTCTGGACAGATAGCTTTCCAATCGTCACTCAACAGAAAGTGTCACCTCTCACACAGCAGTGAGGTGGAACTCTCAAGTGTGGTGAACAGACATAGAGGTTCAAGTCTATATTTTGTGTCCAACTTAATTCCTTGCTCTGGGGTACTTTCCCAGGAATCGTCAATGCAGTTCTCTTGTTTAACATACATGTCGGACATTAAGTATATTTCTGACATACAAATAGGCCTAATCTTTGCACATATACCAGTGATGGAGCTTTTCAAACTGTGGCATTTGCCTGCAAATACCAATTCATTGATATGCGATAGAAATCATGTATAAAGGGATCATAGAGAGATTGGGGCTCTGGAGCTAGGGGAAGTTGCCTGTTATAGGATATGACCTCTGGTTATTGAGTACCAGTGATTCCCCAGTGACCACCCAGCCCCATCTCTCCAGACCTTTATGGAGCCCAAAATCCAACATTTCAGGGATGGCCTCTCTCCTCAGACGCCATCCACGGGCTGAACTGTGGACCGGATTAGTCTCCTTCATGCAGTGTACACGTAGAGACACCCGGAAGTGGAGCTAAGACTGGAGGTCTGGGAGCAGACCCTACTTTCAGTAAAGTGAGTTGGAATAAGAGACCACCTGGTCACCATATTAACATTGGTGATTCCAAGATGATAGCTGACATTTCTCAGTCTTCTGCTTGTTGGGTAATGATCAATGAAACCCTTAGATTACAAGGGCAATTAAGATACTTGCAACATCTGAATGTAATTGGCAAGGTGGAGAATGCACATTAAAAGGAGGGGGGCCCATGAAGCTAATGACACAACCTCAACGTAAGGAGGGAAGGGTCCAGCCAATCCCTCCCATTATGCAATCAGTTGACCCAAAGACTACATTACAAAAGAGGGATGGAGGTGGAAATCAGTGAGGAATGTTGGACAGAGTTCCTAAGAGTCCATGTGAAATTAGAACGAGTAGCAGGAGAATAGCAAAACGGTGGCTAACCCAGCTTGCTCTGTCCCTGGAAAACCTTAGACATACCGGTGAAGATGATGCAGAGAGCCTACTGGGAGCTACAACCCAGATCCTGGCCCAAGCCAGAGACCACTGAGAAGGAGAATCATTGGATTTGCCTGCTGGGGGCTTCAGCCTAGATCCTTGTGGTAGACCTAAGCATAAAGAAAGAGAACAGAATCGATAGCCTGCTCTTGACTGAAGACTGACAGGTATTGTAGACTCTGTGCATTGAATGAAGAGCCTATGTTGAGCTCAACCCGGAAGAGTGACCCTAGACTTGGGATTAATAATCACTAAAGTCTCAAAAAAGGAGTAATGAAAGGATTGAGAATGTCATCCCCACACATGTTGAAGGTGTTTGAGGTCAAAAGAATTGGTGAAAGAACAGGATCTTTAAAATGACAATATATATTTGAAAACAAATGCCAAGAAAAAATACAAATACGATGTTTATGTTCTGAGATGGCGAGTGAACTGAAGAACAACTCAGGGTAAAACAACCATGAGATCTGCGTGATTAGAAAATAGAAATTGACTTTTGTAGAATACCATTAGCTCTTTTTAGCATAGCATGTGCACAAGGGGTACTTACTCCCCCACCGTGACACCATTACCATGGAACTTGACTTTTGTACTTTAGGTGGTTTCCCTCTAGCACTATAAAATTCCACCAACTGATGTAAAATAAAGGGTATGAACTGTTATTTGTATCTGGGGTTTCGTTTGCATCGAGAAACGTTCCCCAAGCATTCTATTTATTTATTTGTTTATTTATCTTTATATATATATAGGGAACAACAATACACTTTAGATCACACAATAATATACAATGGATAAGATATCAGATTTGATGAGATACAGTGACATTCTTACAATGGGGTGAGTGATATTCTGACCAGGCTGTGGTGGGTAGTAAATGGAATAGTCCCTCGGGACAATACATGGGTGGACTTACCAAGATTAAGGTTAATCAAAATTTGAGAGGTTTAGGTGCATGCAGGTGGTACGGCCAGCTATGTTAGGTTTGTGACCATGATGGATGAAGTCTCAGACTGGAGGTAGAAAAGTGAGGGAGAGAGGCAATGTTAGAGGTGATGGAAAAATGCTAGCACAAAGGAAAATGAGAGATAGGTTATGAGGATAAAACAGAGGAGAGGGGTTAGGCTTTCAATTTAGCTTTGAAAAAATTTGGTGTGGACTGTTTCTCAGATATCTGAGAGAAGAGAATGCCATGCAAGTGGAGCAAGAAGAGAGAAAGAGAGGAAACAAGAGGTAGTGAGCTGCCACAAAGGTAGTGAAGGAGGCAGAGCGGTGGATACGAGAAGGCTTGTAGAGTTGGATGGTAGAGGATAGATAGAATGGTGCCATACCATGTGTAGCAGATCAATTACTCAAAGTAAAAGAAAAACATACAGAATTTTCCAAACAAGCCTTCCTCCCAAAGATTTGGGTCTTCATGATTAGAATCCTCTGCCGGGATTGTATTTCACCTTTTATAGTAACATAGTCTCTGAGTCTTGTTGAACCTTCATGGACTAAGGCCCTATACTCCTTTGAACAGTAATATTACAATCAAGTGTTAGATACATGTTCAGGCTTCTGCTTTGACATGAGTAATATCAAATACATTATTGTTTGCTTGCAACTTGCATTTTTCCTATGTTGCTGATTTTGTTGTTGTAACCTGACAATGTTATTAATCTTTCTAGTTTTTGCAGTTTACAGTTGTAATTTGTGCTTTTGCACCATACAAATACCCATTTAATAAAGAACATTACCACCTTCAAACCCGGTTTTATTAATATTTGCACGCTGAGAATTTGAACCAGGGTGCTGAAAGAAATTAATTTGTCTACAATGCCAGGGCACAGTGTTGATATACACAAAATAAATATACCTAAGATGGCCGTCATCGGCTTGGGCTCCATGCAGAGTCCCTCTTCTATTTATGTTACTGACAATGGTGTGAGCTGTAGTATGGAGCCAAAGCAGAGCTGTGTGGAGGTTCTGGTGAGTTGGTCTTGGGGAGGGGCAAAGAATTGCTGTCGAGTTTGCAGCTTGGGTATGCAGGTGCAATAGAGAGGTGGATGAAGAGGGGGTGTGGGCAGAGCGCAGATTGCTCAAAATGCAGGTTTGTATCTATAGATGAAGGCTGCATTCTGAGGAAGAAGATTAGCTGGCTCCCCCCATTGGGTGCTGACCAGTCAAATAGCATGATTGTCAACTATTTGAAGGCATCTTACATGTCTGCTCAATTCCTAAATTTCCAATTCCATCATTCCTTTCAAAGGTTTGTACAGATACTGCCATGTGAATTTTGCCTCATTGATTGGCTCCCTTGTGACTTTCCCCTCAGTGAAACATTCTTCAGTACGAAGGCTTTTCAAGTCACAGTGAAAAATGTAATGTTTTTACAAAGAATAATCGTTAAAATTGTCTCACTAATGAGTTAAACAAATTATATCTGACCCAAGTGATTATGATATGATATGATATGGCATTTGTAACGCGCCTATACACAAGTGTTTCAAGGCGAGACGAGGCGAGGGGGAATAAGGGGAGACAGACAACGATACAACTAGGCCAGGTGTCATTCAGATCGCGCAAGTGCAAGGGTAGAGGGGAGGGGAAAAGTGCAAAGGGGAGGTGGAAAGGGGAGAGTGCAGTACAGGGTTAAGAGCATACAGGAAAAATAACAAGGGCCAGCTAGTGGCAAGTGCGAGATAAGTGCAGAAAAGTGCTGGGAAGGGGGGCTGTAGGGATACAGACACAGTCCCGCGGTGCAGGGGGTTGCCAGGGAGGCAGTTCAGGGGAGAGTGGCTGGGCCAAGGACCGAGAGCGGTGAGTGGCCCAGTTGCAGATTCAGTGCAGTTTCAGTAAGTTTAGCAGGGGAGAGGGGGAGAGAAGGCAGAGGCGAAGAGGAAGGTTTTGAGGTGCTTCCGGAACCGGAGATGGTTCTCCTCGAGTTTCAGGGAGGCAGGAAGGCTGTTCAAGAGGGAGGCCCCTGCAGCGGAGAGAGATCTGCCCCCAACTCGTTGTTTGGAGAAGCGGCTGACCCTGAGGGAGTTGGAGGCGGATGAGCGAAGAGCTTGAGAAGGAAGATATTTAGGAAGAGAGAGTTGAAGGTATTTTGGCCCAAGGCCCCAGAAGGCCTTGTGGACAATGCAGAGGGTTTTGAACTTGATCCTCGCAGTCACTGGGAGCCAGTGTAGTGATTTCAGTCCTGGAGAGATACGGTCCCTGGGCTTGAGGCCAAGGACAAGTCTCGCAGCCGTTTCTGGATGAGTTGCAAAGGGCGGAGAGTAGAGGCGGGCAGATTTAGATAGAGGCTGTTACAGAAGTCCATCTTAGAGAGAACCAGGGCTCTAGAGACAGTGAGCTTCTGGGGGAAGGAGAGGAAAGGAAGGATACCTCGGAGGAGGTGGAGCTGATAGTGTGACTTCTTAGAGACGTCGGATATGTGAGGAGAGAAGGAGAGTGCGGAGTCGAAGATGACCCCAAGGTTTTTGCCTTGCAGGTAGGAGCAGGAAGAGGGCAAAGAGAGGCCGGCCAGAGAGCTGCAGGGAAGGAGGGAGTGGGTGTGCCGTTGAGTAGAATCTCAGTCTTACTGGCATTAAGGCAGAGGTCGTTGGCGGCACACCATTCCTGGATAGCAGAAAGACAGTCAGAGATGAGGGAAGGAGAAGAGGAGGCCGAGGGTAGCCTGAAAATGAGCTGGGTATCATCCGCATAGCACTGAAAGTAGGGGCAGAAAGCGGCGATGCGGTGGGCGAGGAGTGCCAGATACTGGTTAAACAGAAAACGAGAGAGGTTAGATCCCTGGGGGACACCACAGGTAGAGAAAAAGATGTCAGAGAGGAAAGACCCCAGTTGGACCTGTGAGGGTTGATCGGAGAGGAAAGAGGACAGCCACGCCAGAGCCTGACCAGTGATACCCAGGTTATCACGGAGACGGTTGAGCAGGATGGTATGGTTGACGGTGTCAAAGGCAGAAGAGAGATCAAGCAAATGAGAACACATGGAGTGTTACAGTCAAGATTCGAGAGCAGGTCCTCATGGATGTTCAGGAGAGCAGTTTCCGTGCTTCTGGCGGCTCTGAAGCCAGACTGATGGTCATGAAGACTACCAACAGATACATCATGGAGATTAAGCTGGGAGATGGCCAGTTTTTCCAGGACCTTGCCCAGGAAGGGAGTGATAGAGATTGGGCGATAGTTAGCAGGGCAAGAGGGGTCAGAGGAGGGTTTCTTAAGAAGGGGGTGCAAAGGGAGTGCTTGAGAGGGGATGGGAAGACTCCAGAGGCGAAGGAGTGATTGCAGAAGTCACTAAAGGCAGGAGCCGAAGAGTCGATGTGGTCCTTGATAGTTCTGGAGGAACAGGGGTGGACCTGTTTTGACGAGACTTTCATAGATCGGACTTGTCTTGAAACCATTCAGCAGAAAACAGGGGAAAGGCAGAGAAGGAGAGAGGAGGAGTGGCTGCAGAGGGGCCAGTGGTAGAGCAGGGAATAGAGGGGGGTGAGAGGAGGAGAGTGAGGACAGGATGTCCTGAGTTTTAGAGATGAAGTGAGCGGCAAGTGCCGTGCAGAGGGCCTGGGAGGGGACATGATAGGTAGACTCTGCTGCAGGGTTTGCCAGCTCCTTGCAGGTTTTAAAGAGTTTGGCCGAATTATTAGATGCCGCAGAGATGCAGGATTGGATAAGGGCTCTCTTCTTGGTGAGAACGGAGAGCCGGTATTGCCTTTGGAGCAGGCGACAGGCCAGTTTGTCAGAGGATGAACATGAAGCACGCCATTTCCTCTCTGCCATCCTGCACTTGCGTTTAAGGGTGACGAGATCCGAGTAATACCAGGAGTTACATTTGGCTTTGGGCTTCATGCAGATTCTCATGACAGGGGCAAGGATATCAAGAGTATCAGATATAGCAGAGTGGAAAGTGGAGAGGGCTGTGTCAGGGTGGGAGTCAGCCGAAGGAGGAGGAGGGGGTGTGAAGGTGGTAGTGAAAACCTCAACTAACACGCGCTTCATGTGTCGGATGACCGAGAAGGAAGGTGGCAGTGATGAGGGTGGCTTTGCCTGTGGGTTAGGGAGGGTGAGGTGGGAGGGAAGGAGAAAGTGATCACTCCAGGAGAGAGGAGTGGAGAGAGCGACAGAGAGGGGAAGGTCAGAAGAGATCAGAGCATTGAGAGTGTGCCCTGCAGAATGAGTCGGCCCAGACGAGAGAATAGAGAGTGAGAGAGAGTCGCACAGGTCGCGAAAGAGTCCAGAGGGGGGCAGGAGGCATCCAGGTGGATGTTGAAGTCTCCAAGAAAGAGGAGTTGAGTGGTTGAGGACAAGAGTAAGGAGGAGAGGTCCGCCCACTCGGAGAGGAAGGAGGAAATTTGACCAGGTGGCTCATAGATAGTGGCCACGGTAAGGGAATGGCTAGGAGAGAGAGAGAGTCGGCAGACAAGACATTCAAAAGAGGAGTAGGTCTGCGTGGGAGTAACAGTGGCAGGAATCCACTCAGGGAAGATAAGGGCCACACCCCCCCCAGCATGGTTGGGCCTGGGCACGGAGAGGATCTTGTAACCGTCAGGTAGGAGTGTGTCAAAGCTGGTGACAGAGCTGGCCGTGAACCATGTCTCGGTGAGACCGAGTACGTCATGGTCCAGTTCCTCAAGAAGGTGACAGATATCAGAGGAATGTTTGACTGCAGAGCGAGAGTTAAGAGTAGCAATCTGGAGAAGGACTTCCGGGGAGGGGTACAGATCAGAGGTACGCCCTGCGGAGGTGAAGAAGGAGCACGTGAAGGGGCAGGAGGGAGGGTAGAGGCAAGGTAGTAGAGGACAGAGGAGGGGGGACAGCAGGAGAGGAAAGCATGTTGATGAGGCGCAGGAAGTGTCTATCAAAGAGATGAAGGTTGGCCTGAGGGCCTTGGACCAAGACAGTCCCATTAGCGTAGACATCAATGATGGCCTTAGAGGAGTGGAAGGAGGCCAAGAGGATGTCCCAGCGGGTTCCACCATTAATGGGAGAAGAGGAAAAAGGAGAGAGCACAGAGACCATATGAAGGGTCCATAGGTCAGGTGAAGGCACAAAAAAGACGATGTCAGTGAGAGTTTCCTTGGAGGAGGCATTAGTGTAGGTGTCAGTGATAGGGAGGCCTGGGTTGGAGACCAGGATGTCCTTTTTAAAAATGTTCCTACCATATTTAGTGAGGAGAGAAGGATGGTCAATGGAGAAGCAGTTAGAAAAGATAGGAGAAACAGAGAGCACCATGGAATAGGAGGGAGTGGGGGGGGAGACAGGATGAGCGCAAGAGGACAGGAAGAGAGCGGCAGCCTTAGTTAACCACAATTTCAGAACACTGTGAACACACTGATGCATGTAAGGTACCGGTGGAGAGGCAACCTGAGTTTGAGAATCCTGCAAGGGGAGAAAAACCCTAGATAACCACAATTTCAGAACACAGTAATGCGTGTAAGGTACCGGTGGAGAGGCCACCTAAGTTTGAGAATCCTGCAAGGAGAGAAAAAACCCTAGTTTACCAAAATTTCAGAACACAGTAATGCGTGTAAGGTACCGGTGGAGAGGCCACCTAAGTTTGAGAATCCTGCAAGGGGAGAAAAACCCTAGTTTACCACAGTTTCAGAGCACAATGAAGTGTGTGGACACCGTGCGAAGGAGTGTACAGGTAGGGGGGGGTGGGCCGGGGGAGCAGGTAGAGCTCACAAGATGGAGCGGCGGAAGTCGCCTGGCGTCCCCTGTGGACACCTGCAGACACAAAGGGAGCCGCAGCCGTAGGAGCTGCCCTTTGCCTAAGGGGCCCTTAGCCGGGGGCTGCCAGGCAGGGGGGCTGCCCAGGAGAGAGCAGTTATAAGACAGAGGGAGGAGACGAAGGGGAGGGGGGTGTGGGCGGGCAGGGAGGCGGGAAGGGAGAGGAGGACCAGGAAGTGGGAGGGGGGAGCAGGCACAACAACGCGCTCAGAGCGCGAACACTAAATCAACAAGATTACACAATTACACTCACGGAGGCCCGCAGGGCCAGGCAGGGCTTCACTTGGCCTGCAGTTTCCTCAGGGCTACCGGCAACTACTCTCTCCCGCTCAGCTGAACAAAGAAGCGAGCTGGGGGAGCAGCCGTCGAGTAGCCCAGAGGGTACCATCCAGTCAGCCAATCAGAGGGGGGGTGGGCGGGCAGGGAGGCGGGAAGGGAGAGGAGGACCAGGAAGTGGGGGGGGAGCAGGCACAACAACGCACTCAGAGCGCAAACACTAAATCAACAAGATTACACGATTACACACACGGAGGCCCGCAGGGCCAGGCAGGGCTTCACTTGGCCTGCAGTTTCCTCAGGGCTACCGGCGACTGCTCTCTCCCGCTCAGCTGAACAAAGAGCGGGAACTAACGAAAAGTTTGAGACTATGTTGGAACGGTTTTGGTCAAGACAATATGATGAGAGAGTGCTAAATACTGCAAAGCAGAACGCTTCTTCTTTACAACGTAATTACCTTTTCCAGAACAGTCCCATAGATCAGAGTGTCGATCTTGTTTATGTGCATACATTTTCTTGGCAGAGTATCAGCATCAAAAACATATTTAAGAAACACTAAAATATACTGTCACAGTTGATTTGTTCCCCAGATTGCCAGTGTTTGTGTAACTAGTTTGTGCAGAAGGTGGGACGTGAAAGACAAACCTGTCAAAATTGGTGCTTTTCCAGGTCACTCTTGCCAACACTGTCATAATTTCATAAGGGGGTCTTATATCACGCATCCTTACACTGGCAAAGAGATACTACTGAAACGTTTTTCAACATGTGATTCGTTCAATGTTATTTATGCGCTGAAATGCCCCTGTGGGCTTTATTACGTTGGTTGTACCACTCGTAAAGTCAAGCTACGTTGGATGCAACACAAATCACAAGTTCGTACCAAGAACCCAACATTACCAGTCGCAATGCACTTAAAGGAGCAACACCATACAGCTGCACAGTTGAAATGTGTGATTCTTGAGCAAGCCACCCTGCCGAAAAGAGGAGGCAACATGGGACAGCGTTTGCATCCAAGGGAGATCTTGCGGATTAATGCCCTCTCCTCTTTGAGTCCTAAGGGAATGATTGTGGATTTTGATCTAAACTGTTATATTTAACTGGGCACGTTAGTTTGTATTGTCTGTATTAGTTGACAGCTGATATAGCAATGTTGGTGTTAGGCTCATGTACCCTTTTCAAAAAGCTCCATTTGTGTTTCTAGACTTGATTGACATGGGCCTTATTGATCTTACTTTTCAATTCACTGCAGTGGTTTGATCTTCCTTCAAATGTTCTTCTGTTTTTTTCTTCAACCTTCGTGCGACCACGTTTTTTTTTTTGTTTTTTTGTTTTGCATTCTCTTATTTCCATAATAGTAACATTATCTGGCATGTTATTGGTTTAACATTGGTGGCACTTGTTCCTAAGTGGCTTGCTCCCTTCGTAATGATCGTCAACACCATGGGCTTCTTGAAGTAAATGACTAACATCTATAATTTTGGTGATTTGATGACATCTCTTCTTCTATTTATGACTATTTAACAAGTTTCCTTTCTACACGTATAGGTCCTGATTCATGGAACATTTTCCTATGGAATTGCGCTATTGTTAAACACTTCCATGAATCAGGCCCATAGAGTTTTTCAGTGGAGTGCTGCTCTAGTTCCCTCCTTGTGTGTCACGCGGGATGCCTGTCTCTATTTCTGGAGTCGGGCACCCAGCGTATGCACTTTCAGGTGGCAGAGGCCGTGCAACAAAGTTTTCTACTCTGTGAGTTACGTTTTGTGTGCGCTTGGTTATTCTATTTAGTTTCTTGAATGTGAAGGTTGGTCAAAGTGATGGCTACAATGGGTCTTTGATTATTTTTTAGACATCTTCAAGAACGAGTGGCTGCAATCTACGTTGAGTGGAAGGTACTTCATTTGTTTCTGCCATTTTTAGCACTGTTTGGGGAAAGATTACTCCCTCTATGAGACAGTTGCTGTGAGTGATGCACTCTGTGTTTTTTGACAGGTTTCTGTCTATTTCACAGTCTCCTCCCATGTATCAGGAATTGTGCTTGGTTGTATATCATAACACTGCTTGAATGGTTTACTATCAGACATAGTGATGATGTTCACTTTTTGCTGTCAGGTTGGGAGCTTTGTGTTTCAACATGTGTTATATTTTTTTTATTTTTTCCTTTAGGAAATCAAACAATGTTGTACCGCTAATTAAGGAATTAGGACCCTGAAACGTATGGGTATTTTGTATGCCCTCTTTTGAGTGAATTCTACTTTTCAAATGTGCTGTAACTGGTGACAAATTACACAGTTATAGTTTTGGAGCAATTTCACAAAATTGCTACGTTCTTTTATTTTCTTCTTACCTTACATTGGTTGTGTTTCCTATGGGTAACCTTATGTATCACATTACCTTTTGGTTATATCTGTGAACCAGTTATTAAGTAACATTGGTTATGTCTTTATGAGAATATTGATTGTGACTATGATTACCTTTTTATATGTCTTTATTGAATATGTTTGATTAAACTTTGGAACCTTTATGGTTCACAATTATTCATGTGCGGTTGGTTTCTTGGCCAAGACAGTTCCTTGATATTGTCTCACTGTGTGTCATATTCAGAAACTGGTACACGTGTTCAAAGGTTTTCTACACCTGGAAATCACATTAACTCCAAAGCATATATAGAGAACGTTTGTTTGCATTACTAATGTGATGGTGCATAAGAAATGACTCTTTCCACATGACCTTAGGTTCCGTAATATCACCCATTTAATTCAGACGTGTCTTACAACATATTCACAATGTGTATTTCTGTTCACTCTTGTACTTGACATCAGGGTAACGGAGCAAGAGCGTGAGCGGCATGCGTTGGGAGTGTTTCAGAGATGACAGCGGGCCAGATTTCAAAATAAATACACTCTTGGGGCTTATGTTTTCTTTTTACCAAACTGTTTTCATGGCTGTTCTCATTTGGGTCAATTTTTTCACAGGTAAAAATCAATGGCTAAGTGCTTTTTCTCAATTTCAGCATGCTCGTGTTTTGTAATGGAAAGCGAACAGGAGAGGTGCATGCTATCACTGCCTCCCCTTGAACAAGGGCAAATCCTAGCCTGGAATAACTTTATCACCTGTAAAGCCTAGATTGCCATCGTCTATATCCACTTCGAGAAATGCTGGATTGTTAAAGGGTTTCCGACAATCCATAGCATTTAGAACTCCCACTTAAATCCATTAAAGAGTTTTTTAGTTGAGATACATGAATATGAGGGGATTTGGCTCACATTATCAGTTTGCACGGTGACTGCACTATAGTTAAATTGATTGCCTTGATCCATAGGGAAACTTGTGACATGCATAACAGAGTTAGCTGATATTTTCCAAATAAAACGTTTGTCACAGGCCTCCCCAGACTGTACATTTTGGTAACAATTTGTTTAAAAAAAAAAAAAGCTTATTAAGAAAGCATAAAAATGCTACTCCCATTCATATTCTAATAGAGAAAAAGTCAATTTTGTGTCACGCCAAAGCACAAAAAGCACTCGATGGAATTGGACCAAATAAGATACAGCCTGGGAAGAAAGAATTGACTAGGACAGGTTTGGGGTTAATCCATGTGGTAATAGTGCGGGCATCCTGCAAGATAACCGCAGCTATAATGGAAGACACAATCTGGAATGAAAGTGTGTCACAAGAAGCAAAGAGTGATAAGGGTTAACGGGAAAGGGCTAGGGAGTAGGGAGAGAAAACGCACCTGAGGGGAGTGGATTTATGGGAAGAGGAAGGAGGCCATGGTAAGAGGAAGGGGCCCTGGTGAGTGTCTGAGAGGACTAGGAAGAGTTTGGTATTTTCAAGAATTTTTGGATGCCCACAGGAATACCATAGATAACCGTGAGCATGGGTCTAATATGGGTATAAGCATTGCAGTATACAGTCTTTTCATTGAAAAATGTTTCATTGAAAAGATTTTTCCTCGAAATTGTTTCAGTCAAAAATGTTGCAATCAAAAAAAATGTTTCATTGAAAACCTTTGTTATCTACAAAATATGTATGTATGTTCGGTTGGGGTTACATTTAGAAAATGGGTTTTTGGGGGGGCAAATAAATAAAAAGAAAATATTTGGGAATGTTTGGGGTGTTTTAAAGGGCAGAAAACATGAGTTTGGGGAGACTTTAACCTACATTATATGAAAAATCTTTCAATGGCAAATCTTTCACTGAAACATTTTTCAATGAAAAGACATGGAACCGTTCATTGCCACTGTATGTGCAGTTCATTGCCATTATATTATCAGGGTATAACTCTGGGCATGGAAATAGAGTTAACATTTGTTTTATACAGCTACAGGAGGGCAGGGGTAATGGGTCTCTGTGCCATTGCTCATTGCCAAAAGGCCATTGCAAGTGGGTCCCAAAGAATCCTATTGGTGCAACGTGTACAGTGGGCATTGCAAAAGGCTGTGGCCACTGGCCATGAGGCCATGGACACTGGGCATGGCCTTCGGGCCCCAAAGAAACATATTGGTGCAACATGTACATTGGTCATGGCCTGAGTCCTTGGACACTGGCCACAGCTGAAAGTCATGCCTATTGGGCCTCAAAGAAACCTATCTGTGCAACATGTACAGTGTCCACAACCAGCCACAGGCCATGGTTAGTGGTCCCAAAAGAAAGCTATTGGTAGAACATGGCAAGTGGCCATAAATAAACCATAGAATAACAAAACCCGTGCAATTCAGTGAAAAAACCCTGGTTAAGAGAGAGATAAAGTGAGCAGATTCAACGCAAAAAAATCGCTGAGATATAGCAATCACATTTTGAGTAAGTCCACCTTAACTATGCACCCCCTGCCCACTGTAGATATTGCTCCAATAGGTGTCTTTGGTGCCCACTAGATCTCATTGATGTCATGTATGATGTCATTATTGATGCCACCAGTGATGTCATCTGTGATATCATCCCAATTTTGTTGGATGAACATGTAAACCGTCCCACACAGGGCAGGGCTACAACATTATGGGATGGTTTACATCTGCATCCAACAATATTGTTTACTTGATTATGTGCATGAAATGCCCCAGACATAGCTACTATGTTGGAGAAACTAGTGAACCTCTACATAAAGCCATGAACCACCATCGTCAAAGTGTGAAGTGATGTACTAACGAGAGTACAGTGGTTGAGCATTTTTCAGAAGCTAATCATACCCTTGATGATCTCACGATTCCTGTACTCTCGGGTCATTTCAGGACTGACAAAGACAGAAAGACCTATGAATTCCAATGCATGCAGATTTTCAATACACTGGCTGGGACCTTGAACAGACATTGCGGTATCATGATTCACTATTCCAACTAACATATTTGTACTTTGTCCACTCATAAAGATACAGGGATCACAACATCCAGACCTGACACTTTCCAACATTTTTCCTAAAGCCATTCACAGACATTCAACTGGCACTGCGTCAGCAGCACCAGCCCTACTAGCCTCTCTAAGGCAAATAATTGTTGTCAAACTCCCTCCAATCCAGCCCCACCTGCCAAAAGCTTTCCAGAAACTTGTCATGGCCCTTGTTCTTAGTCAAACCCCAACCTTTCCTCTTGATTAGTCTGCAACATCTCAATATGGTATTTGACACAATGTGACCACACTGGGCTCCAGCCGGTCAAGTGGCACAGCGAGTAGAGCGCTCGCTTTGACATCCGTGCAGAGCCTGCTAACGCAGGTTCGAATCCCGGCGGGTCCAAACTCAGCCTTTCATCCTTCCGAGGTCGATAAATGAGCACCACACACTGTGGGTAATAATAAGCAGCGCTCAGATACCTGAGGGTTCGTAGTGCTATATAAGTGCCAAATTATTATTATTATTATTATGGGTCACACGTCTAACACATACACTGGTTGTATATCCCATCTTTCAGACATCCACAGGCACACACCTGATATGTTGATGACTGTGCTACCACCGATCTTGCAAAGGGACTGGGTTGACATACCAAGCTTCAACTGTACTAAACATAAAATGGCTGACAACTAACCAACCCCTCATGCCTTCCAGAGAGCACACCAACAGGGTGGGCTGTTTTTTCATTTATTTTCCCTGGTCTCCACTTTCATTGAAGCCTTGCCCTATTTAACACAGTGTACCATTTAGGCCTTGAAGATTGCAATGTGTGGGGGAGTTGAACATCTAAATGCCATTCTGAGCAAAACTACAAATGAGGTACATACAGGCCCCGATAACAAGGTATCTGCTAAAGGGGGCATTATGTGAGCTGTAATGCTGTGATTTTCTTCAAATGCTTCATTTCATCTCTGCCTGAGGAAGTGGAGACATTCCACGTAAGCTTGCAAATATGCAAAATAAATGGCTTGGTTAGATTAATTAAGCTATCAACTTGCTGTTTTCTTCTGGATCATCATTATATATATATATATATATATATATATATATATATATATATATATATATATATATATATATATATATGTTCTTTGGTATAGATCATGTACAGCCACATGCAAGGGGGGGAAACAGGGAGCGCAAATTGCGTCAACTGGAAAGTCGATATATAATTGACTATAACACCAAGTCCCCGGTGGACACTATTAAGATGAAGAATTATATACATTTATTGGGGAAGCATAGGACTAAAACAATGTCTCAGTGAGATCCCAAAGCTCTGAATGGATACTGGAAAAAGAAAATAGATGTTATGATGGATCCAGCATAAATGAGAAAAGAACTTTATAGCAGGGAAAAAATAATACGTTGCCAGTATTGGACAATAACTTAGTAGACTCATTGAATACATGTGATATTTCTATTTGTGAAGTTTTTAATGCATGTTCAATTGTGTTTAATACAGTTTTAATCATATTTCACATTTGCACATTTAGATATCCACGTTTTAGCACATTTTTCTGATATGTTTTTACTGACACAAGGCTGTTTAAACCATCAAATAACCAAGCAAAGATAGAGGGACAGACAAATAAAATTATGTATAATATAGTGGAACACTAGGATGTAAATAAACATGCTAGCCCTGACTTGCAGTTATTATATAAAGTGGCAATATAGTTCATATTAAATCAGACCTAATATAAGGAAGTAGATACAATCAAGGCAAATAACACGTGACTGGATAATACATGCATGTAATTATTGTTGTCATCTAAAAAGGCACTAGGCACTTTATTATAAAAGGCACTGAATCTTGAACTTTGGCTGAACTAGCATATTTGCACATGGTATTGTTACAACTTATTAATGAATGGCAAATATTAATGAAGAGATATAGAAGCCGACATTGCACAATACAATAGGCACTTTACTTCATAATGCACTGATACCTAAAGTTAGATGAATACAGCTTGTTTAATGCATGTCATATTTAAAATATCCATTAAGTAGCTTAATTTGCCCAATATTTATGATCACTTGATCTTCATTACTATCTTGATTGAATATATAGCACTAGTCAAGTCATTTTTTCCATCCTTGATTCAATGTTGGAAAATCAAACCGCAGGAGTATACATCTATCCTGCATATTTCATCAAAAAATGTAAGCACCTTATTCTGAGCACATTTTGCACATAATGAAACATTTGTTGTTCCCTCTTTTTTTTGTTCCTCCCCCCTTCATCTACTTTCCTTAGCACATGCACTTTACAAATATACAGAAATCCACTCTGCCCAAAAACACACAACTTTCTATTATTTTTAGAAAGTATGTAGTGAGCAAAGACTCACCAAACATGGCCGACATTAGAAGGCGAACAGCAATGGCAAAAGTATAGGTCTAGTGGTCATAATACAGGAAAGAGTTTGATGCCAAACAGGAAATGAAATATAATCCATTGCAAACATGGTGTCAGTTACAATCCGACCAAGCCTAGTTTGGGGTGAAACGCGTTATTGTGTTTTTTCACGGGTGTGCTCTTGAATGTCCACACCAAATAATAAAGGACATTTTTACAAATGAATGATGCAAAACTGTGTGGTGTACCTTTATGAAATGCAAGATGGAGGAGTGCCGCTGTGAACTGCTGTTTTGCAGTTTGTTTTTTGCTAGATTCGGTATTGGGGCGCTAGGTATGGAACCTTCCCTGTTAAGCTCTGGTACTAGTAGTGTTATCCTTTTCCCTGGTGCAAGGTCACAGGATGTGTTTTGTGAGATGAAGCCCACACCTCATTTGTGGTATAGTTGGGGAATATCCTGGATACCTCGCTTTTGGTTTAGTTTGTACAAATAGATTTTCCACACTGTTAAATGTTAGGTACTAAGTGCAAAAATGGTTTTTATTCATCAATGTGTTTGAAGCGTGGGCTCATGGTCCCAGTAGTGGCTGACCACTACTTGGACCATGAGCCCACGCTGCAAACAATTTGATGAATAAAAACTATGTATATTTACATATCATTTATAAACATAGTTTACATACAAATGTATGCTCTGATATTTTCAATGTTTTTAAACATTATAACACAGGCGGCATCTTACTGAGCTTGTGCTTGAATTATGTCACATTATTATAAGTTGTTTAGATTTTAATTTTCAAATAGTTTAAAATTATTTAAAAAATAAACATATATTGCAAATTATTTTACATCTTTCTACATATTCTAATGATTTGTTTATATTTGTTCTCATTTGTGGATCTTTACCTTGCCTTTTAGCACCTCGAATGTCCCAAACAATCGCTAAGGATAAAGGATATCCTGACGATTTGAGATGGTTCACTGGCATTTTGCATGCCATGTGGGACACCTCAAACATTTACACCATTTTCCCAAAAAATTCAAGAGTCCCCATAAACATTGTTGGCAATATTGTACATCCCTAGTTAACCTGAGGAATATTCTGGGATGTATTAGACGTTGCTCAATACACATTTTTAACTGTAGACGTTGAAATAGTTGGCTAATACCTATTTAGGCTCAGGAACCTTGTCTCACTTGGGGTCTCTTTTTCTTTATTCCTTCTCTTTTACACTAACAAACTAGGAATTGGTAGTACATGTACGAGTTGAATGCTAAGGATTTATTTTGTTGATGTTGTAAAGTTGATATTTATTCAGTTTTCCTGTTTCTCCAAACAATAAAAATGTTGTTCTGTTGGTTCAATAAGAAATAGAAACGTTTATTAAAAAAAGAAAAATACAATTTCTTTTTACAGAGCTAACGCATATTTTTCCAAATTCACTCCTACCCATTGAGAATTGTCTAAAAATAGAAACCTTCTCACTTGAATATTAGACCGAATTTGGAATTTGTTTCACTTACCTTATTTGACAATTCTCCTCTCCATTTTGTTTTCATGTGTGTGCTCCCCTTTCTCCCTGCTAACAAAAGGTCTATTTCTCACTCTCTTGAAAAGCACATTCACCAAAACCATTGACCATATGCAGAGAAGTCTAAACAATTCTTCCCATATTATCCTCCAATATATATCACTCCAACTCTTCTTATGGTGAAGACTCAGGGCTTTCTAATGTATGTTTTTGTAGGGTATCCTCATACATATATACTGCAGCACAACACACACTATTTTGTACTTCAGGTTTTCACTGTCAATGATGGTGATCTAGAGCCCCAGAGAACCACTCCGGTGGTGATAGTGCGTGGTACAAATGTCCTTTAACATTAACATTAACATAACATCTATGATTGTGTGAGTCTCTTGATGTGCTCAGATAAAAAAGGCAAACCTCATATTTCATGTCAGTCTGTACTGGTAATGTGAAAAATTATCTTTTCTATATTGGCCTTTACCCAATGGCTAAGGGTCAGTTGAAATATATCAATTAACCAGTAACAAAGAGGTCTTGTGGACAACTACAAGCATTAACATTAGGATAACATTAAGCATCAATGGTTACAAACATTCACATTTTGTCATGGTCTCTGCTTCCAAAAGGTCAGGGTTTTCCCAACTCCCTTGGAAGCAGATCCATAACCCAGGTTCCGAGTGCCAACCAGTCCCAATTGGGACCTTTTGGACCCAGTCCTGGCGCCAGTGGCACCAGGCTCATAAATATGCCCAGTCCCAGCGCTGGAAGCGCCGGGCTCATAATGCTTGGGTGGACTTACCTGCAGCAGACCATACTGCTTACTTGCCTGCCAGTTGAGTCTCTGATCCTCTTCTGTTTGGAACTACTTTTCCTGTTGGGTGGGGCTGGACCCACTCCCTAGATTCAGAACACTGGAACTCTTCTGGAAGGCAGGAACTCTTTTCTTACCAGGAACTCTTTTCTTACTTAGGCGTGGCTGTGGAAGGAGACACCTAAGCACCACAGGAGGCTATTTAAACCACACCCGGTGGATGAATCTTGCTTTGCGTTATTCTGCACCCTCTGCAGCAGAACGCTCATCGTGTCTTCTGCATCCGGTCCTGGGCCTAAGGAAAAAGGCTTACCATCCTGAATCCAGTCTTCAGCAACTCCTATAAAGACAAGAAAGAACAGGTTAGCATTCCGGCATCTGAAAGGCAAAGGCTTACCTACTCTTCGTGCGCTCCGGAGGTCTTCACACTGCATTCCGGCATCTGAAAGACAAAAGCTTACCAACTCTTCGCACGCTCCGGAGGCCGTCGGCGCTGCATCCCGCATCTGAAAGACAAAACAAGGTGCGTTTAAAGACATTGGGGAACTTTAATACTCACGTGCCATTACTCCTTTCCACATCTAACCCAGTGGGTATCCCGGCACCCTGCAGCCGCTCCGAACTTGTACCTGCAAAATAAAAGACAGTTAGAGCGCATCGTGAAGCTGGCAACAAGCGCTTACTTACATGCTTCCAGGCGCTTCTATTCATCACACGGGCTCCATCTTCAACTCACTTCAGCCCGTCATCCGCCATCGCCGGAACCCTGCAAAACAAGAGACATCATTATTAAAGACTTTAAAGACATTTGAGTTTCTCGAAACTTACCGTTCGTGCAGTAATTGACGGACAGCAGTCCTCTGAAGTCAAGAGGCCTGCGCTACCTATCCAGTGAAGGAACTGGTTACAGCACCCTGCCCCGAGGCAGATGGAGAGCTCGGCATTCACTTACCTAAGGTGAGAGCGTTAACCTGTGGGGGTCTACAGGAGAGGAGAAGAGGAAAGAGATAGGGACACCCCAATGACCCCAGTTCATTAACCCCGTATTTTCTATCTGCAGACATCCTCTCTGCACGTCAGGCATACAGGGCACAGAGGTCCAGCCCAAAGAGCCAACCGGGTGCTGCACATCACCTTTGAAGATACGGTAGTCGCCCAGTCAAGACCGGCGCCTCTGCGAGAATCAGGTGAGCGTTACAGATTTTTTCTGGCATCAAAATACATTCTTGGCTTTTGTCAAACATGTGAGAGTTCTTCTAGTGAGAACAACAAATACACAATAACCTGCTGTATGTGATGGTGCCCACTCCGGAGGATTTAAAAGTACCCTCTGTAGCGGCAACGATCAAGCTACTTGTTGCTCCCTTGATAGTTGTCATCAGTGATGCATAGTTGAGGGAAAACATTTCTCTAGGCACAGAAAGCAAGGGACCCAACTTCTGATTTTCTTTTCTTAGAGTATATGATTAGGTGCCTGAAATGAGCCAAGCCTGGCCTCACTTTCTTTCTGGAGACTGGGGCAATCTCTCCCTGTGATTAACTTGTTTGCATTCTTGCAGGGAGATTTTAAATTACAAAGCAAGCCTTTACTCTCTTTCCCTACATCCAGGAGAGTGGATTCCTTTACATTGTGTGTCACTGTTGGGATCTTGTAGACGAATAGTCGAAACATGTTTGTTTCAGTGAAGGCCCCCATAGTTAATACAAAGGTTCAATCAAACCTGCCTCTGGAGTTGTGTCCAAGCACTCATCCTCTGTTGTTCTGACTCACTGGCTGGTCGAGGAATGAGAAAACACACTACCATTGATCACCATCTTGCTATTTCTGTGGTGGCCATGTTTGTTGTAATTTGATATAATGAATGAAAAACACTGGTCATGCACTCTGCATTGTCTGCAAAGCCTTAGCAATCTTGATATTGTTCTGCACTGCTAATAGGCATACGTGCAAATGTACTGCAACAGCATGCCACCCAATTAAAAGTCCTTGCTTTCAACTTGAGGCAGACGTTTACAACCTGGTATGGCTCACACAATTCTATATTATGGATTAATTAGCAACTGCATTACCTGCCGCCATCAACCACAAATCTTGGAAAGCAGAGATTATTCCCTGGTATAAATCCAGCCTTTCCAGTTTATCGAGTGCCCCACTCACAAAAGAATCACCACTTCTCCAGACAGCAGTATATTTGTTTTAGCAAAAACAATAATGTGTTCTCTGCTCATACAGTTCTTATCAAAAGAAAAGAGAATTAGTACCAAATTGTACTTTTTTATGGGTTGCTAATTGCAATAGTTATCCCTGGGGTGGTCTGCATCAGCCTGCAACATCACTGGCCCTTGCTTTAGTTAAAGTATTACCTCAGGCTCCTGGGCCTTCACTAGAAGGTACGGCCAGGTCTGAGTTATTCAAAAGAGATCCAAATTAATGATTCCTTTAGTGCTGGATTGTCCAAAAAGGAATCAACGAAAGAGGAGTAGACCCCATCCTTACAACGGTTAAACTCCACAGGGGACTGGTAAATGCAGGATTGCTTTAAGGGGCAAAATAATTTGTGCTGTAGCACCTTGAAGTGCCTTTTGTGCTTGATGGAATAACAATAATGGTCACAAACCAAACAACTGAACTGACTCAAGCAATGTGGAAAAATCCTACTTTATTCTCTGTTTAATAAAGCAGGGAGACCTGACAAACATCGGACTGATGCATATACACTCAAACCCAAGTTTGATTACATGGAGGCGTCATACCTCAATATGTCTCATCTAAATCATCATTCTATGTGACAAAACACAAAACCTGTGCAAGGTAGGGATTGGTGAAAGGAACATATCTACTTTTGGAACATATAAGGATGCATGCTTCATTGGCTACCCCTTGTCTGTAGGGCATGCCTTGAACTACCTTTAAATGCAGATAGTGCTGATTATAGCAGACAAAATGACAGTGTATTGGCTCCTGCAACATTGTGCATTAGGTTGCCCTGCCCAACCTCACTGATTGGTTGGCTTACTATCCTAACCTTGGAGTTTCGGCTTCCTAGTAGCACGCACGTGAAATGAAATGTAGGCGTAAGAATCCCATCAGACTGCTCCCAGTTTCCCAATTAGTCCACCATCTCTCATTAGTAGGCCATAAGCCCAAGTCTTCCGTGTGTGGTTGACCTTGTTGTTGCTCACTGTCCTGGAACATTCAAGGGAGTGTGAGCACACCACTATCTTAGCTTGAAGCTCTAATGAACAGTGTTTGTTTTTGATTTCGGAGTCACATGTGAAAAGACCAAAAATGTGTCAATTTCTGCCTTCCATTTACTGCTATTTGATTCAATTATTTAGGGGGCTGCTACTTTTCTTGGCCTCTAGAAACGTGTTCACTCTATCTCATATGACCTTTGTACACTTTTAATTGACCCGCATTTTGGCTCTTACAGATGTTTTCGTCTTCATTCATCTATCAAGAATGTCCCACATTCAGCGCTTATCCCTATACCGCCTTTGTGCTCTGCGCTTATCCCTCAAAATAGAATCTTTGCTCCGAGCCAACCTGGACTAATCATCGGGTCTGCTCACGCGGCTTTTTTCCATGTCTCCTGATTCTTATAGCCTCAGCCTGATTTTGAGGCAGCTTGGTTAAATTCAACGTGAGCCGTCGTCCATTTTCCTAAAATGGCCCTCCTTGCCATGTTATATATTCCTCTATAGCAAGGTTCTATATGTTGTCTTTCTACCTAGTGTTACTGCATATTTAAAGTTATTGCTCATTTAGTTACTTCATCTTCTTTTAGATCCATGATTACTTTGGCTTTAGGTTCATGTTACTCTTAGTGCTTCAGTTATATTGTTACTCAATATTTTCATATTGTTTCATCATATGTTCATATATCTTCTTTGTGACTTCACTTTGTCCTTGTCATATTTTAATTTGACAACCTTCCACAACTTCCATTGATACATTCTGACACCCTGGCATGCTACATTCTTCTATGCAACATCCTTCCACACTTTCAGTGCAAGGGTACATTCTATATGGCTTTTTGAGTGCATAATTTCTCTCACACACTCAATGTGGTATAGGAACGATGCAGGGGGTGCATTTATGGCTCTTCTCCAACTGTTCCAATATGATGATGGTGAGGGGGTGGGAACTGGTGTTTACCTGCTCCTTTATACCCTTTTAAGGTGACACTTGGTATTTGCCTTATTGAATCATACCCAAATTGGCAGATAAATGTTAGCATCACCAAACCATTTACCCGCTTCACCCGTCCTCTCATCTTGCTCAGAAAACTAAAACTAAAAAACTGAAAAAAAGTAGAGAAAAGATAATGAAAGCTACATCTGAATGTAAATGTGTTTTTTCTGGACCCTTTTACTCTAAGGACTGTTCAACTTAGATTATGATAAAGACACTTGAGCCTCATTAGGAGTTTGCAGTTTTAATACTGCTATTTCCACCAAACTTGATTACCAGTATGGCATGTGCATATTTCATTAAACCTGTATTATCATGAGTAAATGTTATTCCCATTATATAGTTCTGTAGGACTTGATGAGGGATCAGAGGAATTGCCTCCAGGGGTAATTCTGTTTGTGATAATTTCACATTGTTTCCAGGAAATACCACAATATGTTGGTGGTATTTCCTCTTGCTCTCCTCACACTGTGCTTCATACCTGTAATTTGGTGCAGCAGTACACATGGCTTTATGTCTGTTACCATTTGAACTGCTACTGACATGCTCATGATGAGTCTGAATGTGCCATTTTTTCAGATATGCTTCCAATACCCCATTAGATTGCTGCTTTACTTTTGATCAATCACGCCTGTTGTAGTTTTGCTTTATTTTGCCAAAAATGGTAATTATACATTTATATTAGTTTGAGAATGTTATTTCTGTCATCATCACAATCTGTATCTTTTTACTTGCAGTGAAATGCCTCATATTTCCATTGCATCTCCCATCACCTCCTACTATGTTGAAGCCTTGAGAGTAGCCAAACTTCCTAGAGGTGATTGGTTGTTGATCTTCAGCTTGTTATCGTACTGCGCAGCCAGCACCACCCTTACGCCTCTTAGGAAAAAGACAAACATGTGTTTTAGCATTTGTATTCCATTAATAATATCTTAATTTTCCTTTTGTTCACAGTTTTCTTTAAAATGTCCCTTTCTTGCCTACACATTAATCTGGACTTGACAATGGTTTGACAATGCTTGGTGTCTTTGTTTCTGTTTTCTACATAATGTTGGTACCAGACTACATCAATGGCACCCTTGAGTGCCTACATTAAAAATGCATTAGTGGAAGGTTGTTTCCAGAGTGACCAATGCCAGTGCATTTAAACTGACATGTTTGCAGCATGTGGTTGCATCGCAGTAGCAACAAGTGCAGTTTCTAGGCATTGCAGTTAAAAGTTGCATATGAACCTGCTACACCTCCTTTAACAAAGTACTGCATGTCCAGAATGTTTAATTGTTATAATATTGTACAGTTGCTGCTCTTCCACAGTATTAGTACCCAGCAAGGGTCAATGAGCTTGTAAAACTCAAGCTCATTGGCCTTCGCCCGGGCATTACCTTCCCTAGAAGGTTCCGGGCTCTCTGCGGCATGTGGAGTCCTTCCCGTGTCTCACTGCCATTGAAAGGGAGAAGGGATTACTTTTAGTCCCTTCTCCCTTTCCATTGTGAGTAGTTCCTTCTCCCTTTCTGTGGTGGTAATGTTTTTGTTTACTTTTGTTTTCAATTTACTTCAATGGCCGCCATGGAAAGGGAGAAGGGACTGCATATATTCCCCATTCCCCTTCCATGGCAGCCATTTTCTTTGCTTACTATGGCCATCATAGAAAAAGAAAACGGACTATGTTTTGCTGTCCATGGCGGCCATTTTTTAAAACTTTTAAAACTTTTTTGTTTCTGCTGCAAAATGCAGCGCGTCTCGCAGCTGGAAAAAAAAACACCATTAGTACCCCGGTCTAAGGGCCGGGTTGTGGGATGTTTTCACCCATGCATCCAAGCCCTACAACATCGCTGGCAGCAGAAACATTAGAGTGGCCACCGGAAAGCATGCTGCTTGCCAGAAAACATCAAAAAATGCACAGTAAAAATCTGAAAATAGGCTGCCACCAACTTTTGCCTATATTAGTGAGCACAGGAGGTCACTGTCTAAAACCACCGTTGGGCTACACACACAGTAGCCTGAAACCATTTGGGAATAGCAATACTGATTGCCAAAAGCAACCCAGAGCTGTTGGGAATTCATTTTCTTGATCGTCAAAATTGCTAAAATCATGGCTCATAAAACCATCAAAAGGATACAACTTCTTGTTGGGTGTTCTACATTAGAATCCACATCAATACAATATCAGCGAGAATCCTATGCTACCAAGCTAAATCCCTGTTTTAAAGACATTTAATTTAAGACAGCTGTCAAAATGGGTGCAATACAGGTGCTCGCCACTGGCCGGCGTTGGTGATCTAAATTCTGACAGGAGACCTGTATTTCAGAAGCTAAACAGTAACCTGAGTTAGCTGAGACTTCAAAAGGCTTGCTTTTCTATGGGAACTCTTCACACCTAGTCTTCTCAGCAACAAGGCAGGCAATCGCATGGTCATGTTAATTAGATGGAGAGTGGCACCCTGGGCTGATGCTCTGCTAGCAGGAACACAAGACTACAGACTCTTTCAATTGAATAGAATATGCTGATTTTGGGTGTAACTGTCCACACTGCTCTAGGAAAAACAAGACATGTGACCTCTGAGTCAAGCCAAGCTTCTAGGGGCTGGAACAAACCAATGGGTGTACTGAAGTGAAAGCAAATATATGTTTTATAAGAATACTGATAACTAATTGTAACCTGCTGATAGAAATGTACAATTTTGAGATTCTTAAAATGACACCTTCACTCACAGTTCAAGACTAAGTTGGACGCCGTGGGATGTTCTGAGGCCAAGCCCCGTATTTATTAATATTGTCGACACTGTGTTTATGCTAGAAAAATGAAAAAATGCAAAACCAATATTGCGAAACCCACTAAAATCGCGGATAAGTTGTCATTTCTGAACCCAAGCTCTTAGAAAGATCAGGGTTGAAAAGAGACCTACCTTAATTAATGTGTGATGTACACATGTATTCTCAAAAACTTGTGTATCTGGGAAGCATGTTTTATTATGAAAAATGTATTTTCTTGAGAAACCAAAGGGGAGTGTTCTTTCCTTCAGCCATAAAGATGATACCTGATGACTCATTCTGACTCACTACTCCCTTCTCCAGTCAGAGGACAGTAAATCCTTTAACCTATCAGGATCCTCAGAGGGTTAGACATAGAAAGTCAGCCTCCACACCCCCTTTGAGAAAACATAAAAAGAGACTGCTGAGACCCAGATGGACACTAATTTTTCCACTACTCATCGATTCCTGTGCAGCACGCTGCCCGACCATATCCAGACAAAGACTCCAGACTCCTGAGGCTCCAGGTTCCAGACAGTCTCCAGAACCAAAACTCTAGAACCCAAACTCTAGAACCTTGGAGAAGCTGAGGCTTAATCCACAAGCTGAACTCCTCTCAGCAGGCCTCAGGATCCAGCAGCCTAACTAAACTATTCAACAGCCGGGCGAGCTGTTTTGTTTCTGGCTTGAATCCTGTGCCAGAACCAGACCCAGAAATCAGAGCTGTATCCAGAACCCGTCAGACCCAGACCAGACTGCTGTGCAGTGCCGATAGCAGACCAGAGAGCGTGCTGTGAGCAGAACCTAGAGAGCCTGAGACCGTCCGGTGGCAAGTGAAGTCCAACCCTGACCAGATCGGTGACGAGGCCCATTTCCCTTCCAGTCCAAAACTAGGAGTGATTATTCAGCATAGAACTGTACAGAACCAATCTCTTAGTTAAAATAATCTTATTTAAACAATTTCAACCTGACCAGAACTGCATAGAAATCGTGTGTCCATTCTGTGATTTCAAATCTGTAAAAGCGCCATCTGTCATTCTGAAAATCTACCTCCACAAAAACGTCTGTATCTTTTGAACCGCACGTCCTAGAAGCGGGATTTAACTGTCATTTTAAAGCTAAGATCCAAAGCTGTCCAATAAACCCAAAACATTCCAACTCCTTACAGTTTTTCCGTAATCGCAATATACAAAAGTGCAAAAGGTGCTGCAAATTGAAAATTAGCTTCATTTTACCACTTGTAAAAATAGCTGCTTCTTGCTTTCCACTGCTGACATTCGTTTTCAACCTGATAATCACTCATGAATCATTGCTAGTGTTGACCTGTACCAATCTAAAGTAACTATCACCTACCCTGAATCTCCTTTAGTGAATTAAAAAGCATTTAGCATATTTTCTCATCCATTGCAACCACATTTCAAAGCATTTGGCCTGTGTTTTAAAATCATCCCTGTTTCTCTAACTTTGCTGGGGGGAACTGGAACTGAACTGCATTTTATTGTATTCTGGAAACCTGTGTGCTCTCCTTTCCATCTCTTCATATTGCATACGGGGGGAGTGAGTAGTCACAGCGGAAAAGTGATCATATTATCTCTTGTTGAAACCATATCGAGTTTATTTCTGTGTTTCATTCTTTCCCATCTTGCATTTCCTTGAAACCATACAAAGTATTCTCTTCTACCTTATTCTTTCTATACCAACTCCTAAGTGATTAAAGAATTGTGCTATTGTAATATTATCCATTGTTGATCACTATTATATTCATAAGTGTGCTATCAAATATTAATTTATTCATAAAAGTGTGATATATATATTGTTTTATTCCTCAAATAAATCTTTTAATTTGCAACTCAAACATACCTCTTGGCTCAGTGAGGTCAGGGGGATTCAAAGAGAGGGCCGTTATATAAGGGTTTATCATCCAGATTCAAAGAACTTGACATAAAAATATATTAATAAGGGCTTCCATTGGGCATCCCAGACTAGGCATTGACTTAGTTGGATTGTTGGATTGAAGTCACTTACAGGGTACTAATGGCAATAAACCCCTCGACTGCGGGCTAGTACCACAAACGGTAATGCCTCCGGGGCCTTCATTGTGTCCCTTGCTACTTTTGAGCCTGTAACTATGAGCCCCGGGGGCATTATTTTATATGGTAATGGCCCGCAGTCTCTGGGTTTATTGCCTAAATATAATCATGAAACCTTGGTTATACATTTTTTTAAAGGAGCCATTTATTTGCAACATGGGCTTTGCTGCTTAACTAGGGACTATATTATTCTTTCTATTGCCATTGGTTGTAGGCCTGTTTAGTCTACTTTTTGTTTGGTTGTTGCATGTTATGACGCTCGCTAAATGGACACAACTTGGATTACCCTTTCATTTATTTTAATTCCCATTGCTAAAAATGTAGGCAACTCTTAATCAAACACCATTATTTAAATACCTAACCATGCACTTAATTGTTATTGCTATTGATGAGAAACACAATATTTACTCTGCATTTTCCCTTGCATGGTGTTGTGAAAGGATGCACAAGTAGAGCAGAAGAAAGTTTGCAAGGCAAGTCGAATCCACTGGTGGAGTTAATTTGTTTTTGCTGAGTCCATTTCTCAGTATTGATTTTTGATCTGAGCAATGTATTGCCAGGAGCAGGAATTCTTTGCAGTTGAAAGCATTTGCTCTCTTTGTTTATTTCAACAGTCAGCTCATGTCTTAGTACAATTACTGACTAAGAGCAAAAAATCATGTCAGACCTGAAGGGGCTCAATGTTCATGCGGGCAAATGCACTTTCATTAATACTAATGAAGAACTCGAGAACCGTTAGTAATTTTATCTAAGGAAATGCACTATTCTTTTGTAAAGGTTTTCTTTTAAAACCAAAAACAAATAAATAAAAAAAAAAAAAAAAATTAATACTAATGTGTCTATCATTGGCATCTCATGCTTGCCAAACAAGTAAGAGAAATGCTGCATGCGTTCTACCTCTGGTTGGCAAAGCGCGGGCTTCCTAAAGCAAGGGAGCCACGGTGTCGTGCTGCATAGTTTAGGTAAAATAGAAGAGGGAGCCAGGTACGCTAGGATCCAATGCCAGAATATCCCTTGTGCAAACAGGGGAGGTCCGACTTGCGTGTGCATCCACGTGCCCAATGGACAAGGGGTCCAGGGGTCCAATCGTATCTCTATCTATATAACGAGGCCAGATTAAATAAGTAAAGTCTACATGCATAATCATAACATATCTAGGATTGATTCATTACTTTCTGCTCTACATTGGCACTCCATTCGTAGATGACATGCAGCAGCGGCCCATGTCGAACCAATGCATATTTATGCAGGAGCCCACCATACACGAAAAGGCGTGGACAACTGACCCAACTCAAGCCTCTGAACGGTTATGTATGCGCTTCGTGCAAATGTAACATGGAATATTCATATCTAAACAGGGTATGAGTTGCAGAGTATCTGAAAAGAAGGAATCAGGAATATATGCTTTGCAAATCTAATACAAAGTGATTCCGGTTATTTATCAAATGTAGAGTAGGCATTTCAGAAATATGCCTCTTGCGCATTGGCCCAAAAAGTGATGCACTGGTAGGATCCACATTGCACAATAGATGTGAAAACCTGTTTTGCATAAGGAGCTTCTCCCATTGCCCCTTGGCATCAATGTAATAGCCTTATAACAGGCCTTGGCTGGCGTACACTAAATGTGCAATGCACATTTGTGTCTGTTCTCACTTCTGTGATTTTAAGAAGCAGGACTACACAATGTGAAGTTAAATGAATGTATCCGTGCCATACACACGTTAATCTCATCCCATGTTGGGATACACTCGTACAACCCCCTGTAAATATTCAGGAGGTTGCTCCCAAGATAAGTGACCACTTTTGACTCTAATTGAAAGGCAATAATACAACATTGTTCTTGTCCTGCGTAATGTGATTTAATGCTGCTTTGTTAAAAAAATATCCCTTTTCATGCCACCTGTCAGAAGAGGATACTGAAATGTTTTACTTAATGTTAACAGAAATATCAGTTCAACAACATGCCACGTGAAGTGGAAACGGTATTACAAGCCCTATACCATCATAGCAAGAGGCATCACATGTCATTTTACCATCATGCCGTCACCAGACTTCATGTCACAGGACGTGTGGTTCTGAAGACAACATTGACCAAAAGCCTACAAAATACATCACGTATTAAAATAACTAAGAATTGCTAATGCATGAAACACATATTTTAGCTGCCAACCACCATTTATGCGGGTGCTGACTGCATTTTTAATGTGTGCTATCATGGTATGCCAAGGGGCATCCAGCATAACCACCGGATACCAGGAAGACTGTCTTCATATGAACGTGCAGCTAATATAGCAAGTTACTGTGCAGGTTCTCTGCCAACATATGCTAAGCACTGCCTCAAACGCCTCAATACTGCTACCCTGTGCTAGTTAACGCCACTCTATGCCATGATATAGTTATGTAATGTCAAGATACAGTAACACATGTCTGAGAGCTGCCATTGCATGCCAAGTGAGGCCTCAAATGCCCCAGTAAATTCATGTTAGACAAGATAATGGCTAATGTCTCAGGTACGTTGATAATATATAAAGTTCACCTCTTCAGGCACAACCATGACATGAAGTTCGATCTCAAATGCAAATGTAAGACCTTTGCCTGGGAGTGCATACCAAATTTGATTGATTGTCAAAAAAGGTACGAAATTACGATTAGGGCTCCTGAATTTGCTTAATATGGATGGAGAGGATGGACGATACGTCCTGTGGAGTTGGCTGGCAGGGCCAAGCTCTGTGATTGAGCCCACTTGCTCTTTGCCACAAGCTTCTGTTCCTCCAGTTAATGTGCTGCCAGAGTTGCAGCTAAAAGTCACTTCATGGTATTAGCTGAGGCAGGTGTTAATTTCATCTGAAATCGTTCTCACCCCTCATCTCTCACCTTCCCTCCCAACAAATAAATACAACATGTCACTGGGTAGAGGATAAGCACAATTGTTCTCTCTGGCTTACCCCATGAGAAGCCTCTATTTGATCCTGAGAGCACAGGTCAGGGACACAAGGCAGGCTTTATAGTAGGTAAACATGACTTATACAAACGCAGTTTGCATTTTTTTCCTCGTGTTGCCATTAGCCTTTCTGATGCACAAGTTCCAAGGGAATTGTCAGGTATACCAAAGATGATGTTACAGCTGGCAAACCTGGCAAAGCCCATATGTACCATAGGACACTTGCTCTATTCGGATGATCTAATCCTGCTTGACCTGACAGCAATAGGTCTACAGAAAAAACTTGACGAACTAGAAAAATATGTTAACATCAACACACAAAAAATCAGTGCAAAAAAATCGGAAATCCTAGTAATGAAAAAACCACAAACAAAGGTAAAAAAACCTTTCAAATGGTGCCTAGGAAGTATCGCAATCAAAACTACGGAAATCACCAAATACCTGGGAGCGATAATCAGCGCAGATTGGGGTGATAAACCTTGGATAGAGCATCTCCAAGTAAAAATGTACAAATTGATTGCCCAAGCCCTTCTAATGAAGAACTACTGTAAATTTACGGTAAAACCATTGGTGGAATTCTTTAAGTACAAAGTAACAGGGTCAATAACGTATGCGGGAGAAACTGGTCTAAGAATTCCATGGGTAACCTGGGACAGGCTTGAGGCAAGATTCTGGCAGAGAAACCTGAATCTACCGAATTTGTTACCAATAAGTATAATCAGGCATGAGCTGGGTCTCTTCTCGCTACAGGTCCATGTGACATGGAAAGCCTTATCAACGTTCGGGAAAATAGAACGCCCTGATTGCCCACTGCAATACAGAATTTTGAAGACAGAGATGGGGAAAACCTGTTGGCCATTAGAAGAATGGCAAAATAAATGTCAGGAAATCCTGCTTAATATCGGGACCACCAAAATTAGCCTCTGCGAAAACCCAAAGAGAGTAAAAAATCTTTTATTCTCAGTGGATTGGTCGCAGACGGAAGCGGCTTGTGTATCATCTCAAAGCCACAATCTGACAAACAAATTAAGAAACTGTCCTGGAATTTTGCCAACATACCTGAATAAAAATGCTAATCCGCGTCACAGAGATCTGATCTTGCACTTTAATTTGAACATTGTGTGTACAAAGGAAGCCCTGGTAAGATACGGGATGATCAAGGAAAACATCTGTCGGCTATGCCAAGGAGAAGTTGAAACCCTGTGTCACTTAACTTTATTCTGTAAAGAATTATTAGTTGAAAGAACCCAGTTACTCCATGAAGTGTTAGCACCGGACAGCAGCCTAGATGCCAAAGCTTGGTGGGAAGTTCTCCATAATAACCCAAATCAAGAAGATATCCCGAAGATTGGGTGCCTTCTTGGAACAAATGTTAAAAAAAATTGGAAGCCTCCTAGGGACACATTAAAGGAAATGTGAACTATGACAAAACTGAAAGTGATATAACAGCCAGGCTAAAGACTCACAAAGGAAGGGAATAACCATCGGAGGAAGTTGGCCTGGCTGTTAATGGAGGGTATTTTTTTGTGTTTTTATAGCAAAAGTTTGTATGTTTTATACACTGCATGCTAAATTTTAAAAAAGCCCATATGATGTATATGATTTCACTACAAACGTGTTCAATAATTATAGCTTATATTCTAGCTGTCAGCGTATTTTAATTATTTTATTTGAATTGTTGTCTAGTGCTGGGATATCAAATAATTATTCTCATGGGTTAAGTCAGAGACAACACTTGTACTGATCCGCTCCCCAGGAGCTTTCTTCATTTTCCTGTTGGGAGGGAAGGTGAGAGATGAGGGGTGAGAATGTCTTCAGAGGAAAATAACACCTGTCCCAGCTAATGCCATGTAGTGCCTTGGGTCTGCAATTCTGACAGCACATTAACTGGAGGAACAATAATGGTCAGAGGGTCGCAGAGCACCTTACAAAGCACACACAATTTCAAAAAGTGGCAGGTGAAACTGACGCTACATACTTTTTTAGCACAGGAGTGGAGGATTAGGATTAGCAGTTGATGGCAAAAGAGGTGGTATGGGTGGGTTAACTGTGGTAAAATGAGTATACTTTTAGGCTTTTTTGGAAATGTGTTGATGGTGGGAGCACTGTGCTTGCGGGACGGTAGTGTTTTCCAGGCACTTGCTGCCAAACGGGTGAATGCATGTAGGACTTGTTGGGTAGCTTGTCTGGTGTTTGTGTGGCAATGGGTTTCAGTTTATTGTGAAATGTGGGGTTTAAGGACAGCCCAAGCATGACAAAAGGAAAGTTAAATGATTGTATCTGTGGCATACACAGATACATTCATTTTATTGGAAATACATTGCTCTTAAGGCAAGAGACACTGGTGAATGAAAAGCCTGCCCTAAAACTTCAATACTGATAAATGTGCCTAGCAAATACAAATTATGGTATTCCTGCACTTGCCCCCAGGTAACCTAGGGTGACCAACCCCAAGTTCCTTTCAAAATATCACACATAAAAATGCTGGGCATCATGAAATGTTAAGAGCACAAACTGGTCCTTTTCAGCAAAATAAAGCCATGTTTGTATTGTTCTTGACCTGTGACTAAGGCCCACATTTCAACACAGAAACAGATAAATTATGAATAAAAGTGTCCATTTTGAATGACCAAAATGAACAGCAGCCCTTCATTTTCAGTTTTGCAACATTTAGAAAAATACTGACTATTTAAAGCAAGAAAGAAAATACCTGGATTGAAACGTGCAGTAAACAATAATAGGAAGATGCAAGTGGTTTAAATAAGTAAAATGCTGCACTGGGACAAGAATGCAATCATGGAAAATGCTATTCTGTTTTCAGATGCAACATGTAAATCTCTGATGAGCCCAAAAAACAGACAAATGCCTCTAGTTGTTGGGCAAAATTCTTAAGTGACTTCCCCCACTAACAGTCTTTTTGGCTCCTTCTCTGGAAGGGCGATCTTTTTGAGGCTATAGCAGAAGTTGTTTATGGGGAGGTTGCTGGCGGCCAGATAAACACAGATATAGCCCTGGTTGGGTACAATGACAAAATGGCAAATGCCAGCATTGCCTCATGATGTCAGAGGACAGAGGTGAGCCATCTGCTGCAGGATAAGAATCTCTTTAGCCCATACGCTCTCTAAGAACAAAAGGCTACTGCTTTTACCACAGCCTTAAATGAACATTCAGCCCAGAGACTGCAGATGCACTGGACCATGTGGATTCAAGGAAATGGAGAAATTAAACTCCTTAAACCTATGCAAAAATATATTGCCATTGACTTTCATTACATATGTAATTATTCAATAACTGTGAGACCTTGATCCTTATAGGGTTGTGATAGATGTCATTCTAAAGCTAGTTTCCAGGTGGTGGTGTTAATGTGATTTTCATTCCAATGTGATTTTAGGAATTTTCGTTACAACCTAAAAGGTGTTTCTAGCTGCCTCCAAAATGTTATAAATCTAAAATTTGGAGAGCTGATGACTTGTTAAATTAGTTATCTGATTCGGAGGTTTCACATTTCCAACTATGTTCATTTTTGGAAAAAGGGCAAACCAAGTAGTGTGTCCGCGCAATTTCATGCCGAAATGAAAGGAAGCTCCACATATTTGTTTTGATTAGGTGATCATTCATAACTATATATTACGGCATTTATTGGTAAATGACTGCATTTTCTACATTTTACCATGTAGTGAAAAAGCTGGCATGTAAAACATTTTAAATGATAGAAGGTGTGTAACTCTTCAGTTCACTTCAGACATGAAAATCCCAGGGCCTATCAGCAGACAGGGGTGGAAACTTGGAGAGGAGGAAAGAACTGAAACGTCCAATAAACATTCAGGGCTAATAAGCTGAGACCTTCTAATCTTAATATTTTGTGGGAGGGACATACATAAAAAAATGCTTGTTCCATGGAGAAGGGGACAGACAGCGAAGTAGAGAGATAATCCTGCCAAGAACCATCTTGGAGGGAGATCTGTTAAACATCTTCCAGGACTTGCCTACAATCTACCTGGGTGAATCCTAAGACTGCTGCCTGAACTTACCTTGTTAGAGAGGCCTGGAAATTGAGAGTCCTTAAACTTTGCAGGGGTCAGAGAAACTAGGAAATACACATACTTACTGGGGCCCTCTCCTTAAGGAGAGCTATATCAGGCATATATGTTAGGACTATCTTTGACAGCAGCTTGTGACCACACCTGTGCTGTTCCCCCACAAGAGCCTGGTTGTCATTCATGATTGCCCCAAAACAGAGGACCAATGTAAGCAGCATTGATCCACTTGTAATCAAGTATATTGGGGGATCTACCTGCCTTAATATCTACCCTTAATAGTGGGTGGTGGCATACATTTCATAGACCCTTAACATATTTGATTGAATATTAATTTAAGTAACTCCCAAATAGATTGATGAATGGAGGAGCTTGGAGGAGTTTGAAACTTCCACCCGCTTTCCGAGCTGAAGTTAAGTTTTTGTCACATATAGTAATTGGGTGCCTTTATTTTTCCTGTCCACCCCAGACTTCTCCAATGGAAAGGGGTATTCCAGTCCCAAAATGAATTTGCCAACCGTTACCACTTTCCAAAACATGCCTTTGAACAAAAGGTGCACTTATCACAAAAAGAAATTCCCAATTGATACCACTTCCCAAAATTTACTTTTAAACAAAAGGTGTACTTATCCTAAAACAAAATTCCCCATTGCCACCACTCATTAAACATTGTTTTTCAAAAAAGGGGTGTTTCAGTCCCAAAACAAAATTCACAACTGTCACCACTCTTTAAACCTTTTCTTGAAACACAGGGGTGTTCTAGTCCCAACACAAAGTTCCTAAACGGTTCCTACCCCCTAGAACTTACCTTTAAACAGAGGGGTTCTGCACATAGTTGATGTCTAGGTTTTGGGTGCTGGGGGAGAAGTGTTTTGCAAAGTGAAACCAGTGTGATTTCCATTGAAAAATATATGCTCTTTCCTGGGAGTGAGGATGTGACTTGGATAACAGAACGATTTTGCATGGCTCTTGGGTAAAAAGGAAAAAGGTTCTAATTGTCACTAGTAATCTTACGAATCTGTGTGATTCCAAAACTGATAGCATTTTTAAGTGTGCAGGAAATTCAACAAAGGACTGCATGCGTAATGTGTGACTTGTTTTAAAAATCAAATCCGTGCTTTGTTTTCAATCTATATTGTATCAAGAGACATTTACCTGTTTATTGTTGACCTTTTGTTTTGTGCCACAAATAAAGTGGTGTGTGTAATCATTAAATGAATGTATTCATTGAAAATATACTTTAAATAAGTATATATTTTTGGTATACCCCAGCCTGGTTCTTTGGTCATTGTTGGCACAGGGCAAGAGATCTACTCTGCTCTTTATGAGTGCTAGAAAGGGCTGGATGAAACCTAAATCAATCAATGATTGAGAGCCATCTTAATTGGGGGTGCTCCCTATGTTGAGCGTGGTCTCCCCAATATATTGTTACAGAAAGTAGGATGCTGTTTTGAAATGGATGGCTTTGTATACAATGCAGACTCATTTGAAGACGATTCTCTGGGATGGGGAGACAGTTGATTTGGGAGAGAGCTGGGTTGATGGGTTTGTTTGGTTAGGTGCAGTATTAGTCTTGCCACTGCATTCTGTATGGTTTGCAAAGGAGTGAGGGTGCTGTTGCGGAGTCCAGTGAGGAGGGTGTATCCAAAGTTCAGCTTGGTGAACCATTTCTTGCCCTGTGGTGTGAAAGTCACCTAAGGGAACTATTAATCTTATCTTGAAGAGGAGGTGTAGCTGAAGGTTGCATGTTTTGGGGATGGCAGCTATGTGGTGTATGTTGGAAATGCTTGGGTTGATGTTGAAACTTAAGGATTCAACAGGTGTCTCATACACCCAGAATCTATCATGTTTAATTGCATGATATATGTAGTGTACATCAGGGGCAGTAAAACATCCCCAAATTATATGATATGATAGGTTATTTCTAAGGCGCTTAATACCCAGAGGTTTCTAAGCACGGACCCGGGGATCGAACCTGTGTTGCTCCTGTTGTCTTGTTTCCAAGGCAAGCAGGTTGCCCCTAAGCTATCCTCCCAAGACAAATGGGGCCCTCAGAGTTTTGTGGGTGGCTGGCTGAAAAATTAAGTGCTCTTCAGTTTTCCATGGGTCATTTTTGGGGGTGTTAACCACCCCTCAACCACTACACATCCAACCATAAACTCTCTACCCCAGTGTCCCACACTCCCCATCATCCCTTACCCCAAGAATGGTAAACAAGGTTTTATTCAATTTCCGTCAGAAGAGCACTGGCTCTAAACATATATTTTCCTTTAAATACAAGTATATTAACCAGATCCTTGTTTGATCTCTTTGAGTGCTGAAAACACACGGCTTGATGACATGCCTCTATGGGAATGTTATCCTAGGCGAATTTTGCAAACTAAGTCTGTGTCTGTGCCCACAATTCACACCACTTATGTACCAGGAATACAGCAAATCTAGCCTGCATGATCTACCTTCTTAACCTTGGAGATCTTTGATCTTTCAAACATAGCTATGACTCTTTAAACATTGGAAGAAAACAGTGAAGGGTGATGCATTTTAAACATTAAATATCAATAGAATCTGCTTTCCCTGCTAAAATGGGCATGTGTTATTTCTTCCGCATAACTCTCACACAACCACTGCTCCATATAATATGCATTCCTTGGACAAAACACATCCATGTGATATTCCAGGACCTCATGCCCCCCTCCTGTCATCGTCTAGCAATGGAATCACTATTTGAAATTATCTGGTTCTTTTCTCAAATTCAAGTGCTCCTAAACTAGCCTTGATCTTCAAAGGGATATACCTAGTTAATTTCTAAAGACATTAGCAGAGATACCTTATTGGAGTCCACACATCAAGTGCTGCAAATACCCTTCACCGGTTCCAAGGGTTTCATTGTCTGCTCTATAGAAAACCAATGTGTTATGGAGTTAAAACAGTTTTTACCACTTTCCAGTGCGAACTTCAGCCTTTTTAAAAGAAATATGCCAGGGGCCTTTTATAGGCGTTCTCCTCACCCACTTGGTATCCCAATATGGTCCTTCCTGCACATTTTATTTGGGAGCAACAACCCTCAATATGTTTATAGATTTACCTCTTCTCACTTCTCTGACAAACAATGAAATATCAAATGACTTTACGAAGGATCACGTTTTTTGTTTAGTCTTTATTGACAACTAAATGGTCATAGATGCAGTTGTCCTCCATGTTCACTAGCTGGAATTATAGTATTGAGTCGTATTTAGAGAATCACAGGCATCCTTTGGCATTTAGGCAATGAACCTTATCTGTCTTCAAGGGATTCATGTTGACGTCTTTGTACTAGATAAGGATCAAAATCAAAGACCTCTACTGGAACGTCTGGAACATACACAATAATTCAAGGCTATGGGTCACCATTCAACATTAGAATAACGACAATAGATCAGGCTGCATTTAACAATGATATCACTTTTTAGATATGTAACTTTATGACTTTAGATACAAGAATAGTGAGTTTGAGCTGGGGCGTGACATAGTGAGGAAATAACTATTAATAAGATGATCATAGTGAGCCAGACATTTACTGGTCAACACATTTGAATGAACATAATACGCACACCATCATTCATTTGAAGGAAAATAATACGCAATCCATCAGTCATTTGAATGAAAATAATACGCACACCATCATTTCAATTGGTCTCTCCAAACAGCAGGGCCATGAACGTTGCTCATGTGAACAAGGATGTCACATGGTTTTACCTGACCTAGAGGTTATACCGATTCAAAAGATTCTCGTTAATTGTGGGCTGCCTATAATCAGTGGAAAACAGGGAGAGATACAGGAAGTCGTATGTCTTTAGGTTGCTCATGCCACTGGACTGTTTAAGAGACACAATTGTGTTCCATTGGCATCTGAGTATGCATGCATTCCCGTGGACCTGAGGCAAGCAAGTAAATTGTTTGAAGCCGCATATGTATGATGTTACAAGTTAAACAAGTGAAGTGCAACACATGTGGCGTTCAACATCAACGACTATTAGCAAGCAGCTTGTCGTAGCTCACGACTTCCAATTGGTGCAGGGGTCCAAGTATATTTGTGACTCAAAAAGTTCATGCATGAAAATACACAAGCTAATACCTAGAAAATATTTGAGAAAACCAGACCTGTGCACTGTGCCTTTGTTGAAGAGCGAGGGGGAGAAAGGCCAAACTAACTCCTCCATATACAGTACATCTGTTCAGCAGTTTGGAAGCAAGCTTGAAGTAATATCATAAAGCTACCTCTAGATTAACTTGGAACTTTGGTTCTTGGCTCAACCATAGGGGACATTATAGGGCATCCATGGTCAAGAAGTAGCAATTCAGAAACACATTTTTTAATTTGTAAGGCGCCTATACACAGGTGTTTCCAGCCTTCCACAAGACAAGATAGGGGGCATGGGAAATCATAAGAATTCAACATCAAAGGACAGTTATATTGGCCTTGTGACAATCTTACCGTGCAAGTGCATGGCAAGGTAATAAGTGCAAGGGGGTGGCGGGTTGAGGGAGAAGTGCAGGAGTTGGTTAACCCCACGGGTGGGGATGGGCAAGTGTTGGTAAGGCCAAGGCGGAAAGTGCCAGGGGAAAGGGGGGGGTGGGAGGAAGAGTGCAATGGACTTGGAGGATTAAGTAGGGATAGTCCTGGAAAGGGAGCCCAGGGGCAAGGGCTGGCAAAGGATGCCTGGAGGGACTGGTTAGGGGAAGGGGTCTGCTCCCTGTATGACTCTGAAGTTACCAGGCCCCAGTCCCAGTGGCCGGTGGATAGTTTAGCATGGGAGAAGGAATGGAGGTCTTGAGAAATGTACAGAACTTAAGAAGATTCGGCTCAGTCTGGGGAGGGGGGGCGGAGGGCTAGGCTGTTCCAAAGGGAGGTGCCAAATAATGGAAATTAACAAAAGGACACACATTTTCACTTGAAAATAAAGACTCGTAGCCTAACATCACTATACTTAGGGACCTAATAAAGTCTGCTATGCTACATATTTCCACTTCAACATAGTTCAATAGATAACTGTTGTAAATAAGGATATGTGTCTTTTGCAAGATAAGGAGGTGGGCTGAACTTTGTTAAGATCAACCTAGACAGCAAACTCCAAAGTTTGGTTCCCCAGAAAAAGCTATTTCCCAACTGTGGTATTTCAGCAGATGAAAGTTGTCCCAGGAGGCAACTGGGAGCCGGGGGAATCCTAGGAATTGTAGCAGGGTTCAGTGTGGCTTGGCAGGTCATCCCTGCCCAAAATCTGAGTCTAATGGGCATGGTTTAAAAGTTGTTATGCGGTTAAAGGGCAAAAAGAAGGAATGTGCTTTGATTAGCACAAAGGGCCTGTGCTCTATGTGTGCGTGCACAGTACTAGTTTACCGTGCCTATTGGGATCCAAAGAACAAAACCGCTAATGCATCAAAGAGCATTTTGCACATTTTCAAAAATCATATTTGTACTTTCACATACCAAGGGAAATGTATTTGATAGGATTTAATGCTTCAGATAGATGCATTCAATGGGATGGACTGAGTAGAAGTTTTCGTGGAAAACCAAATGTATTGTGAGGGAAGAATCCCACCTTTTGAGATATTGATGGTTTTGCTGAGATGTTTTGCAGGGTAATCGAACAGCTGTGCCTCTCGAGGACAGATGACATAAATGTCACCAACTCAAAACCCAAAAATACACACATGAAGCTGATCTGAAGGATGTAATTACTTTCTAAATCTGCAAGCTTAATTCGTTTTATTTAAATATGACCCCAATTTAAAACGAAGTTGTCCTGCTGCTTGGAGGGTGTTTGTGCTCCCCTGCTGACCAACATGGTCTGACTGCATGATATGATAGGTCATTTATAATGCACCTGTACATAAGTGTCTCTAGGCACGACAAGACAAGTGAGCGAAGACAGAGGGAGGACAAGACAGACAATCTTACTAGGCCTTCTGTCATACAGATCTTGCAAGTGTGAAAAACAAGTGCAAGGAGAAGGGGGTAGGAGAAGTGCCAAGTAGAGGGTCAGGGGAACAGGGCAGCATGGTCTGGGTGAGTGCAGCCCAGGGCAGTGTGGCTCTGGGTAAGTGCAAGGAGGCAAGTGACTGTAGGTTTACAGTTACAGCCCCTAAGTGCGTGGAAGACTGGAGGCAGTGCAGGGGTGATCATGATAGAGCCTTGTACCCAGTGAGACTCTGAGGGTACTCAAGATACCAGTCGGGGCTGCAGACAGATAGGTCAGGTAAGGTCAGCAGGGAAGGGAGAGAGAGACAACAGAGGAGAAGAGGAAAGTTTTGAGCTGTTTCCAGAACTTCAAGTGGTCCGGCTCAAGTTTGAGAGGGGCCGCCAGGCCATTCCAGAGGGAGGCACCTGCAGTGGAGAGGGATTTACCCCACACTCTCTACCTGGAAAAGCCTGTAAGGGCACTCAAGAGCTGTGGTCACTATGTATGGACTACCTATGGTTTGTTCCTGAGATGTGTTAGTGAAGCACATGTTTGGTAAGAGGATTGTGCATACTAGTTTGATTCTTTCCATTGGGAACACCCTCATTCAAATTAGGACATTTAGCTCTGTCTGCATGGCAGAAAGGATTTCCACACAGGTGCCTACTACATTGCAGACGAGCTCTTAGAACCCCTGTTAGATTAGCAATGTGTGTAGGTCCTTGTTTTCACAAAAAATTGAACAAGTTTACCATTCTCACATGTTATGCCCATTCTGTAATATGGCCTAAGTTGTGCATCTGACCACAATATGATCAATAATAGGCACACTAACAATCTGCATACTCGCCTGATTGATTTCACATCAAATGTGACAGTCAATACATCTCTGGCATTAATATTGCCAATTGGCATTCGCTCAAATCCTGTCCCTCTTTACGTCAAACAGCTTGTTTTCAAATCCCTGCTTGAGTTTGCACCCTTCTACATACCTAACACTATTTCCTGATATTCTACTCCTTGCATCCTCCTCTTTACAACACCCCCCCCCCAATATTTCCAGCACACTAATACCAGCACCTGTACATCTTCTTGCTTCCATTCTCCCATCTTTCCCTGCACCACTGGCAATCCCTTCCCCTTCACGTCCAAAAGAGTACTCATATTCACTCCTTCAAATCTGCTGTCAAGCACCACCTCCTTAACCAAGACTAAAAACCCTCTACTTTTCCCCACATTTCCCCCACTCCTTGACCAGCCTATTCCTAATTCCATTTGCTCACATCAACTTGTATGTGGCCAGTCTCCATCAGATGACTGTCTGGTATCTGTAGGCCTTGTCCCTGGCTTCTGTGCCATGTATTCCCTGCCGCCAGCATCAGAATCAGGGTTGCCCTGTCAACCAAATATGAGTCACTTCTGAGCCTTGTGGGTGGTGAATGAGCAAAACACTAAAGACTGATTAGCTGAACTCAGGTCATTATTTTATAGGTTTTTCAGGCAAACAAAGCTTTACAACTGCATGAACAGCTGATCTTAAGATGCAGATGCTTGTGATAAGAATCTTGTAAATGCATGTTAAAAATATGAAAGTTGTGTTCCAATAAATACCTCAAAGCAAGACATGTCATCATTTTATTTTATTTCAGTATTCAGGTTAGGTTTTATTTTGCCCTACAGTCCAGTCCCACTAATCCACTAATTCAGTCAACGTGCAGTTTATATATTGTAAAGAGTTATGGATCTTTATGGAGGTCTATAATTAAACATTTTTAATCCTGATAAAATATTATATTATCTCTCTTAACAAGTGTAACACTGTGATCTGTCCTTGTGTTGTGGAGGAAAAGAGCCTAGCACAAAAACACAGTGCTCACATTTGTTTGGAAAACATCCTTCTCCCCATGTACATCTGTCATCCTTACCTTCTCGGTTACTTGACCAAATACTGCCTGTTTTATCTCCGGATTCCTAAGCAGGGAATGCCCATCATTTAATGTCATTCCTGAGATGTAGAAACTGATAATGATCACAACTGTCTGTTATCCTTGGTTAAGTCCAAAACGGTGAGTGCATCACAGAAATATCAATGACCAACCAGGCATCAGCAGATTGTCTCCCAGAAGGTCGTCCCGTCCACAGTGTAGTTTGGTGCATTGACACTACGCTACCACTCCTTTTCATAGAATGCTCTTGAACCTCCTCTCCCAGTCGTGTTTCCAAGTGTCTACATTATTTGAGATATGTATTGACTCACAGTGATAACTCAGAGCTCGAATTAGCATTGGCAATGTATTCACCCAACCACCTTGAAAAGTACACTACGTGATTGGCAATATCTCCAGTTGCTGGTGTTCCTCGGTATAGTTAATTCTTGTGGTGAGTCTATTGCGCTCGCCTGTTCCAACAGCCTTTCCTAACCCCCTGGCATTCTCGGTAGAGGATTCTAGCTGCACAGTTCTACTGCCATTTCAGCCTAACGTGATTTCCCTTGCCAGAAAAGGATGATTTGTCCATGAAATGTTTCTATACACAATCATATCTATCCCCTTCCGGTTCCTCCTTGTGTCTCATGTGGCCATATAATCTTGGAAGAACCATTTTTAAATGTTTAGTGCATCTTCGTTAGATACTCAAGTGTTTCTAGTGAAGTAGATTCTTTTTTACAAAGCATTTAAGATAATCTGCAAGGCTTCTTTACTGAAGTCTCTACAGTCCAAGCTTTTGATAAAAACTGTTCCAATATTTTTAATAATGAGGCAGTCACGTTGTATGTAAAACTCTTTACATATTCCCCACTTCTAAATGTTGTAATCATAGGTTTATTATCACCCAATTGAAAGCAGTTCAATGTATGGACCTAAGGTCTTGGCTGCCAGGATTCACCTGTGGCCTGAAGATGATGGAGGCAAGAACTTATCTCACCCAGTTTTCGCGCTGGGCTTCTACCTTGCTTATTTATATGTCTGCCACATCCTGCAAAGCCCCGCACATAGTGGTGTGACTATCTATGAAGAGCCTGATTCTCTGAAGTGTTTAATAATGGTTTAATCCCATTGGAAAACACACTGTTAATCAGGCCCACAGCGTTCCTGTCTGCCCGCCATAGTCTCCAAAGTCGTTCCCACATCCCCGTGACACTGTAAACACCTTTGATGCACTGCTTCAATGCATGCATCATTTCTCTCCAGCCTGTTTGTCAATGCACACCTATTTCGTATGCTATGGAGTAAAGCATATGTCGTTGCCATTGTGAATGGCCCTCATACATCAGTCGGATTATGTATCAGAGCCAGGGTCCCAGCTCGTATATCAGATCTGCCTGCTGCACAGAAGGTGGCCTGTAAAACGTGCTTTCCCTGAGTCCTGTGCAGATCTAAAGCTACAGGGGGGCTTCACACTTCGCTCCCAGCCTAAGTGGAGCATTGGGCGCCAGACAGGTGTGTGCAAAATAGAAGTTCCCTCTTGGCGCACCTAACTACATCGCTGGCGTTTAAACGGGACGACATGGATGCAGTTGAAGGATAACTAAGTTAAACTTGGACATTTGCCCAGTAACAACAGGTAGGCCCCAATCTCACCTGCTGGACTATGAGTCTGCAGGTACTATGTGCTGCAGTTAGTCACAATATAAGAAAAACATTTTCCATTATGGTGGCTGTTCTCAAGCGTGCATTGATGTTTTGGTTTCCTACAAGTGTTTTTAACCAATCAATACAGATGTCTGAACAATTCGAAATAAATGAAGTACATAAGAAACTACTACTATTGTATGAACATCTTTTCTCTGTACATCAGTATGACATTCATGTATGCAGGTACAGAAGGCCACACTACGAGTTGGGTGGTATTTTGGCTGTAAATCGGCCAGAATACTGCCCAAAGGTATTACCGTTACCGCCACTTGGTCTGGTGGATTTACCTCTGGATTACAAGTGGTGGTAGCAGTGTTAATCCCCATTAATTTGATGGTCATAGGACGCCGTTGGGGATTTTGGAGGAATTACCGCTGCAGTATTTCTGCCGATTTTGCCAATATTTCAGCTGATAGTGGGAGGATTTTCTTCCAGCATGATGCTGGAGGTAAATCCTCCTCTCCAGGGTCAAACTCATAGTATGGCGCAGTGGGAACAGTGGAGGTAATTTCGTTACTGCCACTTTTTTCTGCACCGCCATACCTGTAATGAGCCCAATGTTTCACTTCAGTGACACTTCCTCGTTAATTAAATATTATTTCTGAGTATAGAGTCTGATAGCAATATCACTTTGGGGCAAATGCTTCTAGCTTCTAAACAGTGTCATTATGGATGTGCAGGTTGATGAGACTAAATTTACCAACTACAGACTGGTCAAGGGTTAAATGGACCCCGCTGGGATTTAAACGTGTTCCTTCAGGCAGACCACAGATGTCTGGGTTGAGTGCTTACATTTTTCTGTAGAAACATTATGGGCAGGACAACAAAAACTTTGCACCAGTGCAAGTACAACATTGACCAGTGTTAGAACTAGGGCAAAGTTAGAAAACCTGAGGGCAGGTCAAAGTTTGAAGGCGACATTGCAAGCACCACCATCAAAGGAAGGTGAGGCAGCTGATCCAGACCTGATGGTAGTATTTCCATGTGCATGTGGTATGGCATCACAGCAAATCACCACCGCCTATTGAAGAAGGCAGCAGCAGGGGCACTTAGCAATGTAGAAACGGGCATCATACAAGAATAGCATGGCAGCAGAGCAGGCAAAAGAGAGAATGTGATCTGTCAAACGACAGCAAGTGTGGTACACAGCGTCAAAACGCTTCTATGTTCAGGCTGTGCAACCAAAACAGAGTCATGTGAATTGGCATCCTGGTCAACTTCAAAAACTCATTCCATACTCCTGCATTTGATTCACATACTAGTCTACCAGGGTCTTCAAATCGTATATTCATGCAATGAGGAGGGCCCGTTGTATTCTAACTCCAAAAAAGCAATGGGTACATAAGTATTTATTTATCATATGCCAGAGGCACCCGTTCCTGCACACAAAGCAGAGCCGTCTTTCCTCACCAGCGATGACCACTACATCAGATCAGAGCTGCCTTAATGCTTCATAGTGAGACATTTCACAGGGAACACATATTTTATTAATGCAGCTGACAATGGCCCTCATTAGGACCCTGGCGGTAAGGGGTTTACGCCAGCGTTAGCTGCGCCGACCCCTTACCGCCAACTACGAGTTCCCAAAGCGCCATGGTCGCTTTTTGCGGGCGTAAAAATCCATGGCGCTATGGGACCTTGGTGTTAATTACGCCACCGTAATGTACGGTGGCGTAATTAACGCCTTCCCCACTCCCATTGAGCCCTATGGGGCCGAAATGGGAATGGGGAAGGGTAAATGGGTCAATGGGGACTTACCGCCCCGCCAACCTCGGAATGGGGCGGTAAGTCCGCCATCCGCCATGGCGTAAACGGACCTTACGCCATGGCGGAAAAGTCCGTCGATGGCGGAAAAAATCCGCCAGGGTCGTAATGAGGGCCAATGTATGCTTTGAGTATAGCACAACAAAAGAAGGGATGGCTGGAAGGTTTGGAATTAATCCTAACCTCTGGCATTGCTCTGGGCAATCCTCCAGACCATCGTTCTTTGCTGTCCAAGTCATCACAAATGGGGAAAGACCATATGCAAATCAGGCTTGGTCCCACCCCAAAAGGGGGAGAGCAGACTGACCTGCTTGCTCAACACTCTTTCTGCATGAGACCACATGCATCTCCAAACATGTTTCGGCCTTGTTTAGCCTCATCACTGAGGTATAGTGTGGGTCTCTGGGAAGAGCAGGCATGGGATCTACTTCTGGACATACCCGGCCCACTTGGGGTGACTATAGCAAAAAAGAGAGGTGATGGCTGGAAGATTTGGAATTAATCCTACCCTTCTTCTGGGGGTGGGTCCAAGCCTGATTTGTGTATTGTCTTTCCCATTCTGTAGTGGCTTGGCAAGCGAAAAACAATGGTCTGGAGTGTTGCGCAGAGCAATGCCAGAGGTTAAGATTCATTCAAAACCTTCCAGCCATCACCTCTTTGTTTGTGCGTTTGTCACCCTGTATGGGACGTGTATACCCCGACATGGATCCTATGCCTGCTCAGCCTAGAGATCCAAGTTACTCCTCACTGATGAGGCCAAATAAAGCCGAAACATGTCTTCGGATGTTTGTGGTCTTGTGCAGATGGGATCTGAACTAGCAGTTTGGCCTGGACTGCCCCTTTTTTGGGGGTGGGACCAATCCTGATTTGCATATGGTCTTTCCCCTTATGTAATGGCTTGGCAGGCAAAGAACGATGGTCTGGAGGGTTGCCCAGAGCAATGCCAGAGGTTAAGATTCATTCTAAAACTTTCAGCCATCACCTCTTTGTTTTTGCATTGTTTGCTTTGAGGGCATTTAAACATGTGCTTATTTTAGATCTAAGGCACCACAGTTATGGACATGTATTCTCCTTCTGATTGCGTACTTTTCTGTTGTGATATACAGATTTTTCCCACCTAATGCGTTTTGCGAAACATCTCCTCCCAATGTTTGGGACATCTGCATCTGCAGTGATCGTTCATCTGGCGCCGTCACTGCATGCAGGGAAGAAACACAGGACTTTAATCATCATGGCTATGTAACTTAGAGTACTCGAAAGCACTAAACGTCAACGTCCTTCTCAGTCACAGAAGTTACCAGTACCACCTATAAAACGTGACCTTCCATTGGTTCTTAAAATAGATGAGGAGCATATCGTATTCCCAAACTGCTCTCAGGCACTTAAAATAAAAATAAAGACCCATTTATCACCGTTATTGCTCAAATTACGTGGTGGGTGCCTAATTCCATGCACTTGTGTTTCACATAACAAGGCAATAACGGGACATTGACACTTACATTTCAGAGAATGAGGGGATGAAGGGAAATACGATATCTCCCAGTGCACTTAAAGTAGAAGACCTGATGTTCTAGTTTCTACCAACACGCCAATGTTACAGTAGACCTTCATACATTTTAAATGTTCTACTAATTGCCAATTCAATAAGATACATTGTATTCATATACCCAATTTGTTGGCGCTCAGTTTACCGGTTCTTGGACCAACAATTGATTCAGTTCTGAAAGTTTCCTGGTCTGTGACTGCAAGTGGCCAATTGAAGAGTCCAAACAGATCTCTGTTAAGGGGACAACATTGACTTTAATACCATGGACCTGTAGAAAAGCAGGAGCAACCTGCTACTGTTGGAACCCCATCAAATTGCAGTTAATTGTGAACATATGATATATAAAGAATAGGAGAATGAATAGTCGGGTTATGTATCTTCACCCCTACAACAATGCCTGTGAAACACATATTCTTGACCCAATTTTTGTCATAGCTTATGCCAATATTATTCAAGAATACTATTGTGCATCTACAAATTCCTCTTTGGAATAGCAGATAGCTCACAATATGTATTTACGTAGGTTTTCATGGAAGTGGATATGTTTTCTGCAATTCTTCTTTTTTTGGTATATTTTTTATTTATTTATTTATTTATTTGTTTAGTTTCATAAGAAAATGTTACAAAATATTTATTATCATTAGATGATAATGAATATTTGCATACAGATGAATCTGAATATGGTGGTGTGTTCTTTGTTTCTCTTTTTTGTAATGCATCTGCTGCTATCCATGGGACCTATATAAAGGATTGTGGTGCTTCTCCACCACATTTAAAAACAAGAATGGACAACAAATCAACAAAAGGAAACTGCACAGCTTTGTGCCACTTTTGAAATGCATTGAAAACAAATCCACCCAGTGATCTTGGCTGTGTGCCTGTTCAATGGATGCGCTTTTCCTTATGGGGAACCTCTTATGGGGAACCCAATGCAAAAAGGGAAGAAGAAGCCCTCGTTTGATGCTATAGGACATATGAACCATTTGATGCATTTATGATATGATATGATATGGCATTTATCACTCGCCTATACACAAGTGTTTCAAGGCGCGACGAGGCAAGGGAGTGGGAAGAGAGGGAAGACAGACAACAATCTTACTAGGCCAGGTGTCATTCAGATTGCGCAAGTGCATAGGAAGGGGTAAGGGGAAAGTGCGAGGGGAAGTGTGAGGGGACAGTACAGTAAAAGGATAATAGAATAATAACAATAAGTAAAGTACAGCCAGCAGCTGGCAAGTGCAAGGGAAAGTGCAGGCATCAAGTGTCAAGTGCTGGTAAAGGGACTGTAGGGATACAGAAAAAAACTCTCCCCAAGTGCTGGGTAGCAAGGAAGGCCAACTTTCTAGTTTTGGGGTTCCCATGCCAACAAACATCTTTGGTAAATTGCATATAGATGTGTCCAACGGGTCCAACGTTAATAGAAGATTGTTCACAAAGTCAACGGATAGGCTTCAGTGACAGCTGTCCTATAATATAAATGCTGTTTGGTAGAAAATGTGTTAGCATTATTTTGCTCACAATGCAGGATACCGATCAGCTTTCCTGCGCATTGTGCTTATTTCTTTATGGAAATAGTCCTTATGCAAAGACTGCACAGAGTGGGAGAAGCAGACAGCACACCTGCACACGGTGGAACCGAAGCTCGACAGTCTGGTTTATTGTTTGAAGGGAAACAGAAATGCTTGGCAACGGCCAGCCACGTGCTGCTGACCAGTGACAAGAAGCGGATCTCTGCCAGGAAGCTCGGTCTTTTGAGGTGATGCCTGCCGCCTCTTGAAGGCATAGACAAGGCTGTTCTCCAAGTCCTGGCAGCGCTCCCGTGCAACTGCTCTGCTGCTACTGATATGGAATAGTGCAAAGGTGTGCCAAGCTGCAAGACAGGGCATCAAGTCCTTGTAAAACGTGTTCTCCATTGTCTGCAATTTTTTAATCTTAGGCGCCCAAATTGGTTTTAAATTAATCTGATTTCACATTCCAGATGTGATTCAATCGTCTTAACCATCATTCATTTTGAATGGACTCGTTTCTAAACGGGAAGCATCTTTAAACACTGAGCGATGGGACAAACTCAGAGGGCACATTTTGAACTAAGGCTAACTTTTAGCACACAGTGTGGCAAGAATTTGAAAATAAAATATAACATAATAGGGATATGATATAGCTGCAGACATAAATTAATTATCAAAAAGGCTCATTTAAAAATAGGGGCCGCCCCAGGACCCACAGCCCAGGCATTATGGGTCCGCTGGAGGCTCAATAAAGATGCTTATACTACAGCACCACAAAAGAGAGAGGCAACCACACCGCGGCATCTGCCTGTGACCCATAGGTGCAAAGCACACGTAAACTGAGTCCCAACTGGGAACTAACTGCACAGAGATGGGGTGCTGGGGCAGAGGCATGACACAAAGTGGGCCCGCCATCCTGCATCCAAACATCAAGCTAACCCAGCGAAGCAACAGCGTGCCATGGGGGGCCAAAGGTCACAGAAAAGGTCCCATGGATGCCTTCACAAGCACAAATACAGGAGAGACCAAGACTGGTTCCCCCGATTCACAGTCACCGCCCAAACAGCCACAAGTGGGAGACAACACAGATCTCTACATGGTGGCATTGCAGGCTGGTTTTGCGGCGGTCAACAGTAGACTAGATGACATTGGGAGCAACATCCCCTCCATTAGAGCTGATGTCCAAGCAGTCAACCACAGAGTAATTGAGGTGAAGACTAGAGTGGGTACGCCAGAGGACACCTCGGTGGCACATGGCAAAGACATTGAGATCATTAAGAAAAGCATCAAGGCAGTCCAATCCAAGTGTGAGGATCTGGAATCTAGGTCACGCCATAATAATATACGGGTGGTAGGGTTGCCGTAGAAAGCCCTGAACACTACGATAGAGGTCTTCTTGGAAGAGGCAATCTGCACAATGCTACCGGAGGTGCAGTTCTCTCAACAGTTCCTGGTCGAATGTGCAGACAGGTCCCTTGCTCCCCCTCCTAAGAGAGGTGCTCCACCACGCACAGTCATAGCTCGCGTTCTCAATTACCATGACAGAAACCAGATCCTCCGCTTATCCCATGATAAAGGCACCCTTACCTATGACTCCACTCGAATCCACATCTACCCGGATTTCTCTACTGGGGTACAATCAGCCAGACACACCTTTGACAATGACAAGAAGG